>NC_085140.1:3250767-3850767 GCF_024139115.2 Armigeres subalbatus
GCAAAATATCATTGACTTTTGAGCATGTGCTAAAAAATAAAGAACAGAGGATATTTTCCTATCGATGCCTACAATATTTTGCTATTTCTGCAGAGTCCACCAGGTTCTCGAGAAGTTTCCGTTTTCCCAGGCGAAAAGTCGTCATTAGTCTCCCTACATTTGTGATTTTTTTTTTTCGTGAGGTTAATTCATAGTTTCATTGACGCTAAATGTAAAAAAAACAGATAGGCATCATAGAACAAACTGCAATTTTCAAAGTAGACTCTTTGTGTATCAACAATCGACGAACGGCACTCCCATACTGCCGCTAACCGCAAGTCGAGCACATCTGAGAAAAAATGCAAATGAAAAAACGGCTCGCAAAGATTTTTTATTGATTTTCATTTATTACTGTGTTTTAATGAATTTCTTCCCAAATTACTGCCCTAACACATTGAAAACATGTATGTTTAATGAGTCTACAGTCAAACCTCCATGAGTCGATGTTCTATGACTCGATATCGACTCAAGGAAGCAAATTATGCCATATTAAAAAATATTTTCTGGGTTACTGTGATGGTCCCTTCAAACGGCTTTCCAAAGATTTGCTATTCCTCATCTCGATATTTCCATAAGTCGATGGTCCCTTCAATATCGACTCATGGAGGTTTGACTGTATATGAAAAAAGAACTCAATCCTACCTAGCCGCATTGAAAAACTCAATATGACTGACTTGCGATCACAATCTTCATAAATTAGCAAAGTAACCGCATATCAGTCACATTGCCATGACGATTTCCATTCTGGTATCTACATCCATTTCACCTGAGTGGCAGTATTTCGCAGTTCGTTAAATCAATTAGAAAATGTCATTATTGGAATATATTGCCATGTATAAATCGGATGAAAGCTAGTATGAAGAGGTCCTTGAATTTTGCCATCCCGTCGGATCAGAAGGAAGTTTTTTCACTCGTCAAGACCGAAAATAAGTTGTACATATTGGACTGATCTACCACTTAACTAAATGCTTTGAAAAGTCTGTACCTTCAAACTATTAGATAGGGGAACAGACGGCTTTGGCAGGTTTTGTTCTATTATTGGCAGGGGGGTTTTTGTCGACCGAATTTTATGAAATTTGGCCACAATATTATTTGATATGCAAAGAATGTTTAGGCCAAATTTGAGCAAAATCAGTCATAAAAAACCCCCCTGACAATAATAGAACAAAACCTGCCAAAGCCGTCATTTCCCCTAATTTGTTTAATATAATATGAATTAAAATTTGAAATTGAAATTGGTTTTTGTGAACTTTTTTCTAAATTTAATGTTTTTCATCGACTGGGACTAACGTGCAATTATATTTCATGATCACAATTTGACTTGGTCTTCTTCTTCTTCTATGGCTCTACATTCCAACTGGAACTTGGCCTGCTTATCAACTTAGCATTTCCTCAGTTATTAATAAATTGAAAGCTTTTCTGTGCCCGCCATTGCATGAGTATGTATCTTGTATGGCAAGTACATTGGTACACTATGCCCAGGGAGTCGAGAATGTTTTTTACCCGAAAACACCTTAGACCGGACCGACAATCGAACTCGCCATCTCCGGATTAGCAATCCTACGCCTTTCCTCACAAGACTAACTGAAGACACAATTTGTAACAACTATTATATAGGCATAAATATATCAAAGCCCTGAAGCAACTAAATTTGACATCCAACTTTATATCTGAATGGATAATAAGAATCAGTGCATGCACTTATCAGGTCAGTGCTGCTGGCAAGCAATTATCATAATAATCCTAAACCTAACATAAGCTTATTTAATAGAACATTTTGGATATGTTTTCGATGTGCATTCTAAGCACTAGTATTGAAACTTTCAAGAGGCTCGGGAGCCTCGTTTCAAGAGGCTTGAAGCCTCCTTTCAAGAGGCTCTGAAGCCTCCTTTCAAGAAGTTTGGAATCCTACTTCCAAAAGGCTTGTAATCCTTTTTTTAAGATGGACAGAAGCGTCCTCTAAAAAGGCTAGGAAGGCTCTCTGCAGGAGGCTTGGAAGCCTCCCTTCAAGAGATTCAGAATTCTACTTTCATGCGGCTTGGAATCCTCCTTACAAGATGCTCAGAAGCCTATTTTTAAGAGGCCCGGACTCGGGCCCGAAATCCTTCTTTCACAATGCTCGGAAAACTTATTTTAAAAGGCTTAGAAGCCTCTTTGTATTCAAGAAGCTCGGGAGCCTTCTTTGAAGAAGCTTGGAAGCCTCCTTCAAGGAAATTCGGAAGACTCCTTTCAGGTAGAGCTTCATTCAAGTATCTCGGAATAATTCATTCAAAATGCTGAGAAGCGTTTTTTTTTCAACACACTCAGAAGTCTCCTTTTAAGAGGCTTGGGAGGCTCCAAAAGTCCTCATTTATCTTGAGAATTCTTCTTCTTATTGGCATTACATCCCCACACTGGGACAGAGCCGCCTCGCAGTTTAGTGTTCATTCAGCACTTCCACAGTTATTAACTGCGAGGTTTCTAAGCCAAGTTACCATTTTTGCATTTGTATATCATGAGGCTAACACGATGATACTTTTATGCCCAGGGAAGTCGAGACAATTTCCAATACGAAAATTTCCTAGACCGGCACCGGGAATCGAACCCAGCCACCCTCAGCATGGTCTTGCTTTGTAGCCGCGCGTCTTACCGCACGGCTAAGGAGGGCCCCTATATTATTTTTTAAATGAGAATTATTTGTTAAATTAAAAAAATAAGAATAATAAGGGGTACCTCAATAAATGGAAAGTGGCACCTCTACAGAAAAAGGTTGAGAACCGCTGTTCTAAAAGATGTAATGGATTTTGTTGACTACATATTTAAATCTTGAGTCCCGAACTCAAGGATAGATTGCATGAACCAGGATATCCGAAACCTATCTTATGATTTATGTTATTCTTCCAGGAACTGTAATGGCTATTGTTGACTACACATCAAAGCTTTGAGTCACGAAAAAAGGTTGTAGATCGCAAGTTCTAAGCTCATGAACAATGCGGATGACCCAGAGCATCTCAAAACAATTATACCTTGTCTATTGATTTTCTAAGAGATGTATTGGATATAGTTTGAGCTTTGAGTGGCGAACAACGATAGCCTTGTGGTTATAGATCGTAAGTTTTGAACTCAAGGACAGTTTGGAGGCTCCAAGACATGCAAAAACCATCTTACCATCTTTTTTGATCTTCTGGAGTATGATATGGATACGGTTGGATACCCAAACTTTGAGTGACGAAAAAAGCCAGCATCGTGACTGGAGATCACAAGTTCTTGAAAGGACAATTTGGATGACCTGATAGCAAACTAAAAAAAAAAAATTCAACTTGTTTTATCATTTTTCTATTATTAATCACGAAAACAAGTGGAATATATCTGATATACTGTGATATTCCGCTTAGTAAAAATGGGTCTGAAGGCTTAATGTCTTGCTTTGTTTTAGTATAGCATTCACCTAAGTAACACAGCTTGTTCCTTAAATGTCCAAAATACGTTGTTTATACTTCTAGCCATTGTAAATTTTAGTTACATTATCATGCCTTATGACTTATCCTGTAGTACCTTAATAAACCCCCCTTTTGGGAACAAAAATAAACATATTTTTGACTGTTACTTTTTTGCCTCTCATCGTTTTTTTTTTCGTAACTTGCACCAAAAGAAACGGAATTTATTCAAGTTTTAGAAGCTTCATGTATTTTTGGGATTTAGGATTTGTTGGTTTCGGAATTATTCCTAATGTAATGGGTGTTAGCATTGGAAACTATCGAAATGTAATTCAAACCTGATAAAATAGACTTATGCTGGTTTTTCAATGTAAACCACATAGGGGCTTGTAATCTTTTTATTATGAGGTAGATAAAATATTAATGAAGGGATATTAAACATTAATTGCGTTGAAAAGTAATAAGTTGTTTAGGTATTGCCTTAAGGGGGTTATATTATACCGTCTTACTCTAGTGAGGAAGTTTCTCCATTCCAAAAGGATCTGAATAAATTTCGGAAGAAACTTATCGAACAGCATATAGAGAAATATCTGATAGAACTATTTGATAAATTAAAGGAAGACGAAAGAAGTATTTTTAAAAGTGTGTTTTAGCTGGGGAAGGGCCATTTGGCTGAAAGCCTTTTGCCGCCTGACCACTGTTATTAGGCCGAAGACCACTAAGCCAAAAATTGTTCGGCCGAATATAGGGTTACTGCTCCTGGATTTCATCTCATAGCTCCGATATTGGTCCCACGAAAAACAAAGCAATGGAAAGGTATTTGGTTTGTTTATTATTTTTGTGATTTTTTAGCAGTGAGCACGCATGTTAGCTAAAAGAAGCGACGAAATTGGTGCCGTATTTCTTTGTCTCGCGATTAGATGAATATATGATCAGTGAGTTGATAAATGGAACAGTTCCCCTACCATTTGGTCGAACAAACCGTTAGGCCAAATGGTCGGGGTTCAGCCAAACCGTACCAAGCGGCTTTTTGAGTGAGTTGTAATATTTTGTTCGCACAACGAAAACGGGAATCATTTCATATCAATTCATACGTATATTTGATGTATGATATCCTCAGTTATGTGGTTAGGGGATATTCGATACGATTTGTGATCAATTAAATCCACTAAACGAAAGCTTGGGCAGAAAAATAGGCAGTTTTTTGTTGGCGCTTGGTGTGTTTTGGCAGAACCCCGACCAAATGCATTCGTTCGAACGGACTGTCATTATATTCTATTAGCATTTCCAAAGATATTAATTTTAAGCTTTTCTCTACCTGACACTGCAACAATGTGTATCTTTTGTTGCAAGTACCGTCTAACACACAATCTACGAAAGTAAAAAAGAATAGTAAGAAAGCTGCGAGACGGCAATCTCCTAATGTGAGGATGCATCAGAAGCGAAGATAGATGATTAGCCACATAATTCAGTCGGTACAATGAGCTTCATGTGAAGAGGGCCACTGTAGTTGGCATCACATTAGTCCCAATTATCTATGGTTCAGCCGCTGCAGTAGGCCACGAACCATCCGCGGAGGAAACGAAGGCGATAATGTGACCTGCGTTTTTTTTTTCACTTTCTTCCTATATCCAATGGACAGCTTCCGCAGGCGCTCTTGTTGTCAGTCAACACTCAATCGGACGGCTACCAGTTTGGGAAGTTTGACTACAAAAGAGGCTTATTAGCTGTGGGAATGCGGCGTGACAGCCCGTCCCAGGCTACTGCCCATGTGATGGTTTTTCAATGCCCATATTGTTCCCGGACAATCGAATTGCTCTCTTGTCGCTCATCGCGTGAGTCGCGCGCTCGGTGCTCTACTGGAGGGCCAACTTCGCCCCCTGACATGATCCCCCATTGTTGGCAATAAGATCTCTTGACTCGAAGAAAAGATGTTTTTCAAGCTGTTCTCAAGCAGCTGATAGACAGCTGCCTCTTGACATTCCCGAACTGCTGAATTGGCTCCGAGCTCGGTATGGTCTCGCCTTCCGATGTCACTCTGCCCAAGCGCAGCACCATCTGGGCCCTCTGCCGTGCTGTCAGTCGAGTGAAGTAGATCAACAACGTTGCTTCTGCGATGAACTTTGATGGGAAAAGCCAAACCCAAGCAGTACTTGATTCTTACTCCGAGTTGCTCTAATTGACCCATCGCGGCGCGTCAGCACTGCAGAAGATGCAAGATCCGAGATGCAATTTCGCTCAATTGACTCACTTCATATTATTCGTTCGAAATGGGACCGCTGCTGTCATCGATGCACTGCCGACGACGATATGGCGATTGTTATTGGAAAGGAAGAGGAGCTCACTTTCATTCAATGGGAGCACTTGAAGCAACACACTCCATCGCCGACCGAGCCCGCTGCTGATGCTGGTGGGATGCGAATCGAAGGGCGATGGAATCCAATCAGCAAAGCGAAAGGACGAGATGGATATTCCTTTCACCCAGCCAATATAAGGGAGAGGGATGCATTGTTCTTGTGTATTCCGATCAGATGTTGCTCGTGGATGGTTAATAAACGAACGGTTGATAAGTAGCTGAGTTAAAAATAGTGAATTGGTCCTGGGTGTGGATGCAATTTTACTCGAATTTACTTTACTTTCCAGCAATTGAAAACTCCTTCCCAGAACTATTCAAGGATATTTGTTTAATGAAAGTTATACGAAATTCACTGTAAATTTATGTAAATTAAAAGTAATTTGCAATCTCTCATTAAATTCTCAGGCATTTTTTTTTATCTTGGCATACTACTAAATTTTTGTATTACATTGCTAACAATATTATTTATATAATTATTTTATTCTTTTATTTTCAGGTAAAACAGTTGGAAATATGTCCCCATCATAGGTAATAATTTGTATGGATGTGTTAGCAGACATTCTAGATATATATTTGCTATTTTTAAACGAGCTATCTTTGTTATCGTGAGTGATCAGTGACCACCCAACCGACAAAATTGGGTAGAGTTTAATTCAACCTCGCGAATTGGTCCGCTTATGTCCCTATGTATTCTTAAAAATATGGGATTGACGGGAAATCGGCACGGAGCATAAAAAAAAACGCTACTTCTTAAATACATGGAGACCTGAGAATGGAGACCAAATCAATAACAATACAAAATAACATGGAATTTGACTTTTATAGTAATCGTAAATCTATTTCATGATTTTCTTATGTGTATGCCTTAATATGTTATAGACAGAAGGCGCAACAGAATCAATTTGGTTTTCGCTTCGAAATGGCTTAGCTTAGCTTAGACTGACTGTACATATCCAATGGTAATTGCTACTCCGTGATTGATCAGAACTGGTGCAAATTGCACTACGATCAAAGTGAATAGTGGTTGGTATTTACCAACTATTCTCGAAGTACGCGTTTCAGCAGCTCGCAAATGTTGATCAATAACGGTGCCGGCCAAGTCTTTACAGTCAGTTGGGAAGGGGAGGGAATGTTAGTGTGTGGTTATTGTTGCTACTGGAGACCGAGAATACCTCTGCATCTCCACAATTACCACGGGAAGGAAGTTGTGTTAGTTGGGTCGGGTAATCAGTAACATAGATCGGGATTCACCGTGGAAAGTGATGTAACCTATGCAACTTCTACACAACAGTATTAGCATCTCCTTAATTTATTCAATTGTTCATCCTTCGCGAGAATAAGCAATCAATCGCTCAAAGTGAGCGATTGTTCAGTTGAATTATGGATTAGGCGGCCGCGTCATCATTTCTTTAACGTAAGGAATGTAAAAAAGAAACGGGATTTAAATTTTTAAAAAAGTAATATTTACGACTGTTCACATTGATAGTAATCGGAAAGCTAATGTCAATCAGCAACCCTTATTATATTCCTGTTTGAGGTTAAATAAGAATGTTCAGCCAGACATATTTTGTTAATTTACGTTTATTTTGCATTACTTTCGTCACGGCAAGTGGTGACCAGTCTATCTAGTAATCAGGTTCTCACTGGTATTAATCCTGATGTGCCGGATGGCACTCGTGTTGGGCTTGTGCGCTTTGAGTGCCACACGGTCGCTTCCCCGTTAACAAAAAATCGTAAATGGTGCAATACGAGATACTAAATTGGAGACGATATACATGTACATATAGGGTGGTTCAAAAAATCGATTTTGCTTTTTTTGATCGTTTGTCAGATATGGCCAGTGCTATCGGCAGGTGCCTTGCTACAATAGATGGTAGTATCATCATCATCATCATCATTTGGATTAAAACTGATTTAGCACAAGCCGTTTCAAGTTTGCATGCAAATTAGTAAGGGAAATTTATTTTTCATTATACATACTGTTAATGACGCTTCCCCATCAAGCGCATGTTAAAAGAAAACCTACATAGCTAAAAGGAATAATCAACAGCTTTCACTCATGTATGTTGTATGGAGAAGTACCTTTATCGCCTCATTTAGCATCCTACACGACTCCATATACGTTCATGTGTGACTGGGTTGGATAGGGCCTGCTTAAAGACACATGCAGCTTTTTGTAAAGGATTAACAGAGCCCACTCTCAAATCCAACCACATCCCTAGGCATGGGGAGGGGTCGTCAAGCCCTTGAATATAGTCCCTGCTGCCCCTTGGTTAACGCTTCGAAATGGCTTATGCTAAAAACGAAAGCAATCGTCTTTCAGGATATTCTCTCAATGATTTGTAAGAAAAATATTCTACATTAGGTCTTCTTAGAATTTTGTTAGAATTTGAATGTTTGTTTAGAATTCTTTTGTTTGGTAAAACGACCGGAAATCCTTTCAATACCATCGGCTGAAAACCATTCCAAGAATTCCTCCGAGAGTTCCTCCAGAAATTCCTCCACGTGCTCCTAAAAGAAATTCCTCCAGAAGTTCCTAAAAGGAATTCCACCGAAAGTCCCTGAAAGGTATTCCTTCGGAAATTTCTGAAAGTACTCCTCAGGAAGTTATAAAAAGGCTGATAGACTGCTTATTAAACCAAAAATAGTCTTCTTCAGCTTGAACACTAACTTAATTAGCTTAATTTATTTGTTTGGAATTACTTCAGCAGTTGCTCAAAGTAAAGGAATTCATCCGGAAGCTCCTCAAAGGAATGCCTTCGGATGTTCTCCATAGAAATTCCTTCAGAAGTTTCTCAAAGTTCCGGAAGTTCCTGAAAGGTATTCCGGAAGTAGTGTTGGTAATATCTCACATTCTCAAATTTCTTCCAGAAATTTCTCCAGGAATTCCTCCGGAAAATCCTCCAGGAATTCCTCCGGAAGTTCCTCCAGGAATTCCTCCGGAAGTTCCTCCAGGAATTCCTCCGGAAGTTCCTCCAGGAATTCCTCCGGAAGTTCCTCCAGGAATTCCCTTGGAAGTTCCTCCAGGAATTCCTCCGGAAGTTCCTCCAGGAATTCCTCCGGAAGTTCCTCCAGGAATTCCTCCGGAAGTTCCTCCAGAAATTCCTCCGAAAGTTCCTCCAGGAATTCCTCCGGAAGTTCCTCCAGGAATTCCTCCGGAAGTTCCTCCAGGAATTCCTCCGGAAGTTCCTCCAGGAATTCCTCCGGAAGTTCCTCCAGGAATTCCTCCGGAAGTTCCTCCAGGAATTCCTCCCGAAGTTCCTCCAGGAATTCCTCCGGAAGTTCCTCCAGGAATTCCTCCGGAAGTTCCTCCAGGAATTCCTCCGGAAGTTCCTCCAGGAATTCCTCCGAAAGTTCCTCCAGGAATTCCCCCGGAAGTTCCTCCAGGAATTCCTCCGGAAGTTCCTCCAGGAATTCCTCCGGAAGTTCCTCCAGGAATTCCTCCCGGAGTTCCTCCAGGAATCCCTCCGCAAGTTCCTCCAGGAATTCCCCCGGAAGTTCCTCCAGGAATTCCTCCGGAAGTTCCTCCAGGAATTCCTCCGGAAGTTCCTCCAGGAATTCCTCCGGAAGTTCCTCCAGGAACTCTTGCGGAAGTTCCTCCAGGAACTCCTCCGGAAGTTCCTCCAGGAAATCCTCCGGAAGTTCCTCAAGGAATTTCTCCGGAAGTTCCTCAAGGAATTCCTCCGGAAGTTCCTCCAGTAATTCCTCCAGAAGTTCCTCCAGGAATTCTTCCGGAAGTTCCTCCAGGAATTCCTCCGGAAGTTGCTCCAGGAATTCCTTCGGAATTTCCTCCAGCAATTCCTCCGGAAGTTCCTCCGCGAATTCCTCCGGAATTTTATCAAGGAATACCTCCGGAAGTTCCTTTAGGAAATGCTCCGGAAGTTCCTCTAAGAAATCTTCCGGAAGTTCCTTCAGGAAATCCTCTGAAAGTTCCTTCAGGAAATCCTCCGGAAGTTCCTCCAGGAATTCCTCCGGAAGTTCCTACAGGAAATCCTCCGGAAGTTCCTCCAGGAATTCCTCCGGAAGTTCCTCCGGAAGTTCCTCCAGGAATTCCTCCGGAAGTTCCTCCAGGAATTCCTCCGGAAGTTCCTCCAGGAATTTCTCCGGAAGTTCCTCCAGGAATTCCTCCGGAAGTTCCTCTAGTAATTCCTCCGGAAGTTCCTCCAGGAATTCCTCCGGAAGTTCCTCCAGGAATTCCTCCGGAAGTTGCTCCAGGAATTCCTCCGGAAGTTGCTCCAGGAATTCCTCCGGAAGTTGCTCCAGGAATTCCTTCGGAAGTTCCTCCAGCAATTCCTCCGGAAGTTCCTCCAGGAATTCCTCCAGGAGTTCCTCCAGGAATTCCTCCGGAAGTTATTTAGGACTTTTTCCGGAAGTTTCTTCAGATGTTCCTCCATGAAATCCCCCGAAAAATTACTCCAGGAAAACCTACGGAAGCTCCTTCAAAAAATCTCCCGGAAGTTCCGTCAGGAAATGCTCCAGAAGTTCCTTCTGGAAATCCTCCAGAGGTTCCTCCAGAAAATCCTCCAGGAAATCATTCGGAAGATCCTCCAGGAAATCCTCCGGAAGTTCTTCCAGGAAATCCTCTGCAAGTTTCTTCCAGAGATGAGCCAGACGTGGGCTGAAAATCTCTTTAATAAAGATAAAAAAAGATTTTTCCAGGAAATTTTAATTTTAAATAACACCTCCGAAAATTCCTTCAGGAAATCCTCTGGAAGTTCCTTCAGGAAAGCCTCCGGAAGTTCCTTCAGCAAATCCTCTGGAAATTCCTTCAGGAATTCCTCCACAAGCTCCTCCAGAAATTCCTCTGTGAGTTCTTCCAGAATTTACTCCGGGTGTTCCTCGAAGAAATTCCTCCAGAAGCTCCTCACAGGAATTTCTCCGGAAGTTCCTCAAATGGAATCTCCCGAAAGTTCCTCAAAGGAATTCCTCCGGAAGGTCTACAATGAAATGTCTCCGGAAGATCCTCAAAAGAATTCCTCCGGAACTTCCTCAAAGTAATTACTCCAGAAGTTTCTCCAGGAATTTCTCCGCAGTTTCTTAAGAAATTCCTCCAAGAATTCGTTCGGAAATTCCTCGAGGATTGTTTCCGGAGCTTCAAAGGAAGTTTATTCGGAAGTACCTCCAAGAATTCTAACGGAAACTTATCTAGACATCCTCAGTAAAAGCCCCCGACCCGATAGATCCCAAAAGTGCCCCAAAAGCTAAGCAGTTCAACAACGAGAAGAATGGCAATCCACTTGCCAAGTAAAACTCAATTACCGAAATTCGGCGATTCTTTTACCAAAATTTAGTCATAATTTTACCGAAATTCGGCAAAGTTGACTTTTTACCGAGATCTCGGTAACGATTACCGATGACTTGGTAAAGTTTATCGAAATCTCGGTAAAAGTTTTACCGAGATTCGTCGAAATTATTGCCGAGATCCCGGCTGTTGGGTTCACGGCAATCGTAAAATTTTGAATTTTAGGTGTTTAATGATCATAATTCTGCGTGGTGCGACGCCCACATTTCGGGTGTTTCTTACTCTGCGTTGGTGGGACGTCCGCACTAAAAAGATTCTTCCTCTGCATTGGTGGGACGCCCGCAAGAAAAATGGTGTTATTGTGGATCGGAATGATAACAATTCTGCGTAGTGGGACGCCCACATTCAAGAGTTTGAAACAAGAATGGTTTTATTGTGGATCGGAATGATCACAATTTTATGTGTCCCACCCGCACTCACTAAAGAGATTCTTCCTCTGCATTGATGGGACGCCCGCAAGAAGAATGGTGTTATTGTGGATCGGAATGATAACAATTCTGCGTGGTGGGACGCCCACATTCAAGAGTTTTTTCCTCTGCATTGGTGGAACGTCCGCAAGAAAAATGGTATTATTACAAACCAGAATGATCAAAACATGGATCCGATCGTAATGCGTAATGAAATTTACATATTTTTTTTTCGATCTAGAATGTTTGCAATGTTATGAATAACGACCCGATTTTTCTTTGAATTATTTACGACGTTTTGAAACATGTTGCATAGATTTTGGTGGTAATATGGAGTTCTTCTTCTTCTTCTCCTTCTTATTGGCATTAAATCCCCCACTGGGACATTGCCGTCTCGCTGCTAAGTGTTCATTCAGCACTTCCACAGTTATTAACCGCCAGGTTTGTAAGCCAAGTTACCATTTTTACATTCATATATCATGAGGCTAACACGATGATACTTTTATGCCCAGGGAAGTCGAGACAATTTCCAACCCGAAAATTTGCCAGACCGGCACCGGGAATCGAACCCTGTCACCCTTAGCATGGTATTGCTTTAAAGTTGCGCACCTTACCGCTAGGCTAAGAAGGGCCCCCTGGAGTTACATGATCAAAAAAAGGTCACGTGTAAACATAATTCTGTATAAATATTTCTAAGTATTCCTTTCACAGCTTTAAAGCAGGTTGTAGTACCGTTAATCCTTGCCAAATGGGCATGTATCCATCGATCGACAGTGGTTTATATAAAAAAAAACTATTCGCATTTTCCTGAAATGGGCATCGTCTTCATGTAATTCTACTTGATATCATAATGCAGTAGACAAATTTCCATCTGAATCGACAACTCAAACTCACAAAAAAACTAATAATTGTCCATTTTATTTGGCGACTTTCTATATCTGACTATGATTCGAAGTGATCGCAAGAATTTCTTCGCCATTTAGGACAGCAATTGGCACCTTATTATGACAACTTTAGCAAATTTTTCAACATTGAATCTCATCCCTATTTTATTCGCATTCCTCTAAACATGACAAGTGTTCGGCCAGCAATGGTTCCTGAAAGGCAGTTCCAGAGTGTTGCAAAACAGGAGAAGGTAATTGGCGTGTCCTAGTGAGCAGGGGTGAAGAGCAGATAAGATAGCCAAGGTACACAGTTGGTTGGAAAGCGGACACATTAACGCGCTTCGTTCGGCTTCTGTCTGCCCCGGTTCGATCCCATCCAATCCGATTGGCCCCCGTTTCAGTCATTCGATGCGGTTGGCCGGATAGTGAGATTTCGCCCCCGGGTCCGCATTCAACGCACAAATAGCTGACCGACTGACTGACTGACTCACGCCGTACGTCCGCCGCAATAGTATCAAGAGTTATATTGATAACAACGAAGCGGAGAAAAACCTGTGCGAGAATAACTGTTTATCTGGCACTTTTTCCATTTCATTGAATGAATTTTTTCGTCGTTTTGCCTTGTGTGCCTTTCCGCACTTTAAGCCCGAGGCGCTCTATCAATTGGCTGCACAGGTTTAATTTATTGTGATGGTGTGCGACCATTAGATCGGAACGATGGAGCTCACTTAGGAAAGCCTAACCAATTAGCGAAGAAATTGTTCTTTCGGGCCGGTTCCCCCTTTCCGTAACCGGAATAGCACCGAACCGGCAACATTGTACGGCACTCTTGGGTTAATGCGATCCAGAGAGACCCTCGAAGTCATAAATCTCACGAGTAATTCCGAGACCATTAGCTGAAATGGACTGGCGCGCGTCATTAAGACCCCCATTTCAGGCAGTACCGCCGAGGTCTGCAATACCTACAAAGTCATTTCCAGAAGATCATCCCGAATCGGGACAGCTCACAGTGAGTGCAGCTCAAGTCGCTGGCCTGGCACGCTCCCACCTGGACGACACGGTCATCAATCAAAATGTTATTAATTATGACAAAATAATTACCTCGTGAGGCAAAAAGCACTTTGAGATTCGCCATCCTGTAGGAGACTTCCCGCAATGGTGGGCATGCTGCGTCATCCCGGGAGCGCACCCGCCTAGTTCCAGATCAACAATGTAACGAGCCGGGAGCCTAGTTGAACTGCAGAACCGGTACATTCTAGTTGGACGTGATCGTCGTCATCATCATCATCATCGTCGTCGTCGTAGTCGTCCATCTGTCCATCCCGTCCCTCGGGAGGTTGATGAAAAGAAAAGCAATTTAGCGCCGTGGAAGAACTATTCGCTGACGGAGTAACCTCCTACAAATTGATCCAGGTCGTTTACGGAGTGCGCTTCTTCCTTTACCGTTTTTATGCACTGTTTGATGGGTCACCTGTTTTCTTCTTTTTTTGCCACGGGTGCGAGTTCAATGAACTTCATGTCCGTTAGGATGCGGGAGCATGTTGGACGCCAGAGGACTGAAGCTTTTTTATGGTTCTGGATCAATTTAATAAGAGGATGATTATGATTCACCTTGAGTGCAAACGTCCTCATGTCGTTATACATTATATGATAAAAGGAAACTCGTTCTCTATTTCTTTGTTTCTTGAACACTTTATATCGAAGGACTCTTTGAGTTTTATTACTTTTATTATATAATTAAAATATTATTATAAGTCAAACTAAACATTTATAACATAAAACTCATTACCCAATCAATTATAGTGTATATCTTAATGTATATTTAAGTATTACATTGAAGTTTCTACAATGACTCTCAGTGCCAAAAACCAATTCCACAATCACCTCGACGTCAATCATTCAATCACGTTATCTTACTTGCCCTCGAAAGCGAGCAAAAAACTGCATTCAGCACGCCATCCTCCATTCACCTTGATCTAGTTCCAATCGAAGAGTGCATAGAGCAAAAACAATTCAAAACAAACCATCACTGCTCGCTATTCCGCACAGCATTCAATGCTGCCGAATGAACCGAATAAATTCGATATCAAAACAAAAACAAAAATAGTCGAAAAATCCCGTTGCCATTCCGGCCGCACGCCGCACTAAACGGTGGAAAGCGAGTGAACCGAACTCGACCCAGCCAGCCATGGATCGGAACATTTCCACGCGGAGCGGAACGTCTGTCTGCTGAAGGCCGTGGTGCCGGTCGTTTCCGTTACTCCACTCCGCGCCAGACCAAAGCAACCGATGAATGTAAACACACACTCGCGAAAGTAGGCCTACTTTGTTTTGAGGCTCAGTCTTGGCGGTTGGGAAAAAAATAATAGAAAATTGCAGAAAATGAAACTGGCGTCGTCGCTCGCGCTCGGGTGGAAGAAAAATTTCACTCGCCCCATTTGGGGGGATGCAGTCACAGTCATAGATACGGTCACCTACTCTCTGTCTACTGAGGACGCACGAACAACAGTTGCTAGCGGACCACCGGTAAAGATCGAGATTAGTTCCTGATCTTCGACCTCAGATTTTCCATTATTTTCAATAAACAGTCATCTGGGCTTGCAATAGTCTATCCATCTAATGATCTTCATTTAAGTAATTTCATTAATTTTATTTTCTCTTCCATTTGCGCCGCTTGGTATGGGGGATGTGGGCTCTCGGTAATTTTCAAGCCCCCATCAACGATCAACAAGCTCCCATCAACGACGGCTACCATAGCCTTCAAACTCGAGCTATGTGTGCCATAAAGTAGCTGTTAAGGGTTCAGGATACTTCACGGCGGAGGGGTCAGATTCCATCAACAGAGTTGCCGGTAATGGTGCCTTGCGAAGTGAAATCAAATCTATTCTCTTCGATGAGGAAGTGTAGTTTGCGAACTGCCAAAAGTGAAAGTCAGCTTACAGAGCAGCTCTGCGAAACAGCAGCCCACAAAGTGTCGATTTTTAACTCGACGAGAGCCACTATATGCAACATCCTTGTTGAGATCGAAATGAGCTGCTTCGTCAAACGCCGAATTAAACGCTGTGAAAATGAAATTAAAGTAGGCGGAACGATTTGTGTCCGGAAGAAAATTACACACGAAGCAGGCTTTGTTCCTCCAAAAACCGCCACTTTGTTAGCGAATCTATCGAAAACGACAAATTTATGATTCATGCGCCGGCCAAATCCCTCGCCCGAACAAAAAGAAAACGCGGCTGCATTAATAGCCCCGCGCTGAAAGCTATGGCAGCCAACGGCGGGCTACGGGCGGCACTCGATTGAAGTGGACCAAAAATATGCGAGACAAAGCTCTCCTGACCTGATCGTCGTCCGATCGACAACCATCCAACGCTATGACGGACGACGGTTGCAATGTTTTCCGGCAAACGATCGTGATGTCGGCGGCATGCAGGCCCTCTAACGGTTGCGTCAGCGAAGGGGTACCCGAGATTGCTTACGTATTTGGGTCTGAATGTGGTTCTCCCAACAACAGTCTGCCCTGTATCCATCCAGCTAAAGAGACAAGATTAAGTCGATTGAATGTGAAAACTTTGACAGATTTTGCACCGATCAAAGCAGGCGCGAATGATACACCATGTTTTTCTTCTAAGCACATCGACTGCTATATGATTGGTCTTTCTTATCACGTTCCAACGATGAACAACGCGCGAACGACGACAACAATGAATGGAACACGATCGTTTTGAACAACAAACACACCCAGATAGAGGCAATCAAGCGCGAATTAAAACGGTTGGAGACGTTGCCGAAACCAAAGACTTGGACAGTCCTTTCTCCGGCAATGTTTCGCACTTGCGAAAATAATTCAATGGACGCAGGTGTGGCGTTTCCTAAATGATTATGCAAATATCGTTGCTTCTGATGAATCGCATCAAAATGCGTTGTTGTGGGAAGGTACGCATTCCTACTTGAATCACAAAGATATGGTTGAACAACAGTAAGGAATAAGGACAAAGTCATTAGCAGTAACAATTGAAATGCGTTGCATAACTTTGTTCGATAATAGATGCGATACTTGAGACTTGCGAGTTGTTTATTAATCAATGTCCAGATTGGACAAGTATGTATCATGTTAAGAATGGCTGTAAAAAAATTAAAAAGAATCTAACTAGCGTTTAACGTCTTGCTGGTGCTTTCCCCTTTATATTTTCCACACAAACATTTTGATACAGCTTTTCTTACCAAATGTGGCACTTTATCCACGTACAAATTAGTGAGCAAACCCATATAAGCAATACACTAAACCAAAGAGAGATCGTTGTAAAAGGAGGAACCTCTGACGAAAAGACACGTCGAGAATCCACGATCGAAATGTCATCCCAAAATAAGGCAAAGTCGAACCGATCGCATGTACCAAGTGCATACATAAATAGCACATGCATTGACAATTTGCATAACGTGTACCGTACGTACTTCAAACGGTGTCGGGACAAGCTCACGACATCGCCAATAACGATTTGAGCTTGAGCCACGGTTCCCAGTTGGATGTTAAAAGCATAGAAGAGCACTTTAGTCTACACAGATATAAAATTCCACATTATTGCACATAAAATAAATACATCGTCGACATCAGTCGACATAGGTTTTCACGAAATAAAGCGCGGGAAACTGAATACGCACATTAAAGTGTATTTCCCGTCTTTCACACTCATAAGCTCCAACTAATTTCTTCATCACTATACTTAACATTTTTACTGTGTATTGACATTTCTTCCATGCAGTGAGATCGATCAATTGAGATCGTTGGCTACGGCATTAGAATGACGACGACAACAACGAGCAGTTCCTGCGATCTCGTTTGGTGTATCTTCAATCGTGTTGTCAATCAAGGGTTCAACGGAAGAAACATAAATTACAAATTTGTATTCACGGTATCCTCTTCTTCGGTGATGCACAACTTTCAGCAGTAAATACACAGAGGAGTAGACGTGCCACTTAGAATAAAATGCGATCAAAATCATCGTCACGGATACATTATGGTTTGAACAACAGTCCAGCACTTAACCCTCTAATGCCCAAGACCGCCTTTAGACGGGGTATTTTGATTATTTTTTGTAATTTTTCAATTGATCAGATTTCGAAAAGTGTTTGATGTTGAATAATAATATAAACTTCAATGCATGTTTAAATGTGGTTTAAAGTCAATTTTTAAAATTCAACACATTAAAAAACAAACATTGAAAATGCAGTAATATTTTGTTCCTCTGTGTTTGAAGTGAATTTTAGCGAAAACAAAAATTTGGGTTGTAGAGGGTTAAATCAGAAAATATTCAACTGTCTTGCCTTCACAGTTGATCTTCAATTTCCAACTTTCAAATGTTGTAAGTATTCGTTTTTTTCAGTCTTCGTATATCGAACAAGCAACAAAGATAAATATTCTGCCCAAAGATTGGAATTTTCCTTAATGGATTCACTTGGTTCAAACTTCTAACCCGATGAAAAACTGAATTTCATTCTCAGCCAATTAAATCTACCCGAATGTAATAGACATCGGAGACGTATCAACCTGCACTTGAAAGTTGGATTCTCTTTCATCTGATTCGCTTTTTGTTCAGATTCATTCGCTCACATTCTGTTTCTTCATCTACCAAACGTTTCAAAATATCAGTCAGATATAGTTGTCATTGTTTATTGTAGGACCCCTTATTTCTGATTGTTAAATGATCTGAAGTTTCGCAAAGCGCATCTGATAAACCTGGTTCTGAATGCTGTCCATGTTATTATTTTGGCAAATTGTATTTTGGATTAACCCTTCGAGGGTGATAGTTTGGCACACTGTCATTTGGCATAACGGCCATTGGTATAACAGCTTCGCAACGACCGATTTCGGAACTAATAAATTCAAAATATATTCAATTATTGATTGTTAATACCCTTTGAATAATGCCCTCTTTTTCCGTGCGGTAAGATGCGCAGCTATAAAGCAAAACCATGCTGAGGACAGAGAAGAGAGATGCGGCTTTCCAAAATGTTGTAAATTATGGAATGAACATAAGAATCGTTGTTCGGACATTACAGAAACGAAATCGTTTCTGACATGTTTAAAAAGACAAACTTCAAAAGACGTGAAAACGAAATTGACATTGTTCAAGAGCAAAACTATTTTTATTGTATGAAAAAGCAATAAAAATCAATAACTTTTATTTTGGGGTGTAATTATTTTTCATTATAAATCAAGGAAGTATGCATATTCGATGAACGCTTTTGCCCGGGCATGCGGGGATAGCTCCTGCTTTATATTCATGCATATTATCAGTATTATGCAGACGAGATATAATTGCTTCAAAGGATACGTTTGTCCGGCGCAAGGCAACAGAGGATATGACACCTTCTGTTAATTAAAGAATTTGTTAAGTTTGAGGCAAGGGACGACATGATCCCTTTTTTCATAGGATTGATATGCCCAGCAGAAGGCAAGACGTGACATGATTCCTTTTTTCAATTCATGTATTTCATCGATTTTTCATTTTAAAGCATGCATTAGTCCTGTGACTCTTGTCTGAGAAGGAGGGCTTTCAGTCCAAACCAAACCTGAACGTTTGATCAAAAGATATTTTAGTTACTAGATAAAGATTGTCGCTTCGGTTCCCTTTGTTCTGCTGTTCGGAACATGTTGGGTATCAAGCTGTCAAATTGTATGGATTTTCCTTCTTTGACATTTAGCTCCCCTATCATCGCCGGCTAAAGGTGTTCCGGACAGCGACGACAGCGACAAACTTTATCTTGTAACTAAATCATCTTTTGTTTGATCCCTCCGAATCCAGCCCGGAAATCCATAGTGGTGTATACCAATCGACTCTGCCTGACGAATTGAAGTCCTATCTGTATGTTATTAGCATTTTAGAAGTGCGCGACAATATGATTTCTCTTTAAAAACGATTTACATGAGAGAATAATAATACATTTCCTGAAAAAAAGAAGGGAGAAACCTGCAAATAGGGTAAGGGAGGTATTTTGGGCTTTCTTAACTATTTTCATGTTAACAGTTACATGTTGGTTTAATAGACATTTTTCAAGAGCTTAAATCAATGAACGGTAATTTATAAATGTATCAGGTATCAGAGCGTCGGCTCAGGAGGCACGTTCCCCTCAATTTGGAAGATTTGTGCCATCGCCTTCACTGGCCTTTCTCATTATTTACCTGACGGAAAAGGAAGTGAAAAGGGGAAAGGAAGAGGAAGTGAAGTTGGAAAGGAGAAAGGAACAGGTTTCTGGAAAAGGAGGATACAATCAATAATACATACATACGATGCATTTTGTAAAACGCAATGAAACGCGAAGTATAAAATATACTGGATAAGTCACACAATGCAAATGCATATGAAACACCATTTATAGGAAAGCCAATTATGTAGACTCACACGCATTTAGCTAGGGACTAAACAGAGGTGTCGCAAAAACACTGAGGACGTAACAATGGACGAACGTCAAAAACAAAACACAGAGTGCACTGTGAAAAACGCATAATGCGAATCCATATAGGTGACAATTTGTTGTAAAACTAAGTAAAAAAAAACATATCCATAACCCCACTCTTATTTAACCTCACGTTGAGATTGAACAAGAGTAGCCGAAGCCGAACGTCAAGGACGAGACACAGAGTACACTGTAAAAAACGCATAATGCGAATCCATATAGGTGACAAACACAAAAGTTAATTGTAAAAAACGGATAATGCGAATCCATATAGGTGACAATTTGTTGAAAAACTAAGTAAAACACATGTTCATAACCCCACTCTTATTTAACCTCACGTTGAGATTGAATAAGAGTAGCCGATCATCTCGGAGAACGGTAATTTATAATGTGGTATGAACAGTAATTTATTAATGGTTCGATACTAGATAAACAAATGGTTGGTAAAAACAAAAGTTTAAGAAATCTATAACTGTAAAAGAAGATATGTAATATAAAATATGTTCGGTTAAATGAAAAATGAACCTATTTTGTTCATGCCTCAGAATACTGTTTTTAAACTGACAATGTTTGGCTCGAGATATGAAACTACTTCAATTAGGTTTTAATAAGCCAACAATATCATTCACATGTTTTAAATCTATGTACAAATAATCTTGAACGTTGACTTTAATTTTACAATGTCGTCTTGGTTTTGGTCTAATCCGTGAAAATATTCTGTGAAATTGATATATTTTTTAAGAAACAAATGTAGGAGATATCTTATGGATAGTTTCTTTATGTAATAAAATTTAAATGTTGCATGTTTTATTTAGTTTTGTGTGATATAAATGCAAAATTCAGCTAGGTGGTCCAAAATACAGCCGTTACCCTACCATCTGTTTTAGGAAGATTCGCACTTTCTTGAGTTTATTTGTTGTTGTACAGTTTACAACCTTTCCTTCAATTGAGGAAATAAATATTGCCACCAATGTCAAATAATTTCAAATCTGAAATATGCGAAATGTTTCTATTATCACAGAGACCTTCTTCATTGACAAACAGATACAGTCGCGCAAACATTAACGACATCTATTGTTGTTGCTAACTTGGGAAAATCGCGAACCAGATGGCAGTGATGGACAAACGTCAAACTCGAGCAAAACCGATTCGAACGCAACGAGTGATCGATTTGTCAACTACCTAATAAGTATTTGAATTTAAATCTCGAGTATTTGTGCGTTTAACTGTCACGTATTGTCACAAACACATTTTTCAACTCTCTCAAAAATAAGTAACATATTAAAAGGTCTATATTATTCAGCTTTTTTATTTCCTGCTGTTTTAGGTATTCAGCATTTTGCTCACGGTAGTCGTGGCTTCTGTGGGTTTTAAATGTGATGGTCCCTGTCCTTTTTCGACATTTGGCTTGGGTTTGACATTCCGTTTTCCTTCTGTTCTAGGTTTAGGGAGAGAGAAATCCGAATGACTTACCGCAACTAGCTTGACAAGCCGCAGCTAACTGTCAAAAAGAACAGTGGTGGATTGATGTTTGAACATTCATTGGACGCCATAACCGTGCGTGAAAAGTTGGACTGGTATTACTGTAGATTGCTTCCAATTACTTAGGAATTTACCCTGTACAAGGGAATCGTGCATTATTTCATGTAAATCTCGTAACTTTTGCAGAATCATTAGACACTTGTAGCTTTACATTATCTACTCTTGATGAATTACCAATTTTGTCTATAGGCTAAGAAAGAGATCAATACGAAACTTCATGAATCACATTCCATTTCTCAGTAGTAGCAAAGATTGTTCTCACTGTCGAAGCAATCTTGCATATTTTCAATTCAATTTTTAATTTGCTGATTTTTTACAGATCTTATCATTATTATCCATAACTTTACCATTAAAACTAAGTAGTATTATCTCTTCACAGTGGCTTATTTTTTTCCATAATTGTATGCTATTCCCTTTATTTTGTTTTATTTTTCGTTGTGTAAGGTACCCCGGGGCAAGTGAAAATACGGGGTAAGTGGGTACTATGGCTGCCGATGAATCGATGAACGTTTTCAATGGTAACAATGTTCTAGAAAGATGAAGCAGAACTATCAACGAATTTACCTGACACAAAATGATTTGGAATTTAAACCTTTTGAGGCACCATACTAATGCTATTGTTTGATCATGACTTAAAACTCCCGAGAAAAGCTATTACTTTTATTTTGATTCAATGGATCTCCAACAGAATAGTCGTTCCTAAATATTTAATTGATGTGGAAAGCGAATAGGTTGAGCAAATTAATAATTGTGTGACATCAAAAATGATTTAAAATTTTTAATTAAAGCCAAAACTTGCAGTTTTCACTTGCCTTTAAGTTTTAACATACATGGGGCAAGTGGGACATATTTGAACAACATTTTCGATAGAACAATTTTAACTGCTTTTAGATATTTGTCTAGTGAAAAATAACTTTGCCATTCATATATCATATGGATCTGAATCAGATGTGGTTTGATATCATTGGTTTCGTTGTTAAAAAGTATTTTACAGTTCATTAACAGGTGTTTATTTTACATTCTTAAAATTATCTCCCGAATGAAAAAGAGCAATGGTTATTACTATACGATATATTTTCTTTTACAGTGCAAATAACTCATTTATTCTGCAATAGGTCAGCATGTTTTGTTATTTTTAAACTTTGCATCAGATTTACAGATTTTCAGATACACAAAGTGCTTAACATATAAATTGGCTATTTCGTTCTATTACAAATTTAGAACACTGCGCATTGCCTGAATGAAAATTTTTCTTTTGAAGTATCTTGATTTATGTAATAATTCGTGTTCTAAACAGGGAAATTTTAATTCGAATGGTGAATAAAAATTTACTTATCCTTTCCACTTTAAACATTTGGTACAAAAGTAAGCTAATAGAAAGCAAGACAAGAGACAATTGAACAGTGAGTCGGCTGTTGTCTTGTTTTCATTATAACATTATAATTCCTTTCCTGTTGCTTAAACACAAGGCCGACAAAAAACCAACCTCCATCCATAATCTAAAAATACTGTGACTCAGAAATAATATTAAAATTATATATTCATTTAATAAGTTTCATTCGATAGTATAAAGCAGAATAGGTCCCACTTGCCCCGTTTGAAGGGGTAAGTGGGTCTTACAGGTGAATTTATTTCTTTCACTACCAATATTTTTTGTAATTGAATAAATGGCTTCAACACGTCTACACTTCAACAACGGAAGCATATAATGATGTATCCCTGGTTAATGTTCTGAAATACCCTGTTTTCTAAGTATGCGTTAACAATTTCGCTGAACTAGCGTTTTTTTAGGTCCCACTTGCCCCGGTGTACCTTATATTCTGCTTTTGCCTTATTGGGTACGTATTCCTCAATACTTTGTGAAATTGTCAATGTACTTCCTTCCAGATTTCATTAGCTTTCTTATATGCCTCATCTCTTGCCTCTTGCTAACTTTCTATAATTAATCTCCTTTATTTCAACTCATCATTCAATTACAGAATAAATTTTACTCTTTTACATAATTTCATCATTCTATCGGTTCTATTTGGTGTAGGCTTTTTATACGTTTTTTAGGGGACGGGGCCGTTTGGCCAAAAACCATTTAGCCGAATGCCATTTGGCCTAACAGACCATTAGGCCGAAAGGCAGCCTAACAAGTCAATTGGCCCAACAGATAATTTGGCCGAACAGGTCATTTGGCCAAGCAGGTCATATAATGTCTGATGGAAAGTGAGAAATGAGAAACGACAAGTGAGAAGTAGAAATCGACAATTCCACTAAAAAAAAAAACAAAAAAAAATTCAAATCAACCGAGAATGGTAAAATGGGAATTGGGACATGAATTGAAATTGAGAATGAAAATTGAAAAGTGAAAAGCAGTACAGTAAGGAGTGAAAAATGAGATGTGATAAATGAGAAGCAAGAAGTAACAACCGTGTTGTGAGAAATGAGAAGTGTAAAGTAAAAATCACAAGAGGAACGTGAAAAACAATAAATGAGATGCAAGAAGGGAAAAATGAGACGTAAGAAGAAAATGAAGCAAAAAGTGAAGTAATAGGGAGCTAGCAAGGGAAATTGGAGAATTGGGAAATGGAAAGCAAAAAAGTGAAAGAGAGAAGTAACCAGTGTGAATACTATCCAAAATGGAGTTTTTTTTTCAGAATAGTTTTTGACCATCCAAGAAATCTATAAAGTAAGGCTTCAAGATCAATACCCAAACTCAAAGATGAATCGAACTGTTTTAAATATTGTGATATATAGAATAGAATGTGTGCACAGCATAGGTCCTTGGCAGTGCCGTAGCGTGCGGTTGGCGGGGTTGACCCCCGCCAAGGGCGCCAGCCCTTCGGGGGCGCCGAAATCAAGAATTACGACACGAGAAATAAAGCACTTTTTATTATTAAGGGGCTAATTAATAACCGTCTGCAGTCTAATGGTAGAGATATTTTAAGTAGTCTAGAGAAAACAAAGAATATCTCTTCGTTCCCACAGTCTTAGTTTTGATAGCTATTCCGGTTTCTTGGGACTTCCGGAATTGGTTACACGTTGAATGAGAAAAGTCTCATGTTAAAAAACTAATTGGAAAATTGTGAAGTTTGATTCCTAAATTGCGTGGATTGGATTATTTTCTATTTTTGCCACTATTACGGTCACCAAGGGACTACATCCGAGGCAGACCAAATCTCGGATCAAATTATGAGGGCCCTTTTGTTACAATGAATTATACCGAGAGTAAATTTAAGATAATGAAATGAGCATCATTAAAAAAATCTGAAAAAGATCATAATGGCCACCAAGAACGCCAGGCCTTAGGAGGGCGCCGAAATCATGAACTGTGGGAAATGATGACAAATCTCATCAAGGTTTTTTACGCGATACCACTTGAATTGGAACTTGAATTGAACAGGAAATACAATTGAAAAAAAGAATGGACCAAGTGTCTGTGAAAGAAGCCTTAGATGAGGACTTTAATACGCCAAAGGCGAAACACAGAGTAGACTGTAAAAAACCGCATATCTCGCGTTTAGTTTCATAAGGGCATAACTGTATTGATCGATTTCTCTTAATCGATTTTATATTTTGTTAATAACTCAATTGTTTCAAAAGCTACAACCGTGATTATTGATTCTAGTGCAAGATACAATCATCCTATCCTTTATCATACCTAACCAATAAATCATCGACAAGCTAGTGCAATTCGGTACAATAATAAAAAGAAAACATCGACGAAGATAAATCGATCTATACAGTTACGCCCCTATGAAACTAAGCGCGAGATATATATTTTATTCGTGACTAACAAATCTTAGCTGTTTTCAAATAATTTTTGTTTGAATTTCTGATAAATTATCTCATTTTATGTAGGCAAACTATTTGAGGTTCAAAAACGATCGCATTCAATCCAGTGACACTTTCGATTCCTTTAAATCAGACATTTGTATGGTGGTAAAAAAACAAGCAGAACCGTTAAATATTCGATGACATTTGGAATTTGTTTTTTTTTTTCGTTTGGGTCTATATAATCTGGTGAAGCTTTAAACAAAGTACTTATCGAAAAACATGCTGAATATGAGAACCTGCATCGAGAAATTTCAGTAATAAAGGCAACTGATCGACTTCAAAGCTGAAATTTTTGGTCTACCAATGTCACCAAACTATCGATAAACCCACTCCAGGAATTGGTATATCTTGATCCTAATAGGTTCGGAGTTGGTTTTTTCTTGATACGACTTGGTTCAATCGCTATTCCTACCTTTTACCAATTTTCTCCAAAGTTGAAGTTTATTTCAAGTCCAGTAGTTCTTTCAAACCACCGACCAAGGTCTAATGGCGTTTCCGAGTGTCATTCGATCCAAAGTAGGATTCTTCTTGATGCGACTACGTCCGATTCACTATTGCGTGAATTCACAACAAGGAAATCTGGATTTTTTTAAAGAAATGTTCTAGTGATTTTAATAATCCTTACTTCCTACTCATACGAACATATGCAGGATATAGAAGCTTGAGGGGTTCATAAAGCAAACATTCATTTATTAAATCCAGCAGGATAAAAAAAGATTAAAAAGTTTGAACTGCCGTTTATTTAGAAGACTTATTTACCGTTAAGCGTTACGGAGCAAAACTTATGTTGTAAATACAATTTTTCATGATTCTTATGCACTAATGTTAGTTTTGGGGAACCGAAAGACTCGCGGTTTGTTCGAGGTTATGGAATACAGTAATACAGTAGAAAAGCAAGGGAATTTGCTGATGTTCACATAGTTCACATAGTTGCCATTCTTGACGACGTTACAGTCTGTAACGGGACGAACAAACATTTTCTTGGGAGACAACAACGAGAGGAACACATATGGAAAACGACAAACATTAAAATGGACAACAAGAGGAATACATTCGTGATGGGGTACGGCAGACAAGAGGATGGGCGGATTATGATTACAGTCTTACATAAGCAGCTCTCAAAAATTGGTGGACAAGGGACATGTAATCGGAATCAAGACCCGCCAACACTTCCCTAATAGGCTTTGGATGGTTTCCTCGGACCCGGAGATGTTCCCTTATCGCAGATCTGGGGTCACGCTCCTCGCACGACGTGATCAATATCCTGATAATCTTCGCCGCAAACACAGAGATTGCCTTCCGAGAGCCTCACTTTGAAAACATGTGCATTTAGAGTGTAGTGATTGGACATTAGACGGCTCATGGTGTCTCATGAAGTCTCGTCCCATATTCAATTTTTTGAGCCATGGACTCTTCGAGCCGATCGTTGATATCACCTTCCATAGCACCCACCTTATCCAAAGAATGATTTTAAAAATATCCCAGCTCTTATCATGCTATTTTGTTTTAAACATGCATGAAAAAGGGGCGCCCTATAACGGTTTCGCCAAGAGCGCTGGGAGTCCACGCTACGGCTCTGGTCCTTGGTCATCGAAAACCAACGCCAGGGGCTTAGTTGCTTTTCAACCTGCCAATCTTATCCTGGATTTCCTGGAGATATGGAACTGAGAGACCTGTGAACTACATGCGTGCGGCTAGTTCATCACCATACTGCCATCGATGTCTGGCACATCGTCATCCAGCTGCTCTTCGTAATCAATATTGTAGTTATTTAAAACCGTCCGATTGACACCTACTTAAGAAAGATGCAGAGAACTCTACGACCTCGCATAGGTGCCACGATAGGTTTTGGAATTGTGTGGAAGATTATAGGAATATAAGGAAGTAGGAATCGATTGGTATAACGTAAAACACAGAAAGTAGGAAAGGGACGAGCCTGGAATTGAACCCACGACCTCCTGCTTATAAAGCAGAAGCGGTAGCCACTAAAATTGTGATGGAATGTTGACATTTTCATCAGTACAGATTATTAAGCATATTTATGGCTTTGTGCTGTGAAAAAACAAAAGCATTTGGTCATTGTTATGAGACGTTGTTCAAATTTTGCGTGGCCTCTAAAAAAATCTTTAGGAGGGTCAAAACATACAAACCGCTCTGCAGTATAAATAATGTTGTCAATCCAAAAAACAACTCACCACATAACGATCATTTGCCTAGAGGATCAATACTACAAAATATGCTATAACAAAACTCGTTCTCGATAAAATAGGGGGTGATCAGGTCTCCCATGGTATCAAGTCTCCCGGATTTTTTTTAAAGAAAAATCAAAGATGCAGCCCAATCGAGTTCTACGCAAAGGGGACGTAGTGTCGAGTGAAGAAAATCAAAACCGAGAAGCATCAAACTCAACCGATAGACAGAACAACGACGATGAGCAAAACAAAGCAGATAACCCATCGGCAGGAGCCGATCCAAGTGAAGGCGACAACGACGACGGTGACGGCAATAGCGAGAACGGTAATAACACCAACGAGCGTGAATACGGCACCGCAACGGCAAAGAGAAGATTGTCAACTGGAACAAACGAAACGAATGGAACGGACATCATAGAACAAGAATGTAAAGGAACATGTGAAGATCAGAGCTGCCCAGATGAGCCAGAATACCGCGACGGAAACTTTTCCGAGTGGATACTAGTCTACAATACTAGATCTAAGAAAAAAATAATTTGAGTTATATGAATTACCATATTTATAATCTTTCAGAGATGAGCCAGCCTAGGGCTGCAAGTCTCTATAATAAAGAAAAAAAAAAAAAAAAAATGGGACGTTGTACCACGTAGCTATTCGAAATTGATGGTATATGCCATGATAATTTGTATCTTTTTATTAGTATGGATTTACAGTTAGATAGACTTCGAGTCTCCAACCGTGGAATTAACATGACTCATCGGCCTCATCGCCGCTAAAGCCACTCGATTGGTTTTCATTGGAGGACATCACAACCCTACAGAACACCATCCTCAAAAATGTCCGGAATAAAGGAGAAATAAGCAAAATCAAAAGTAGCGTCAAACCAAACCCAAATGTATTTAGAAACGTTTGGTTTTCGCCCGCGAATTAGATATAAGAAAGCTGCTTTCCAGCGCGCGCGAGCCATTTTGATCGGGATTTCGCAGACAACGGACCGTTCGGAGAATGTCAAATTTTAAGAATCCTATGAAATTTTCTCGCAACATTCTGAATTTGGTTATGAGCGCCACAAAATAAGCGCTGTGTCCGGGCTGCGATCGCTTTGATGCGTCTGCTCTGCGTGAAACCTTGTTCAAACTGAGGATTGGATCCAAATCCGCTAGTGATGCATGTACGTGATTGGTTGGTTTACTTATTTCTAAACTTTTTATCAATTATCGATAATAAATAGTTAAAAATCAGTATTTTCAAATAAATACAAAGAAGCGTTGACTTATCCTTGATCGAATGATCCAAAAAAATTGAAAATCCATCGAGAAACGGCTGAGATATTAAAGTTTAAAGTCTATCATATTTTTATGACGGTCCCCGATTTTCGCAATCGCAAAGTGTACCCCAATATAGAAAAGACAGACGTAGTCCTACATCAAACCGTTACAAAACGTGCACTTTTTTATGCTCTTAAACTTAAACTTCGATAAAAATTTAAACCAAAAAGTTACAATCGAAATATTAATTTATCATAACACATGATACGAATGACGTACAGTTACGGTTCCTTCAGCAAAGTGCCTCAAAATTAAATAAGGAACATCTTTGTAGAACATCGTGCAATACTAAAAGAAATATAGAAGTTAAAATTTTTATCTCACAATGTAGTGGGATCACCCTATTGCAACAAATTTCAAAATAAAGCTTAAACAATAAGCTTTGCTGAAGAGACTCTTTGTTCCTAAAATATCATCTTCAAGGTGACAATAATGTTATCCTTCTAATTTCCCGGCGTGACCCACCGTGCACTGGACTGGAAGTGCCCCAGCTTTGAAGAAATCGGAAATTTTGTAGCCAATTTGTTTCAAAACAGTTTTTTATTATTTTCTCAAAATTGTGTTTCTAGACCTTCTATTCCCTGAGTAGTTATTTCGAATAAGGGCGTCCTTGTGAAGTTCTGCTGTACCTGTTATGGACGACTAGTACATCATAATCCCTAAACTTTTTGAAGAATCCTTTCCTGCTTCACAAGTGAATCCTTTTTGTAGTACTAGTCTTCGTAACAAAAAAGGCACCATTACGGATCATGAGATCTGATCAAATTATTCGTAGTACTACTTGACCAACACTGTATAACACTTGTACCAACAAAACTGTATCATTGAGTGCGTTTCCTATCGTGTTTCTTTTAGCACTTTATGCTGTCAGTTAGTCAATCAATTAGTGCGCGTTCGATTACTTACCGTTTACCAAGAAGAACCCATCGACACTCCCTAGCCCATATATCCAACATCCCAGTGACTTCTTGTGAAAGTGCAGATGACTCGTCGCCTTCAATTCTACCAATCCCCCAATTGACCTGCAATCGGACAAGACCGGCGCTTGTATTGCTTAATTTTGGGTAATTTTGGAGTAGCAACAGCAACCATGGGCGGACAATCATGCTCATGGGGCGGTTTCTGAGCGTTCCTTGGGAATTTGCCACTTTTGTAAGTCGGAAGGAGACAAGGTCGTTTGTCTTATAACATAATTTTGCTGACATAGTTATTTTTCCGTCAAGTCAGTTTTCGGCACTGCAATATTATTCTATTTTATTCCACCACTTGATTGTATATTATACGGGCCTCGTATTGGACTCGACATGGTGAAGTCTTATGACAAGTGAAAGCATTCCACTAAACAATCTCTAGAAATAATTTTCTATACACTACAAATGCTTGCTTAAATTTGAAATAATTTATTGCTGCCAAATAGGCATTGCTTTCGGCGTTATTTGTGATGAATTACTTCCATTCACGGCATATTCCGAATCAGAGTAGAGAAAGGGTTGCTGACCTCTACCGCATTGGTGCTCGGCTGGAACGAAGGAAATTGCATCACGGTGCAATGCAAATTCTGATTATGCTCGGTTCGACTGCGCTTCAGTTCTGATTCCTTAGATACAACTTCCTTACGGCTGGTTTTCCTTACCGACAAGATTAATGAGAACAGATCTCGCAGAGTGATGCATCCGCCACGATTTCGTTCTACAATCTCGCGACTGCAGAAAAGATGAAAATTAATATTTCATTATTTTCCTCGGATGGATCGTTCTTGCTTTGGTTCAGCCTTAAACTGGATCGGTCGGGTCGAGATGTTGGCTTCTTTCTAAAAGCTGTTTGTTGTTGTTCTGAGTTCTACTTCCACTATCACGGTTTTAACACCGCCATCAACAGCATCAGCTGGAGATTCGCGAACAGACGAGTGAACGGCGAGGTGCAATCACTCTTGCTTCATGCCTTCCTCGGGAACAGCAGCGACAGACCGTCGACGAACGCGACTAGAATGGGCTGTTCGGGGCGGAGAGAGAGCGAAATGTAACGGTTCCATGCGCATTATTTCCGAGCCTCCCACTACTCCACCTTGTCGCTTGCGCCCGCAGCTCTACTGGTCGGTTGGGTTGCCACATTTCCACATTCAATCTTAATCAAGCGAAAAAGAATCGCCCGCTCATCCGTCCGTCTGTTCATCTGACATCCGTCCCTTTCACCCCGGTTATTGGGAGGGGGTGGTTAAATACGCTCCTCCCGGAATAGGAGTTGTTGTTTTATGACCGTAATCAATGGCTTTTTTGCTGGTTTCGTAAAATCCAGGGTTTACAATTTCAAGAAAACGTATATGGTAGGAAGAAAATTATTAGAAATTGTCATCTAAACAGAATACAAATTAGTCATTCATTCTTTACTGGCGAACTGCATACCATTCTCTCCGCTGAGTACTCTTCAATTCGCAATTGCCGAAGAAGAACGGTTTTTGCCGGTCAGGAGGAAAACAAGTTCTCCAGCACTCTGTTGACCAAGTAATATACCTATACAAACAGGAACGACTGTTGACTCGGCAACTGCTGCTCAGCTCACTCACTTACTGCACTACACTTGCTGATGATCGCTGCGCTGCTGATGCACTCCGATCGGGCCGAAGAAGTTTGTTGTCGGTTGTTTGGACTCGCACGAGTTGTGTAGAACATGTGTAAGTACCAGTCAGAGGAACCTCCAACGGCAGCGATAAATATGCATCTTCCTGCCTGCCTGTCCGATGGTGATCTCGAACACTCTGTACTGTGATGCAACGATCCAGAACAGAGGTTCTTGAATTGTAGTCTGGACTACGAGCTGAATGTTTAACGGATGATCAATATTCATAATTGGAAAAGATGTGGGTCTGTTTGCGATGGACTGGATTGATCCGTTTGTACAGACTGCGCATTTGCATAATGTCTGCTGTATGATGAATACGAACACTATTCATTGATATATTTTTAACTCTTCGTAATAAGTGAGAAAATAAATTGGAAAGTATTTTGTACCCTACAACCGATCGAAAAAAAAATTCTCATCCGAGACATAGAAGTTTTTGGAATTCAGCGAAACGAAACGAAAAAAAAAAAGATTTCGCCATGCTTAAATTCCGCGGAATTTTATTTCGAACCACCTAAAACCATTTTTGCCTTTCTCGTACAACAAAGTTGTACCGAAAGGCTATCATTTCACTCCGAAAGCGAAATTGTTATAGAAGCTTCGGAGACCCATAGTGTTATATACCATTCGACTCAGCTCGACGAGCTGAACAAATGTCTGTCTGTCCGTGTGTATGTATGTGTGTATGTGTGTCTGTATGTGTGTGCACAAAATCTAAGAAAAACATTAGACAACTTTTCATATAGTAATCCTTAACCGATTTCCTCGCAACAAGTTTCATTCGACAGGGGGAAAAGGATAGTTGATCACTATTACTATAAAACTATAAAACGATCGACCGTTGCGTTTAATGGATATAAAGAAAATGGTACATCGAACCATATTCATCATATAAGGCTGGTGTCTTGGCTAAATGCGAGAAAGGCAATATCACTAATCGGTGAATTAAGTTGGGTTCTTTTTTTTCGAAATACTGCATATCCATACTCAACTTACTTCTGTGATCAAATTCAACGAGGGCTTCGGGAAGACTTCGCCAGACATTCTACCGTAATCTTGAAGATCATCATTGGAAGAAATCCTAATCATGCATAGTGAAAAGATGGATTCACATTTCTTTCGAGACGCGAATAAATACAAACATTAGTCGAATTTTACTACTGTCGAATTCCATAAAAAAAAACTCAACAAGTTGGAAAATCCAATCCAGAGAGCACCTTTCTACATTTACCAAATAAAACTCTTGGATAGGGATCAAATCTGCACGAATATTTTGAGGTTTTTTTTACAATACTCCAAAAAATGGTTGACATCAATACCAACAACAATGTACAGAGAGAGACTATCGCACATTTAGTAAAGATCCGATAGTTGTGGGTGTTTCTGTACCCAAGTAACCAATTTCGCTAAATCTGCCATATAGTGCTACTTTAATGCTTGCAAGTTTTTGAATAGCCGTATATTGGCCCTAAATAGCGATTTGGCGTAATATAGTGCTAATGGTTACTTGGGTAGTTGCAATGGTGTAATTGTAACAAAATCTAAGTAAATAACGCAGCATCCCATATAGGCAATAATTTGTTTGACCTGCCATTACACGAAATAAAAGAAAGCAGGTTAAAAATTTCTCAAAATCTGTAAAGTATCACTAAATTAGCTTATCTTTTTCTCTACTTTGCACAAATACTTGCGGTAGTGTTACAATGGCCGAATGCCACTAGCAGGCCTGGTAGCGAGTCACTTTTAAGTGACTTGGTCACTTTTTTCGGGTCAGTCACTAAAAAGTCTCTTTTTTCGACCTCAAGTCATTAAAGTCACTTTTTCTCGTAAAAAGTCACTATTTTCAACTATTTTGAAACTATCGAGTCTGTTTCATTAAGAACTACGTCGCGGAATAATAAAAAAAAAAGTTGAAATGTTTGAATATTTATCCGTCGGAAGCTGCTTTATTCATGACGGACATGATATGACGGATTTAGAAAAAATGACCACTTAGTATTTTTTTAGCATAGCATTAGCATTGTTACGGTGTAATTCGTAGATTGGACACTAGTGATACTCATGTTTTACTTTTGAGATCCTTATCTAGAATGCTATCAGAAATCAAGAAGGGGAGTGGTCCTTGATTCCAGTCTTAAACAAAAATAACAAAAGCATGAGGATTACTACTCCTGGCCACGCCCATCTTCACCGTAACTAGGGAGAGGAAGGAAGTGTTGATGTAGTACTTACTTAACGAAAGGCCACCGACTTAGCGACACCCTCATAAGTACCACGGAGTTGGATAATGAGGAAGGTATTCGTTGGGTCAGGATTTGCCTGTAGCCTGCAATGTAACCGTGGTAGATCTTAATCCGTAACACACCACGTAAAGGTGTCTACCCAGCATTACGGGTATAAAAATGACCAATTAGTATTTTTTTTACCCAAAAGCTGTTCGCAACTTCTTAGCGACTTCAAATTCACTCTGAATCTCGATGTTCTTATTAGATTTTTAACAGCGATTGGTTGAAGGTTTTTTTTTGTCACAGTGATGCAATTGGGTATATAGTGATGCAAGTTTCTAAATATATTCTAAAGGGCTAATATCATACCCTGCTGAAACTAATATCATACCCTGAAACCTCTTTTAAAAACTAATAAACTCTACACCTTATCAATTGAACTGTTGAATGTTCCGGTTTATCTTTTTAGAAAAGAGTCTGATATTTTCATCTTAATCCTACACAATTTATAATGCATTCCTTGTTATGCCGGGGAAATCATTAATGATCGATGGCTAGATCTTATTTTAACATATATTTTTAGTTAAATATCTCGGCTGTGCATATGCACAGCATATGTTTTGAAATGGACAAATTGATATGAAATTTGCGAAAAAGAATCCACGTGTCTTGGAGGGACTCGAACCCTCAACCTCCTACTCTCTAGATAGGCGTGATAACCCCTACACTACAAGACCACTTAAAGGTCACGTTTGCGGAAAAGCCATCAGAATCCGAGTATCAACCTCCACCGCGGTTAGCTCCCTTTTTTGCAAATTGCAAAGGACTTTGGAAGTGGAACATTTTTTACGTAAAAGATCCCTCATAGAAAGATTTATTTAATATTTTTTTCCGTAAGGAGCCAAATGAATGGTCTCTCGACATCTGCTCCAATAGAGACTAAAAATTTTCCAAAATCTATTCTGATGACAATTTAGGCATTCGAGACTGCATACACTTTGGATATTCCATCGAGAAAAGTCGTGAATTTTTAAAGTTTTTACTATTTTGAGTTTGACTCATCGGTTGGTAGCTCGAACTTCTTGTTTAGGCTTTTCGGAATTCTGAACAAATTCTTAAGGTTTGGAGATGATTCTTGGGTTTCAGATTTATAAACTTTGTTAGTCACATTAAATCTATGTCGAACAATAATTAAAATGAATTTCTATTACAGTTAAACCTCCATGAGTCGATATTGAAGGGAACATTGACTCATGGAAATATCGAGATGTGGAATAGAAAATTCTTGGAAAGCTGTTTGAAGGAACCATCACAGCAACCCAAAAAATATTTTTTACTATGGCATAATTTGCTTCCATGAGTCGATATCGAGTCATAGAACATCGACTCATGGAGGTTTGACTGTATGAAAAGTGCCATTTTCACACTATATTAAACATTATTGCACCTTATTTTGTATGACTTGCCTCAAATTGTGTTAAAATACAAAACTTACAAAAACTTATTAGATTTCATTTGTCATAAGACGAACTATTCCATTTAATTCCATCATTTTGTAAACATTGATCAGTGTCTCATACTTGACTCGACTTGAGAGACTAAAGTCGTCATTACCGTCATTACTGTTAAGGTTGAAATACGTATACTTGTAAAGAATGCAAAGTAATGGAATTAAATAATCCATTACAAGTGAAGACATTTACTAAATAAGCACACAATTTTCTTTTCGTCGGATCTGTCGAATAATGTTTTGGCAATTCATAATTTTTGCGGAATTTATTGTGCCTTAAAATTGATATTTTCGGCCAAAAGATAGTAGAGGGAGACATAATTGAAAATTATTAGTCACTAAAGTCATTATTTTGAGCGGCATTGACCGCTACCAGCCATCCACTAGGCCGAAATAACCATTAGGTGAAAGTCATTTGGTCGAATAGGAGATTTGGCCGAATAGGACATCCGGCCGAATAGGACATTTGGCCGAAAAGGACATTTGGTCGAGTAAGACATTTGGCCGAATAGGTCATTTGACCGAATAGGACATTTAGCCGAAAATGTCATTTGGCTGAATAGGACATTTGACCGAAAAAGACATTTGATGGAATAGGACATATGGCTGAGTAAGACATTTGGCAGAATATGACATTTGGCCGAGTAGGACATTGAGCCGAAAATGTCATTTGGCCGAATAGGACATTTAGCCGAGTAGCATATTTGTAGAATAGCATATTTGGCCGAATATGACATTTGGTCGAATAGCACATTTGATCGTATTTTGAATTTTGACTTTTTTATTTTATTATTTTGAATATTTTGGAATATTTTGAATATTTTGAATATTTTTATTATTTTTTATATTTTTATTTTTTTTAAATATTTTTAATATTTTGAATATTTTAAATATTTTGATAACGGGCTTGGTGGTCATATGGCTACCGCTTCTACCTCATATGCAGGAGGTCGTGGGTTCAATCCCAGGCCCGTTCCACTCCTCCTACTTTATATCTTTTCATATATTTCTCATGTTCTAGCAATCGCTAGAACTGGAATTGGGCTTTCATACCGTTTCCATCTTCTATCCCTATACCTACAACTTGATTAGTTCTAGCAGGTAACTGTTAGAATTCGAAATGAGCCAAAAAAAGAAACAAGGCTCGTTTCGGCACCCTTTCTTAACTATCACAACCCATTAACCTAGACGAACCTCTGCCATAAAACCTAACCCCAGATTCCAATAAAATACCGCATGAACTCGAGGCGAGTGCAGAGGTGCTTTCGGCTTGCAGTGGGCGTGTGACTGCATCATCAATTCCTTCCCATCCCCAATGACCGTGAGGACGTGGCCAGCGCCGTTATCGACCATCCAAAATACTAGAGCTCTCGGACTGTGCACAATGAGGTTGGAGAGCAAATCCCATGCTTCCATCCATTGGTTCCCTGTGCAATTGCGTATTTTAAATATTTTGAATATTTTGAATATTTTGAATATTTTGAATATTTTGAATATTTTGAATATTTTGAATATTTTGAATATTTCGAATATTTTGAATACTTTGAATTTTAAATTTTTTTTCAATCCAATTTTCAATTTTCCTTTCCTCTTGAAAGGAGGCTTCCAAGCCTCTTAAAAGGAGGCTCTTGAAAGGAGGCTTTCAAGTTTCTTGAAAGGAGGCTTCCAAGCCTCTTGAAAGGAGGCTTCCAAGCCTCTTGAAAGGAGGCTTCCGAGCCTCTTGAAAGGAGGCTTCCAAGCCTTTTGAAAGGAGGCTTCCGAGCCTCTTGAAAGGAGGCTTCCGAGCCTCTTGAAAGGAGCCTCTTGAAAGGAGACTTCCCAGCCTCTTGGAAGGAGGCTTACGAGCCACTTGAAAGGAGGCTTCCGAGCCTCTTGAAAGGAGGCCTGAGCCTCTTGAAAGGAGGCTTCCGAGCCTCTTGAAAGGAGGCTTCTGAGCCTCTTGAAAGGAGGCTTCTGAGCCTCTTGAAAGGAGGCTTCCTGAGCCTCTTGAAAGGAGGCTTCTGAGCCTCTTGAAAGGAGGCTTCCGAGCCTCTTGAAAGGAGGCTTCCGAGCCTCTTGAAAGGAGGCTTCCGAGCCTCTTGAAAGGAGGCTTCCGAGCCTCTTGAAAGGAGGCTTCCGAGCCTCTTGAAAGGAGGCTTCCGAGCCTCTTGAAAGGAGGCTTCCGAGCCTCTTCAATTTTCAATTTTTAATTTTCAATTTTCAATTTTCAATTTTCAATTTTCAATTTTCAATTTTCAATTTTCAATTTTCAATTTTCAATTTTCAATTTTCAATTTTCAATTTTCAATTTTCAATTTTCAATTTTCAATTTTCAATTTTCAATTTTCAATTTTCAATTTTCAATTTTCAATTTTCAATTTTCAATTTTCAATTTTCAATTTTCAATTTTCAATTTTCAATTTTCAATTTTCAATTTTCAATTTTCAATTTTCAATTTTCAATTTTCAATTTTCAATTTTCAATTTTCAATTTTCAATTTTCAATTTTCAATTTTCAATTTTCAATTTTCAATTTTCAATTTTCAATTTTCAATTTTCAATTTTCAATTTTCAATTTTCAATTTTCAATTTTCAATTTTCAATTTTCAATTTTCAATTTTCAATTTTCAATTTTCAATTTTCAATTTTCAATTTTCAATTTTCAATTTTCAATTTTCAATTTTCAATTTTCAATTTTCAATTTTCAATTTTCAATTTTCAATTTTCAATTTTCAATTTTCAATTTTCAATTTTCAATTTTCAATTTTCAATTTTCAATTTTCAATTTTCAATTTTCAATTTTCAATTTTCAATTTTCAATTTTCAATTTTCAATTTCCCATTTTTCAATTTTCAATTTTCAATTTTCAATTTTCAATTTTCAATTTTCAATTTTCAATTTTCAGTTTTCAATTTTCAATTTTCAATTTTCAATTTTCAATTTTCAATTTTCAATTTTCAATTTTCAATTTTCAATTTTCAATTTTCAATTTTCAATTTTCAATTTTCAATTTTCAATTTTCAATTTTCAATTTTCAATTTTCAATTTTCAATTTTCAATTTTCAATTTTCAATTTTCAATTTTCAATTTTCAATTTTCAATTTTCAATTTTCAATTTTCAAATTTCAATTTTCAATTTTCAATTTTCAATTTTATTTTCAATTTTCATTCTCAATTTTCAATTTTCTATTTTTTATTTTCAATTTCTTTCTTAAAATGTTCGAATATTTAAATGTATTTTTTGAATTATTTCAAATTTTGAATCCTATGTTCAGTTTTTTTTGTTTCAACATGAGCAAAACGGAGGTACCGTCGTCGGGGGTGACAATGGGTCAAATGGGAATCAGAATGAGTCACTGTTTCAAGTACCGTCGTGCGGGGCTTCTTTTGACTCCGGGGGCTACTTTGGATTTTTGATTTTCTTAAAAAACTAAAAGCAAAAACTTTTAAATTTGAAACAGAAAGTTGCCATCCAACTATCAACAAGACACCCGAATGGTGATAATGGTAATTTAAGAGTAGTTTACGTTATATTTCTTGTTTCAAAACGTCCAAAGTAGCCCCCAATATTTCAAAAGAAGCCCCGCGGCACTTAGAATACTTGTATAATAGATTGAATGTATCTGAGGGCAAGAAGACTATAATATAAGAGACCTTTTTGAACGATTTTGCTTTACGACCTCTAGACTGCCGGTGAGAGTGATGATTATCACCCCCCAGACCCATTGTCACCCCGATGACGGTAGGCATAACTTCTAGGGATTATCCACCACTAAGAATAGTGTTATGTAGTAACTGCATTGTAACTAAAAAATTAAAAATTCTTCAAAATTGTCTTCAAACCACGGTAATATGATTCTTTTCTTCCATTTTCCTTCACTATTATCAATTTTTGTATCGACAGATTCGTATTTGTATAAAAGTATTTGTCGATACAAAAATTCATCACAGTGGAAGTAGATGTAAGAAAAGAACCTTATAATTGTGTAAAGACGATCATTCTTTCAAAATTGTAATTCAGAAGTCATAAATCTTCTTGCTCATTGCTACATACTGATAAGAACTCAATAATAACTTGAGTACAGGATCGCGACTAGTTTTAGTATCCTCCGCGTAAAAACAGTTTACTTACATTGCAAAATTATTCACCTGTTTTCCTGAATTTTTATTTAAAAATAATAAGGTAAATCTTCAATTGTTTCAGTATGCTGAAAACAATAGAAACCCGGCTGATTTAGAATTATTTCACTATTTAATACTATAAGAACTAATGATTAATTAATGTTGAGCGTCTTTGGGGGAAAATGTTATAAGGTTAAATACTTCACTTTTCCATTTACTTCCGCTATATTCACTTTGTATCAACATATACGTATTTCGTTTTCTACTTGAAAACTTCTTCAGTGTTTTGTTGTCGACAAGACAAAACACTGAAGAAGTTTTTAAGTAGAAAACGAAATACGTATCTCTTGATACAGAGTGAATATGGCAGAAGTAAATGGAATAGTGAAGTATTAAAACTATTAGAACTGTTCCGCTTTCTATCTCACTAGACATAGGGGGCGGTTCGGTACTTCATCCCATAGCTCCTATTTCCATCCCATGAAAAACAAAGCAATGAAAAGGAATTTGGTTTGTTTCTTATTTTTGTGATTTTTTTTTGCGATGAGACGAATATATGTTCAGTGAGATGTAAAACGTAACAGTTCCCCTGTATAAATCTTATCCCAAAACAAAGAAATACTGCACCAATCTCGTCGTTTTTTCCTAAAATGAACATGTAAAAGTGCCGAATAGGTCCTCTAGTTCGACAAATACTTACAGAATTTTTGTTTCCATAGACAAGCATATTCATTTCGCCTCCATCGAATGAAATCCATCCTCCTGACACGTGATATCGAACGCTATTGTAACTTCGACTGCTTGTTCTAGCGTCAAGAGCCCCAGCGAACGCTTGTTATCATTCCCAGCAGCCAAACAATCTATGCTAATCGGAACTAACAAGATAATTGGATCCGCCAACTTGATCCTGGCAAATCTGCTCGCCTGGCGCCTATGTGGAGCTCGCATCCCGCATGGCCGAAAGTTACCGTTAGTGCTGAGTCTGGCAATCTGGCGATCCGACGTCGGAGAGTTATCATGCCGTGCGATAAGCTCTGCCCCCTGGCAGGCATACACATGACATAATGACGGGTTTCTGACAGCAGCAGCGAGCGCGTTCGTTGCTGCTTCAGATCAGTGGATTGGCGAAGGTAAACATGGGCACCATTTGTGTGCTCTACTGCCGAAGCCTGTACCTACTCTATAACTGTTCGTTCGTCGTGTCTCAATTAGGCGAAAGAATTGGTGCAGTAAGAGAGCTTCCGCTAATGGTAGCAGAGCAGGACGCGCACTGGTCCCAAATTGCAATCAACAACAAACAGAGCTGCACTCTGCGACGATGCGGTCCCGCGTTTCTGCAAAAATTGTGTTTTCCAAACATTGGCGTAAGCAGACGATATTGATAGGGGTGCAGTAATAACTGGGTCTTTCTATATTAAATCGCCTCTCTCTGATTAATGAACACATAAGTACATGTTTTGTTCGTCCAGGCAAATTTCGCATAATAATTTACCTACCAGTATATATTTATTATACAATTTATTTTGGTATCAACAGTATACAGATTAAGAAAATTTCGTAGATTTATTTTAGTAAGCTTGATGCTTACAAGCTTTAAAATTGTTCAGGAAAGCAATGCGATCAACTTATCAATTGAATGTAATCAGTTTTTTGCGAATTTCCGCGGAAATACCCTTCCATCGCCCCCGACAACTGCGCCTATGCTCCATGTTCGCACGGGTTTGCACAGAGCGAAATGGAAGTCGTTCGTCATGGTTTTGCACCTACAGAATAGGGCAACACATATCGATAGTCACCCGGGCAATTGGCGGACGACCCTTCTCCCCTGGCGCGGACCAATACGCGCCGCCGTCCGGCGAAATTAACGGTAAATGCGGGTCCCGTCTTGCCCCGGTCGAACAAGCGAACAACATGTTTCAGTCGCTTTGGCACTGAGCACTGGGTACTTTCCAACTCCACGTACCAGTTGGTCGGACCACGTCCATCAGCTGTTTCTGTTCTGCGGTCGACTGGAAGTTGCAGCTCGGCGCTGACCATCATCATCGTTCTCCTCGCTTGTTGGGGCCTCTAAAACAACCGTTTTGTTCCAATCTCTCACACCCGGTCACCCACCCATGTGCTTCCTCCCCCGCCAGGGATCCGCGGCGTGATTGGCTTCTGCCCGTGGTCATCGTCGCCGGTACCGAGTGAGAGGTTCTGTACCCAGCGTAGAGCCTTGATTTGTCTGTTGATCGATCTCTCAACCCTTCGCGCCTTCCTCTCTTCTGGTTGATGCTATACTACGGCATCGATATCACGATGCACGCGGTCGGTTCTATGGAAGAGAATCTCGCTCGGTCACGCCGGCCACCCGACCGATCTCCACTTCTTCTTTACTTTTTTTTTTTCGTATTTTGCGGTCATGGAAGATTATGCTGGCAATGCTGTTTATTATTGCCTTTCCCGGGATGATGCCCGGCTTCAAACCGATGCGGGTTTAATTTGTGCGTCGTCGTCGTCGTCGTCGGTCGATTCGTTCGTACTTCCTCATGGTGGGTTACAATAACCTAATCCCCGTCAGCCACATGTTGTAATAGAAGGCTGAATATTATTGCCCTATTGGCTCCGATTGGCAGGAGAAGAGGGGTTCGTTTGTTGACTCTAATCTTCGGCTTGTATCACCCGATGGGACTCAACGCATTTTTCCCTCTCTGCTTGGTTGTCTTTCCGGGTCAATTGAGATCCGAGACCACTTGTCTGTCAACCGACGGCCCATTTCCCCCTTCGCTCCATCACGCCTTTTTCAGTGTGGTCTGTTGTTTCTATCGATGGGGGCTGCCGTGGTCTAATGACATACATATGTTCTGGGAAACTTTTTATTACATGCCAATCGTAGAGAGAAGACACGCAAGAATCGGATGTCAGTCTGAGGAGGCTTTGAAGCTCAACGTAAACCAGATGTAGGGTGGTGGGAGTCGCAGTAGGTCATGATTTAATATGGGATTTGCAGTCTCGGCATTGGAATTTTACTCTGTGGAATAGACAGTGATTGAAATTAAACTCTTGCTTAGGCTTAGGCACAGAAGATCGGATGCAAAGGTATTGCACATTTTTTCAGATTTTTTTTGTTAGGGAATTAGAACTACTGCGTTCATTCATTAGAACTCTTGTTCAGATAGTTGAGCTAGCAGTGATAATGTTTCTCTCAAGTGCAATTATTACTTCAAATTACTCCAATACGGTTTTAGAGAAGTGAAATTCAAAAGAATAATAACAATCCGTCAGCTAAGCTTGTGAAGGCATGTTACTGAACGAGATTCAAACTTATTTTTTCCGACTTCAATATTATTTGCATTAAATGGAAGCTTAAGAGTTAAAAAAAGCATCTCCTATCATTTAGCTTGGACAGCTGATTATGGATCAAAAATATCATTTATCGTTTTCAATCCGTCTATGGAACATGAGTAGACTGGCCGTTTAAAGTCTAGAGTTGCTGTTCTGAGTACTAGGTTCTAAGGGAAAAAAATTACCTCCAATACATTTTTTTAATCAATATCTTTCACATAATGTTTATAAAATCATCCGAAACCCAAAATTGCGATAGAAGGCTCTTTACGCCGATGGCATTTTTACCAAGATTTATCTAGCTCCTGTCGGAAATACATATTTTCAGCCAAGCTCATATGACAATTATCTTCTTTACAATTCTGCAGCATTTATTCTCAATTCCAACAAAGTGTAGACCAAACAAAATTGAAAGCTTATTTCATTAGAAACAAGCTTTTCCAGCTAAAAAAGTAGCCTATTTAGCTAGAATTGTAAGAACCCTTGTTACGTAACATATGCTCGGTCAAACAAAACACTATTTGTTGAAACAAAATGCAATTTTTATTATTTTGGAATATAATTATTCAGATAATAAGATAATTGTTCCCTAACAATTCAAGGAACTATTCCTAGAACGTCTTTGACAGTACGTACTAGAATATTTCCATCTGAAAATATTTCAGAATTTCATTTAAAAATTGTTTGGAAACTCGAGAATCTCGACAATTATTAAAAAATTTCATCTGAGTTTCAAACCAGGAATTCCTTTGCGATTCTTTCCAAGAAATACTTCATGCATTGATAATCAATTTTTTTTTATGAACTCCTTCGAATATTCACACAAAAATTCCGGCTATGGAGAAGTTCTTGAAAGAATTTTCCAATGCCTCCGCCAATTACTAACGGCATGACGCCGACACGCCGCTGCCGCTGGCTGAAACTAACCTATCACGCCGCCGCCGATAAATTTTCGATCGGCTCACAGATCTAGTTTGACTGTAGTAAAGCATTGAGCAAAGTCATTGTCTTTGTAAATATGAGGCTATTTTTTCGAAATTTTGTTTTTTAATTCTTCGGAACATGCATAAATTACGTGACATTTTTAGGAGTAACATTTATATGAGTAATGTTCTAAAGATAACATAGCACATAATTATGCATGTTACTTCAAAACGCGACGACTGGGGGTGGTTGATAGAACACTACAGTTTACGTGACGTATTTTATGGATTTTCCCTTATAGATTTTATGGGAATGAAAAGCTTTAAAGTTGCCCTGAACTTTGTTGCGACTCCATTGGCTCCATTAACGCTTCCTTTTATAAGCAACAAACTGTCAGCTATGGCAACAGTCGCATCGCGTTGGTTTGGAGGAACCTTTATTATGATTCGTAGTTATATGAGTTCATAATACTAAGATGAGTATAAAGATAACAAGAAAACTGATTTCAAAGATGTAAAAAAGGGATTTTTCTAAGTTATTTTAATTTTCTCGTCTTTAGAATCGTTTTTGCCTTTTTCATACACCAAGATGTATCGAATTGTGTTGAAGTCTGTCGATAAAGTCTTTGAATCTAAATCATTGGATGACGATCTACGCACAACTGCAACTAGTATGGAGCTGATCTCTGACCAAAAAGTGCGACGTGGGAAAATACTGCAGAATATCTTGAGAAATTTCTTAGGGAATTCCGAAACGAAATCCCGCTGAATTCTTTAAGAAATTTTTGGGGGAATTTATAATTTATAATTTATTGTAATTTGTAAATGAAGACCTAAATGCGAATGCAATAGGAACTGAAATCATTGAAATCAGCCATCAGATTCATGGAACAGTGAACGAAATGACTGAGCTAGAAAGATTCAGGAACGATGCACGTAATCTGGCCACACAAATTTTTACTGAAAGAAAGGTTGAATGGGCAATAGATTCCTTCGAACCTTTCAAATCACCGGGTAGTGATGCAATTTTTCCTGTACTACTGCAAAAAGGTAAGGCAATTTTAATACCTATCCTCACAAAGCTGTTTCAAGCAAGTTTATCGTTGAGCTACATTCCATCAGTTTGGCGACAAGTACGGGTGACATTTATCCCCAAGGCAAATAAAAAGGATAAAACCTCACCAAAATCCTTTAGGCCTATAAGCTTGTCCTCCGTTCTACTGAAAACAATGGAAAAAATAATAGATGAACATATCAAGTCATCATATTTAACCCAACTACCGTTAGGCAAACACCAATTCGCTTATCAGGAAGGTAAGTCATCAGTAACCGCATTACATGCAGTTGTTACAAAATTAGAAAAATCTTTTGAAGCAAAAGAAATTTCCCTTGCTGCTTTCTTAGATATAGAGGGAGCTTTTGACAACACTTCTCATAATTCCATAAAAAGGCAATGTCAAATCGTGGCTTCGATAAATGCATTGTAGATTGGATTAAAGAAATGTTAACAAAAAGAGAAATATCAGCTAACCTTGGAAACTCTCACATTAGTGTTAGAGCAATCAAAGGGTGCCCACAAGGAGGCGTATTATCACCTTTATTGTGGTCTTTAATAGTAGATGATCTTCTCAAATACCTTATAGCCCAGGGCTTCGAAGTAATTGGTTTCGCTGACGATATTGTCATAATAGTCGGGGCAAATACAATGACATTATCGCCAACAGAATGCAAACTGCAAACTCCACGTGGTGCGATAGAGAAGGGTTGAGTGTAAATCCTTCCAAAACACCTATTGTGCCCTTTACGCGTAGGAGGAAATTCTCACTAAACAACATGATATTGAAAGGTACACGATTGGAACTTTCAAATACAGTCAAATTCCTTGGCGTAGTTCTTGATAGCAAACTTAACTGGAACATGCATTTAGAACACGCCATTAATAAAGCGACAAATGCTCTATGGATTAGTAAACGAACTTTTGGTAGGAAATGGGGACTTAAGCCGAAAATGATCCATTGGATATATTCAGCTATAGTAAAACCAAGAATTACTTATGGTTCGTTGGTCTGGTGGCCAAAGTCGAAAGAGAAGAGTGCTCAGATGAAGCTCGAAAAACTTCAACGATTAGCGACTATCTCAATTACAGGTGCAATGAGCAGTACACCATCGAGTGCACTAAATGCTTTACTGTACATGCTTCCTCTGCATCAAATTGTACAATTAGAAGCTGAAAAGATTGCCTTGAGGATCAGAAGATCCGAAAACCTCTTAGGAGGTGACCTTAAGGGTCATCTTAGCATTCTAAAAAACTTCAGTATAAACTCCCTAGTAATAAACAATGAGGACTGGATGGAGAAAAAATACAATTTCAATAGACTATTCAAAGTAATTGATCCTGGGCGCAATACATGGTTAAATGGAGGACCAACACTTCGTTCAGGATCAATTACGTTTTATACTGACGGTTCAAAATTGAACAACCATGTGGGAGCAGGAGTTACTGGCCCTGGGATAGACATATCGATTCCCATGGAAAGTTGGCCATCCTTTCAAGCGGAAGTTCACGCAATTCTAGAGTGTTCTGTAATATGTTTGCGTAGGAACTACAGACACTCAAATATATGCATAATGTCCGACAGCCAAGCAGCTTTGAATGCTCTGAAGTCGGCAACATGCACTTCAAAACAAGTTTGGGAATGCATTCAGTCCCTCCAAAAATTGTCTTGTCGGAACCAAGTTAATCTATATTGGGTTCCAGGACACTGTGGAATAGATGGTAACGAAAAAGCCGATATGCTGGCGAGACTCGGATCATCAAGTCGGTTTACAGGACCGGAACCTTTTTGCAGCTTACCAACTTCTTCTCTTCGTATGGAGCTGAAGGTATGGGAATCTATGAAAATAGAAACCAATTTTAGGAACGCAACTAATGCCAGGCAATCGAAACGTTTTATCACTCCGAATGTTTCCATGACTCGCAACATCTTAGAATTATCTAAAAGAGACCTAAGCACTTATACGGGTCTCATTACAGGTCATTGCACTATGGTCCAGGATACAGATTTACGCGGAAAGATGAATTTTACGCCAAAACTATATTTTTTAGAAAAAACTGTTGTTCTACAAAATTGTTCGAAATAGTAAGGCCATCATTATGGTTCTACCAAAAAATAGGGTGGCCCATCATATAAAAAAAATTAGAAAATATTTTTTTTATTTCTCAGAATATTGACATGTTATGTTCTACAAAGTTGTAGCGCAGCTAATTCCAATCAATTTTGCTAAAAAAACTTTTTCTGTAGCTCTTAAGTTGGCTGATTTAGAGCAATTTTACCTAATTGGATTAGGGTGTACCTCAAAAAAACAGTATTTTTGATCTAATTTTTTTGTTTCAGATTTCTCGAAAAAGTCGTCTTCAGGTGACTTTTAGAGCTAAAAAAATGCAACTTTTGATGGGTAAATATGCACAATATCTTTTACCGATCAAAGGTTATAATCGTTTTTCTGTCAAAATTACTTTTTTTTAAGTTGATATCTCCGATTAGGGCTGACCAAAAAATATGTTTACACGGCATCTAAAAGAGAAATTAATATTCTTCATTATGTCAAAAAATTGGGCATATGTTATTTTTTTAAAATATTTTCTATTTTTTTTTATATGATGGGCCACCCTATTTTTTGGTAGAACCATAATGATGGCTTTACTATTTCGAACAATTTTGTAGAACAACAGTTTTTTCTAAAAAATATGGTTTTGGCGTAAAATTCATCTTTCCGCGTAAATCTGTATCCTGGACCATAGTGCATTGTCCGAGTCGATATCATTTGAAGCTTATAGGGAAACTTCAGAATGATCTATGTCGCTTTTGCGACATGGAAAAAGAAGATTCGGAGAATCTGTTATGCCGTTGTCCGGCAATTTTTCGAACAAGACAAAAGTTCTTCACCAAGGGGCTTATAGAACCACTTGAGCTTGGTAGAACAAATCCCAATTCGGTGGTGCATTTCATTCGAAAAGCTGAGCCGTGTTGGGGAGAAGCTGTTAGTCAAACAATGACGATCACTTCCAATAGCGATACGCCATAATGACATAGCAAGGAAAAAATGGGGAATATATTACAATAGATCAAAAAATGGTCGCAGTAATAAAAATACCCGACAAGAAAAAAAAATTATAAAGGATTTCTGAAAGAGTTCTTGAAATAATTTCCGAGAAAATTCTTCACGGAATTTTTGAGAAAATTCATGGAGGAATTTCTAGAAGAAAAAGTGGGAGAGTATAGGTTATTGGTAATTCCGAAAGAGTTTTGACGAAATTGTCGGAGTGGAGAAATAGGCAGATGAATTTGTAGACGAATTTCTCAAGAACTTTCCGGGAGAGTTCTTGGAGAAATTTCGGAAGAGTTCCAAGGAGAAATTTAAAGGGAATTCCTAGAAAGACCTCGAAGTAATTAATGAAGAAATCATGGTGGAATTTCTGGAGTAACTCCACAGAGAATGTCAGGAGGAGTTTACATGGGAATTTCTGAATGATTTTCTGGTGGAAGTTCTGGGAAAGGAGACATGCTAAGGGAATTCCTAAGTGAATTGCTGAAAAAATCACCAAGGAAATTTTGGGTGTATTTAAAAGAATTAACGGAAATATAATTGGCAATAGCTTAGGATGGATTTTTTTTGTTGTTGTTTTGATTGACTGATTTTCGGTGAAAATTAAATCAAGACAGAAATTTAGCGTTATGCGTTTCGACTTACTACACTTCAACCATCATCAGACGTCTAAAATCACATTAATTCAATTACAATTTTTATAATCCAGAATAAATCACACACAAAATACACTTACTACTTGCTGACAATCTCCTAGTGATTCAGTCAGACAAACATAACTACTTTTCTTTCTTATCTTTCATATCTTTCTCACTATTATCTACCACCCAAATCACAACCCATCCATTACGTCATTTTTCTCACTCTCAGTCATTCGTTCATTAAAATGGATGTTCGGGGGGATTTTTGAAAGATTTCACGAAAAAAAAATTTCAATTATATTTAATTTTACGGCTACTCAGTCTACAGTAAAGCTACAGTCGATCCTGCATCGATAGGAAAACAAATTCTGGAGAAATTTGACTAGCGCACTTTCCCAGAGTCCTGATCAAATTTCGGAGAAATTCATGGTGGAACTTCCGGAAAAAATTCTGGAGAAGCTTCCGGAGGAATTTCTGGAGAAGCTTCCGAAAGAATTTCTGGGGAACAATCGGATAAATTCCGGAAAATTTCTAATGCACGAAATTAAGTCACGCAACCTCGTTCCCGCAGAAAAAATTTCAATCGGCTTACAAATCTAGATTGAATATCAAGTGAAATCCTATATGTAATTTTCGAACAGACTTTTAAGGTATCCCAGGAAGAGCCCCCTGTGAGAAACTGCTGTTCCAGGATAAACTTCTTCGGGAATTCTTAGAATCTTAGATTGAATTGCTAGTGGATTCCATGTATGAATTTTTAAAATAAATTAATAAGTAACTGAAAAATAAACAAAATATATAAAATTTCAATAACTAGGTATTCAACCAAATTGATTTATCCTCATTCTAGTAACGCTGTTTTTTTCCTAAAGAAAATTTTTGTCACCGACAAGTGGATAGATTGAAATTTAACTTACTGTGACAACTGAATCAGCTGTTTCTTGAATTGTTTAAAATAATAGTATAATTTATGTTACGTAAGACTGTCAAACATTTGCGATAAAGGAATTTCAGCCTGCTCGAAGCATTGCCAGAAAAACTATAAATCAAAATGCCAACCACTTTCAAGAGACATCTGCAATTGGAAGATCTGAAGGTATTACTCAAAAACCTTCAATTACAAAAAAAACCTTAAAATTACAAAAAACAATCTTCCAATCCTTGAAAAAGGTAAAATAAATTACCGAAACCGTCGGATGCAGAAGTAAACTTGTTTTTGCTGCGTTACAAAACTGCAACAGCCCCAGTCGTTAAGCATTAATTCTTTGAAGGTATTACGGATGTCGAAGACTTCTCCCCACTACCGGAGACGGAAGAGAGCGCTACTGTAACAGTTCAAATATTGCGTACTTACTGTATTATTTTTTGATAACGAGAACTTTTCTAATTGAGAGACAAGAGATAAGTATACCAGTTTACCAAATCGAATTCACCTAGAAAACCAGTATGTCACTTGAACAGTGAACACTGCACGATTAAAAGATGGGATGAATATTCATACCAGTGGACGTGAGAGTTTGCAAAAGTTTTACAACTACGGTCAGAGCCAAAATCTGGGAGTCCGAATGGATAAATCGCGAACGAAATGTTATGAAAAAACTATCTACAGAATGAGATAGAAGGATAGGTCAGGTCAGTTGGACATAAGGGTGAAAGAGACAACGCTTTAGACATATGCTAAAATTCACTAACTTCCGCCAGGAATTCCGCGGGAATGTTCGTAAGTTAGGGCAAGAAATAGACCTTTGTCCACTTCAAAGTTAGATCACGCGATCACTTGATAGGTTGGCTCAATCGTGATCGGTAGTTATCAAAACCTGCGACCTAAAAGTTACTTTAACGTTTCGATAGTGACTAGAAAGGTAATGTAAACTATAGTTAATGCCTAGTAACACAAATTATATATTTAATTGTTTAAATTCCTAAACTAGGTCCATTAAAAAATCATTCTAAAATTACAAAAGTGTGTGATACGGTTGAAATTCTGAAAAGGTAGGAAAAGTTTTCTTATGATAAAAGTTGGGTGTGTTTTAACATGTGGCTTCTATTAGTCACGAATTTGTGGCTTTGCCGTTTGGAATATTTTTGTTCCCAAGAAAACGGTGGGAAATCTCCAAGCAACCTTGCGAGTGAGAAGAAGTCTTAAATCTCGGCACACAGGCCACCCTAATCCACGTGGTACTCGACATTGAGAACCGGTCTTTGAAGTGAAACCAAGCGTACGGTGATCGGCCAGAATACTAGAATACGGTGAACGTACGGTTGATCCCTGATTTGGTAGCCGTACCTTTCGTTCCCACTATCCGTGCTAGGATTGCACAAACCCCCAGCCACCGCGTGGTCGCGCTTTGACAGCGACCCGATTTCGCACGTGTACACCATCTCGTCCCGCCCAGTTGGCACGTGGGCGTTCACTTCGATTGCCGACATCGATTCATCCGCACCAAGAACCCAGTATCAGCAAGGAGGAGAACGGCCGCAACGAAAACCCCAGCAAAGGTACCTATAGGTTAAGCTTCACACACACACACCCAAGCAGGTTAGGTTTAGGTCCCATCCGTATACCCCGTAGCATTAAGCCAAAGAAAGAACCTACAATACATTGTCAACCTAAAAACCTAGTGTTTGAATTATTGCTACAATTACTGTCTCGAAGGAGCTGAGTTATTGGGGGACTCGTGTTGATTTAGATTCGAATTGATTTAATTTCTGATACAGAATACAGATACGTACCCGTGTACAACTTGATTTTGATTCGTTGGCGTTAGAGAGAGAAATTGAGGTAGTGTTGAGAGTATTCGATCGGACATTCGAGTGATCCACAGAACCTGCCCTGAGCTTCATTCTCGGTAGTTAGTCGGGCGCAAAACACCAAGCTGGCAATCTGGAAGTTTATCCAGATTGGCGCGTAAGCCGGTTTCGGTATAGGAAGCTGGATTTGTTCCAAAACGCACCTTACACAACTCTGAATAGCAACTTTAACCTGCAAGAACTCATATGAGAAATCAACGTTGCTAAAGAATTTTCTACAGGCAGAGATAATGTTGGTTATCCAATGACTCGACATCTACCAATAAACGGGAAAAAAAGCTATGCTACGATATTTTAACCGAGTCTGGATCGAAGGCAAGTTCCCCCTGGCAATGCCCTTGCTAATATTGCGATCAATCCTATGTAAATGCTCAAACATGTTCAGCTTTAGAAGTATTGAGGAGACGTAAGGTTTTGATAAACTGTAAATTTATTTAAACACGCACGCACCCACACAAAAGCACACACATACACACACATTCACAACACATATGAACGCACATACAGACATACACACACAAACACACTCATATACATAATACATTATTACGCACACGATTTTTCTTATATATTATCTATCTATTATTGGAAGCGTTTGGTACGGGAGGTCCACGCTTTCTTCCTTTCCCCTCGATTCCAAGCTATTAAGTGACTTTAGGTATTCCTGAAGTCGCTCAATATCTAAGAGTCTTCTCTGTGGTACATACTGCGTAGTTGGCCTGGTCATATGAAAAGAAAAATAACGGAATTTAGAAACCGTCATTTTCCAGGATGCTTTCAAGTATTGGCTACGTAAGTATGAGATTAGATTAGGTTAGATTAGCTTAATTTTGTATCTTACATGCATGTCAACGGACAAGACACAGATGGAGGAAAGCAAAAACAGCGATAATGATAGATGATGAGACCATTCCAGAAGTAAAAGCTGCACGATTTTTAGGTGTCTGGATAAATAGCAAAGGACAATTTTCAGTCCAAATTAAAAGAAGCTCTCTCGAATCGGATAAACTTTACAAAAGCGTTATCATCTAAAGCCAGTCGATCATCATTGTGGAGAATCAGCAATGCAGTATGTCTATCAAAACTAACATACGGTATAGAACTCTATGGAATGGACATTACCAATATGCTGCAACCTGTTTTCAACAAGCTATTAAGAATGTCATCTGGTGCCTTTATATCCTCTCCGACCTATAGTCTCGCTGTAGAAGCCGGTGAGCTTCCACGGGATCTGCGAATTGCCGAAATATTCGTGCGCAAATATGTTCGACTGGCCGAGAAACCTAGCAATTCCTACCCACACTACCACAAGGCTGCAAACACCAGTTTCATTGACTTTACTGGACACCCCATCCCCCACATAGCCGAACTACAGCGAGTAGGACGCCGGTCGTGGAACCCCGCCCGCATCAAAGTGGACTGGCCCATCAAAAATGTCTTCAAAAAAGGCCAAAGTATAACTTTAGCTAAAAGATTCACCAAAGAACCCCTCAATTAAAAGTACCAGACACACGACAAGATATTCTCCGGTTCTAAAGCCCAGTATGAGGTCGTGATTGGGGTTGTACGAAACAGACTATTGGTGGAAAGGAGCTCACAGCATCAATGTAGTATATATACAGAAGAAGCGGCAGCCCTAGTAGCGGCAGCGCGATACGCCCCGCAAAAGCCTGCCGCCATCCTGACAGATTCATCAAGTTGCGTAGCAGCAATCGAAAAAGGAGAATCCAATCATCCTTTTATCCAAGATTTCGAACAAATGGCAACAAAGAAGAACATAGTAGTCTGTTGGATACCGGGGCACTCTGGAATCTTAGGTAATGAGGAAGCGGCTACTCTATAGATCGGTACCGGCAAGCGATGCGATACGATGGATCAAAGGACTATTTCGAGAAAAATATCGAGCCAAATGGGATTCACCTCCAAACCTGTAAACCATCCATCGAAAAATGGAATGACCGAACTGATAAACGTGACCCAGCCAACACAAAGTCGCATATGCTAGCAAATAAGTGTACAAGGTGGAGGCGATATAGGCGCATTCCTCCATTTGACTGCATGAAAAATGTACGTATGTGGCCTCCACTTTGTACACTTATTCGCTATGATATACGATCTTGTGTTTGCTGGGGAGGAACGTATCCTCACTCGACTTATCAAACTGCGAAACGTGTAACGTGGAACTCACGGTCAAACATCTCCTTCTCAACTGTATTAAATTTGAAAATATTAGAGAAGAAATTGGCTGAAGTAACGACATACAGATTGTGCTAAGTAATAACCCAAAGAACGAATCAATACTATTAAAATTTGTTAAAAAATGTAAAATTGACGACATTTGAAACTGTAATTACAGTCGTTGGTAACACACACATTTAATCCGAGGTGAATGGACGCCTAGATTTAAAGCCATTTAAAAAAAAAAACAGAATAATCTACCTAGCGCACACATAACATAAGAGTGACAAGAAAAGCACATACGAGTGGTCAAAATTGCACTTAAGGGAGATAGATTCAGCCATTTCCATCAATTCAAATTTATTCGCGTTCATTTGAATGCATTGCAACAGTTTTTGGAAAAAAAAATCGATTTTTCTTCGATCATAACTCCGGAACGCAATGGCCGATTGGGCCAATTTTCGAAAGCGAAAAATTAAGAAGGATTCCGCGTCGAATGCAACCTGTTGCTAACCTGGATAAGTACAAAATAGTGTGTCTCACATTTTTTTGTACACACGCACACACGGTCATCGGAAAGGCCTCTGGAAGATCCGGAGCATCCGTAAAAGTGACCAATTCTAAAAGCGCATCCCAGAGCTTCGCGATTTTTTTTTTCGTAATAATCAATTCTGGCGAATTGTGGGTGCAATCAATAGTGAAAGTCTCCAAATGTGCCAGAAACGATTCTTCGGAAGATCCGGAATATCAGTAAAATGGCCAATTCCTAAAGTTCATCCCAAAGCTTCGCGATTTTTTCGTTATAATCTATCCTGGTGAATTATGGATGCAATCAATAACGAAAGTCTTCTGTGACCTCCAGAAGCTTCAGAAACGGTCCTCCCGATGATCCGGAATATAAGTGGGCAATTCCAAAAATTTCGTGATTTTTTTCGTAGCAATCCATCCTGACAAATTGTTGGTGCAATCATCAATGCAATTAAAATGCTTAAGAAACGGTCCTCCAGAAGATCATGCACATACGTAGAAATGGCCAAATCCAAAAGTTTATCTCAGAGCATCGCCATTCTTTCGAATTCATTTATCCTGGTGAATTATGTATGCAATCAATAGTGAAAGTCATCTGTGACCCCCTAATGCACCCGAAATGGTACTCCGGAAGATCCGGAACATCCGTAAAAGTGGCAAATTCCAAAAGGAAGAATTCCCGAATAAACTTTTGGTGAAACTCCCGGAGGAATTTTCTGGAGGAATTCTCGGGGGAACCTCTTAGAGAACTTTCAGAGGAGCTATCGGAGCAAGAGCTTCCAAAAACTTCTCGAGGAATTACTTGATGAAATTCTGGAGGAATTTGCGGAGGAACTTCCGGAGGAATTCACGGAGCAGCATCCAGAGAAATTCCCGGAGAAACTTCCGGATGAATCCTTTTAGGAACTAGAGGAATCCTTTTAGGAACTTTCCGAGATATAACTTGATGGACTTCCGAAGGAATTACCGGAGGAACTCCTGGACGAACTTCCGGAGGAAATTCCCACTATTGATTGCACAATTACTTTCCCGCTATGGATGGTTTCGAAATAAAATGTGGAGCATGAACTTCTGGAAATAATAATTTGAACGGATGTACCAAATTTCCCGGATAACCGTTTTGTAATTTTGTAATTTGTCGATTGTGATTAACTTTTAGTAGGTCACATAGAGACTTTCACTATTGACTCCACTTATGAATGCTAGCAAAAATGCGCAGCTCTAGAATGAACTTTTAGGATTAAACTATTTTACGGATGTTTCGGATTTCCTGATTTCCTTATTTTGGTCATTTCGAGACACAAAAGATGAAAAAATCTTGAGGCTTTGGGATGCATTTTTGAAATTGGGCACTTTTACGTATGTTCCGGAACTTTCCGAAGAACGTTTCGGGAGCTTCTGGGGGTCACGCATGACTTTCACTGATTACATCCATTATTCGTCGAAATAATGCCAATCTCTGGGATGGAATTTGTAATTGGCCATGTTTACGGATGTTCCGAATTTTCCGAAGCATCGTTTTAGGAGCATTTGGTATCATAACTTTCACTATTGATTACATACACAATTCACCGGTATGAATGGTTTCGAAAAAATCGCGAAGCTCTGGGATGAATTTTGGAAATAACCACTTTTACGAATGTTCTGGATCTTCCGGAGGAGCATTTGGGGGTCACAGATGACTTGCACTATTGATTGCACTTACAATTCGCCAAGATGCATTGCTACGAAAAAATCGGATGTTCAGTATGTTCTAGAGGGCTTTCCGAAGACCGCTCAAGGGTTAAAATTGCGAAAAAAAAGGCGCATACAAGATAGCAAATACAGTTGGGATCATCAGAGCGCATATTTGCAAGGAATTTTATGTTTCACAGAACGAAACTAGAAAATTAGGTGCCAGATTGTGAAACTCAGTACAGTACCTCTTTAGTACAAATTCCTCGGGGACTAGAGAGGTCAAATTGGAAGAATCACCTCATGGTCTTATTCTAGAAACCTACTGCTTCATCATTGGATATAACCCACCGAATCAGTTATTTATCATGACAGCTAGGTAAAAAAAGTCTCTCACGGTATGCTACATATGATGATAAGTAGGAGATTTTTTATTCTTTTAAAACGTTATGAACCCGGAATTTCTTCTTGTCCCGGAAGGGGACTAGCCTATACCCCAAGTTGCTGGTCTGACCAACGACAACTTCCGGGGTGGGCTCGAAAGGCCTCTTTTTTTCGGGTCCCAGGGCGTGTAAGCGAGGGGAGATTTCGAATGGTGAGGAATCTATATAAAACTTTATTCTTTACACTTTACCTTTATGGTTTATTCAGCGGTATGGGCGGCGATGAGATACAGCGGCTTGATCGGTTAGCGGCGGCCCTATGGCGGATGACGCTAGGCACTGGCGCGTCGTGCGGCCGGATGGTCGTCGAATGACCCGGCGGCGTTCGCCAGGCGTTGCTTCTGGACGATCTTATGGCCGGGGTAAATTCCGGAATTTCCAACCGTTGACGGAACCCGATAACACTGCGTTCGTTGGCACGATGCGTGGGAACTGGGACGAACAATAGCTGTCGTTGTCAGGACGCAAATAGCGTTATTGGCGCAGTACCGCCCGTCGATTTGGGCAGAAAAGTACCTTCAGGGAAAACGTAGAAGTCCCGGCACCTCAGGGCAGGATATTAGCAGGCTCGGTGGTTCTCACTCGGCAGGGCTTGCCAAACTCGGGGACGATCGGCTTGTACACTACGGTGCATATTGGGGTTCGGGACTAAAGTCGTCCCGGAGAACGGGGGTCAACAGTTGTCAACCGTGGAAACCAATAATCAAACGTCGGCCAGCCCAATGATAATTCCTGGCGGTATTCGCCCCGGAGGGGCACTTAAGCACGCGGATGGCTGTCGTGAACAGGACGCCGAATTGCAAGATGGCGTTCTCGTGATAATACAGACTACAGTTGGCGAGAGGCGTCGAACAGGCGCAATCACCACCCACGCACGTAGCTAGCTTCCCACCTAGTTCTTTCACGAACGTCGCACTGTCGAACAGTCTATTTGGGCTGATTCACCGAACTTATTTCCCAATACCGAATTTTACGATGAATCACAAAAACTTCACAGATACGAATTGGCGGTAGGTTCTCACTCTATCGTACCTCGACTGATCGCTTTCTCCCTTTTTTCTGACTTCTTCATCGAAGCCTCTGGAGCTCATATTTTGGTAACCGTATTCATTTGCCACCCACTTTGCCGAAATTCACCGCTTTGGTTCATCGCCCGCCCGTTTTGAAACGACGGTTAAACACTAACTTGACAAATTATTTCCCTGCATTCCAACACCATACAGAAAGTGTTACCATTCGGTAACACTTTTTTGGATTCAACTCCTGCTCCAATTTCTTGTTTTGTAACAAATAATTGTCAAAAATTTTAACAATTTTTCTTTTCTTTACAGGTATTGCTTCCGAAAACAAAACAAAAACGGAAAAACGGTCAGGTAAAAACTATAGCTGTGGTTCTACTATATATCAAACTTTTTGTTGTGGGGAAGCGTAAACCGAATAGAAGCGTAACAGGTTAAAGCGGGTGAATTAACAAGAGCTAGGTTAACAGGGAGCTAGGGAACATACGTTCATGGTCATCCAAGAAACCCCTGGTGTAAGGTCTACACATGCATAATTAAAGAACTATCGGCGTGTTTTAAATGTGATACATGTCCTTATAGAATAAAATCCGTTCATTGCATATATTCATTATCTGAAGTAAGGCCTTTAGGTGTACATGAATAACCATTGTTCTAACGACCAGTTTTAAAGATAGTAGAAGCCCTTTGCATAGAGTACGAAGCGGCCATGAGATAAGTTCATCGTCATCCAAGGAATCCTTGGAGTAAGGTCTTAAGGTCTGCACATGTAGCCAAAGATCTGTCAGCCTGTTTTAAATTAGGTACATACCCTAAGTGGTACATATAGTATAATGTGTTCATGAGATATGTTCATGATCTTTAAAAAAAAACTTGGAGTATGGCCTTTGTTAGAGAAAGAATTATTTTGTAGATTATTTTGTAAGGGAAAGGACCTGTCTGGTCCCTTTTCAATCAAACGAACAATTCAACACGTGGTATTGCTGCTTCTGCTGTATTCCTTGTTTTAACGAAAAGAATCACTTATGTATTAATAACTCATTAATCATCATCTCGAGACCAACTCATGTCGGCCGTATTAAGTCGACACACGCGCTCCTCTCACTCGCCTACTAAGTACCACTCGAAACCCGTTCCTAATAGACGAATACGATTAAGCTTCAAGTTAATATCCCCTGTTGTATACGAAGAGAGTCCCGCCCGGGGTGCGATATTGCAGCTAGCTGGCGGCGGCGGCGTCGCACTCAGTCAGTACCATGACAACCGCAACGCAGCTTAGAACCGCCCTGACGCTGCCCGTGGCCTACTACCCCGACCGAAATGCAACAGCAACTGTAAGTGCCAGCGAAGTCGTGCATTTTATTGCGAATGCATTCAATTCGAGTAAACCCTCCTGTACGAGTCATATTAGCGTTTATGTTTTACGAGCTGTTCTACAAGCGATGACTCCGACGATGGCGACCACAGACATGTGCAACGTGTTTGTTGGAAGCACAGTCATGATTCAGCCAGCCCCAGAGCGCAATCCGTTTATCTGTGAAATTCATATCACACGGCTTTGGCGTATTCCAATAAATAATGACTCTTAGCGTATTCTCAGCACAACTGAATAAAAAACAGCTGATTGGCTGAGCAACATTTAATCTCCTGTGCCGTGCGCCGCCGTGGAGAATTACCGCAGATGAATAATTATTATTTATGGTTGCGCTTTTAAGTTGCCCTCCCGAGAGAGTGGACGTAGCGTATTGGAAGTGGTTGTCATTTTTATGGGGCATAAGTATTTATAAAGTTGCGGCGTAGCACATTACGTAACGTGCTTAACATTGTCAAATTCAAAGCATAATACCTCCCAAGTCGGCAAAACAAGATGAAGTGTTCTAAATTATAAGCCTGCCAACAAACAACAAACCGCCGAAAACAAAGGACGGGGCACGCTTCGGTGTTTAAGGAGCAAAGCCTCCCACGCCTGGGCTGTTATAAACGCATCTCTGTCCTATAGTTGGTGCAGTTAAAATTGTTGTTGGTTCAATTATATTCAATCATCTAATAAGACGAACTCATACGAACATTAAATTAATTCGTCAGTGCGTCAGAATGCTGATTTTCTGATTCTTGGTTGTTGAAAATGCATATTTTTTTAAATTCCAATTCGAAGTCATGCAGTCATGCAGGATAATATTTATCATTACCGACTTAACAAGAAATTGAACGATGGGACTTTCATGCCCTTATGGGGAACAACGCTCGAGCGTCGACGTCTCCAAGCAAGTAAACTGACACGACGACGCGCGACGTAGTTCGCCTGATCGTGGCGCTCTTTGCACTTTTTGTGCATGTTCCGACCAGCAGCAATTATTACCCACCGAATAAGACCTTTTCGCCTGCTTCGACCTGAACTGTCGAGCTTAGAATTATTTCCATCAAAACAGCCTTCTTCGATTGTTCGTCCACTTTGGTTGGACTCGATGCGCGATGATTGACTTTTGAACTTTCGGTTTCGGAGTGTAAAACTGTAAACTGGGGTTAGGAAATTTGTGTGCTTTGGGAATGCTGTTAGCACTGCTGCTGCTGTATTGGAACACGAGCGGGGGAGGAAAATCCGGTGATTACCACGGAGTCGTCAGCAGTCAGCGGTTACCCTGAAATTATGGTTTGAAGTTTGAAAACGATTGAACGTTTGACCTTGATTACCTCGCCCGGTCGATCCAAGCGAGCACGGTCCAAGTTTGGTGTTTGTTTCGATTTCACTAAAGTGATGCCTCGGAACAGCCGTAATTGTGGCATGGAAATCAGCGGTTGAAAATATATGGATTGCATTTTGTCTGCTTAGTACTACTGAGTTCAGGTAGGTTAGTTATGTTCCCAAATAATATCAATCTTAGAATTAATATATGAATGATATTGATGATGATGATGATGATGATGATACTACCATCTAGTGTAGCAAGGCACCTGCCGATAGCACTGGCCATATCTGACAAACGATTTGATCATGATTACATTATTGTTTGCATTTCATCAAACTCCTGTATGAAGGGCCAAAAATGGGTGGGGTGGTTCCATAAGCAGAAACACTTATGCGAATCCACGGGATGAATAGAGAATCTCCTTCCAGAAGAAAGTTCGTACATACAATAATATAATCTAGCCCTCGTTTCCCAGATTGACCCAATAGATGGGGAGAAAAGCCCGCCCTTTATCCACGAGATGTTAACAACAGGAAGTTGGCGATTCCACTCTTCCTATCCAAATCGCTTCAATCGGGTGCCCTGATGGTTTTTTTTATATATAATTATATAGTTTCATATAGTTTTAATGTAAATTGATAATATATAGAATGGAATTCTCTCACCAAATTTCATTTTGTAAGTCCAGAACAGGCAAGATCCTTCCCACAACGGTATAATTAGAAATGAATTGCTGCCTTCAGAGGTGAAAACATTTGAAGTCCTTCGAGGAATGTATTGATTGAAATTGAAAGACAGAGTTCTTGAATCCTAAAAGATAAGAAGATGCGAAGCAGTATCACACATAATAACATGAGTCTTTTCGTTTAAAATACCTATGTTTTCTAATTCTTCTAATCATCACTTGAAAAAATATTGTAGATTGGCGAAAATTAGAAGATATGTAAACGTGGTAAAAACAAATCAACTGTATTTAGCACTGTCATGGGCCAGTTATATAACCAGAAATCGACAATAACTATGTTGAAATTCATCTCGGTGGTGATCCGACAGTTGCATGAAGGCGTGATGGATAGATCAATGATGTTGGATATAAGTTCAACAATTTTTAGTTTTTGTCAATAATTTGTTTTATGATAGGACAGATATAAAAATATATACTTCCATAGTTAATGTAAAGCATGACTCTAACAAGAAAGCATGCTTACTTGAAAAATAATGGTTTCCTTAAATAACCATTCAGTGTGGAACTTTTCAACTCCTACTAAGTGCTTGTGTTTTTTTTTATTATATTTACTGATCAGATTTACAATTACAATTATTTACTAATCTAAGCAAAGTTAGAAATGAGAAACGATTGAACGAAAAATATTGTCCGCATATGAAAAAAAAAAAATTCTACGACGGTTTGTAAAGTATTAAATCATATAAGGGGCTGTACACACTACATTATGGCATTACATAAGCACTTATAGAGGAGGGGGTCTGACATTTTCTTACGCACTATATAAATTAAAAAACGTTTGCATGAAAAAAAAATCAAACAACAAGAAGGGGGGTCGCAAATCCCAGAAAAATGCTAATTAATATATGAATGATATTAGGCTTTAAATGAATATAACCATAACCGTACGTAACCATATTAATGTATGCATAACAATTATCAACCTCTTTAATTAGTTTTGTTAACATGCAGGTGATTCAGATTTTTGTGCTTCTACAAATTTTCACAAAATGAGAAACATAACAATTTGAGGTTCAATGTTAATAATGTCAATGTCAAAATAAATCTATCCTTTGTCTTTTTGATCCATTTATAAATAATTATGTTTTAGTAACTAAATCTTGATTCCTATCGATTTTCCATTCTACTCAAAATTTCTTGAATATTAAATTAAATAATGTTTCCTTTCTTCTTCTTCTTCTTCTTCTTATTGGCATTACATCCCCACACTGGGACAGAGCCGCCTCGCAGCTTAGTGTTCATTAAGCACTTCCACAGTTATTAACTGCGAGGTTTCTAAGCCAGGTTACCATTTTTGCATTCGTATATCATGAGGCTAGCACGATGATACTTTTATGCCCAAGGAAATCGAGACAATTTCCAATCCTAAAATTGCCTAGACCGGCACCGGGAATCAAACCCAGCCACCCTCAGCATGGTCTTGCTTTGTAGCCGCGCGTCTTACCGCACGGCTAAGGAGGGCCCATAATGTTTCCTTTATTTTTCAAAATAAAAATTTAAAATCAAATCTCATAACTAAAGACCTTACACCAGCTATGGCAGCAAATACACGAACACGGATTTCCGGATAAACTGATGGGGTTGGTCAATGCGACGATGAATCGAATGATATGCGTAATTCAAGTTTCAAAGTCACTCTTGAATTTCTTTGAATCGCGCAGTTGGCTACGGCATGGTTATGGTATTTCGTGACTGCTATTTAACATCGTTTTGGAGAGGATAGTACCTAATTCGAAAGTACCACTATTTCACTCGAGTTAAGGAAAGCTTTGATTTGGGCAACCAGGGTAGCTCTTTCGTCGGACACGAATACGGTATTTCCTAGGGTACGCTTGAGATGACCTGTCGTAGACTTCACAGTGGCTTCCCAAAATCCACCGAAGTTAGAAGATTCGACCGGATTTCAAATTGATGTTCTCCCATGCAGCTTCCATGAAATTTTAATTATATTTGGTTATTTCCCTAACTCGCGTCGAGCACCAATGAAGTTGATTGTGTTGTTGTGCATAATGATCTTCGGCTCACTTCGCCGGGAAACAAATCTTTTTTGTGCTGAGATGAAGGATTGTGTTGTGAGGTCTCCAACGGCCTCCAGATTGACGGCCTTCACTACCAGCAAAGAAAGTAAAGTACAAGACAGTCCACTCTTGAAATTCCCATACTAGTCATTAGTGAACAGCTTTTCCTGACAGTCGCGCTAACTGGTGAGAAAAAGTCGAACCATTTTAATAAAAACGATCAAGGTATCATTGCTTTTCTATTGGCTATCAAATGTCACAACAGGTCATAGCATAACAAACGGATATCACCAATGCTGCTTGTGATTTTTCATTTCCGGTGACGATATCGATGCATCCATATTAATTTTAAATTATAATTTCAGAATACTTGAGAAAAGGTTGCTTCCGTTTTTTTAGGAGTTTGTCTGGCGAATCGTTAATCAGCGACTTCCCCGGGTTCCGACAATACAACTTTATCACCAGACTATCGTGCCAAAGCAAATTTCTAAATCTTTGCTAAATCGACTTCCGGCCTTCTTGCACCAGTTGGGAGGTCCAATGTATGTTGCTTCGAACGCAATATTAACATTTTTCCTCTCTACAACATGAGTCTCTTCAAATAAATATTAAAAAAGAATTTTATTTTTGTAATTAACTTCAAGTCCATGATTTTTTTTCTTTATTCAAGAGAATTTCAGCCCTGGACTGGTTCTTCTCTGTCCATGATTAATGATTTTATGTTCCGTTTGTCCACTTTGATTTGGCAAATTTGTGACTCACCCTTACTGGTGAAATAGTCTACCCTGGGAGATTTTCGCTGAAAAAAATGGCGAAAATTTTGAACTTTTACTGGGTTAAACAATTTTCAAATTGTCATGGGAGTAAATGAGGTTTCAAACATGTAGTAAGTGTCAAATGTATAATGATAATCGAATTGACGCGTTTCAGTTTGCGCAGCGTTGAGTGACTACAAAGTATTGACGCGCGTCGACGCTTTAACTGCGACGACTACTGCCAAATGGTTCGACCGCCATCCGTTGTAGCGCTTCAATCGCCTGTTCGCCTGTTTTATGCAAGAGTGGACTATATTGTTAATATATAATATTTGCTACCAGGCACAGCAGTATTAAACCGTTGCGTTCGGCTGGTAAGCCATAAGTAGCTCGGAAGCCTTCGATCATTCCGAAGCCGTTAGCAACATGTGGGCATAGCTGCTTTATGTAGTACGTGGGCTTAAAATCTCCATCCCTGCGTAACGCGGCAAGATCCTCTGGAAAACTAAGCTAGGATCAGGAGCCAAAGTTTGTTTTCCCTTACCGTGGCTGGAACAAGAATAGGAATGACCTGGTTGAATGGATATAAGAGCTTTGCGAAAACGTAATGTTATGGTTCTTTTTAACAGCAGGACCCACCACAAGAGCTTCATTTAATGAAACTCCAAACGTGTCTGCGATATATTGCATACGGAGATATTCTTTGATGAAATCTGAATAAATTTGCTTCACAACTGGATTGTACCCCAATCTGCGCTCCAGCGCAATGAAGCGACGAGTAGCGATGGCCTGAGTATCTCCCTTGCGAGCAACGAGAAATTGTGTTTTGGGAAGTTGAACAACGTATCTGCTGGTAGAGTCTCTCGTCGTCGTGACAATGTGCTGGTGATGCGACACGATTCCAGAATTGTCAAAGAATCGTGCTAGTTCTTCAGTGGTGGCCATACTCGCGAACAAAGCAAGCACCAGCAAAAAATCAGACGTAGGTTCACGCGTATGTGGCGTTTTTGGTGTGCCAAATTACACTCGTTTCTTACTCGTGAGCGATTATTTCCACCACTGTAGTTTTTCATCAATATTACTTGCAACACACGTCGACAGAAGTTGTGATAAAACAGCGTACGCATCTGAAATCCCTCCAGAGACTATCCAGTACTACAACAATATTTTGCTATTTTGGACCAGAATCTTCCAGCTTCATTTGAATGCTCTGCAATCATCAGCTCCAGATGAGCTCTCATGATCAGCCCCACAGCTGCAGACTCGTGAAACGTTGGATCAAACACTATCTCCTTCCAGGGACAGATGTCAATTCTCCGCGCTGGAAATCGACGGTTACTCCAGGCAAGACATGGAGCTTAATATTTGCCACGTGTGTAGTTTGTAGCAAGCGAATGAACTTCCGCGAAAACTGCTTGAGTAGATGCAGTTTGAGATCCACTGATTCTGATTATCGGTAAATGCTCACGAGCTGCTACAAAGACCTAATCTCCAAATCGAAATTGATAAATAATTGAGCAATACATCATTTTTAGAAGGATATTTTTTAATGCTTCTTTAATCAAGCATTTTTTAGTTAGATTACGCTATAGTCTTACTTTTCTTCAAAGCGGGGAAGGGTCATTTGGCCGAAACCCATTCGACCGAAAGCCATTTGGCCGAATGCCACTAGGCTGGAAGTTGTTTGGCCGATTATACCATTTGGCCGAAAGTCATTTGGCCGAATGGGTCATTTGGCAGAAACGGTCGTTTGGCCGAAAGGGTCATTTGGCCGAATGGGTTGTTTGGCCGAATGGGTCGTTTGGCCGAAAGGGTCCACAGTGGTGCGTTTGGCTAAAATCGTGAACTTTTTATTTTACCACTTCAGGGTGTTATTTTTCGACATTGGTGTCTTTGGGAATAAATTTTAGAAAAATATTGCGCATCGAATGACGAAAAGTTGTAGTTCAAATTTTTGCCACAGGTGGCGCTGCAAAATGTAACTTCTTTAATAAACGCTTTTTAAATATGGTGTCTTTGGCAAAGTTGTAGTGTAATTTATTATGAATTTTATTGCTGAAGACACCGAGGTGTCCATCTATCATCGTTTTTTGAAATACGGGCGTTTTTATGGACAGACCTAAAAACAGTATTTAAAGATATTTTCGAAACTAACAGTTTCAGGTCAATACAATGTTCTACAAAAATGTATATATAATCAAAATAGACCACTTTCTGGAAGAAACCAGGGATGTTTTTTGCAAACATGACTTGTTATCGGCGATTTAGGGTCGAAAATAGTGATATTTGAAGACTTCATATGCAACAGAGGGGCAAATTGGGGCAAGGAAATCCCCACAGGATTTAAAATATCTGGTCTGTAGTTTCATATGCATATAATTATGTCTGTCTCCACGTGTATCCAAACAAGTATTTCTAAATTTCATAAATCGACATTTTCAACTGATATTTATATAATAATTGAGATTTCACCACACTGCATACCACGCTGTTGAATGTTAATGTCAAAAGAAGTGCAGCGTGAAGCTGGTTTTCTGTTCTCTTCATCCAATCATTTCACAAAATGCAAATCTGACGTCATACGCTCCTAGAGATGTCGTAAAATCCCGAATAATCGATTAGTAACTAATCGATTACTCTTTATTCTTGTCGATTATTGAATCGATCCATCGTTGGGTAGTAATCGATTTAAAATTAATCGATTATCACAACGATGAATCGATTAATCGATTAATTTGCGACTTCTTAGAGATGTCGTTAATTCCCGATTAATCTATTAGTAACTCATCAATTATTCTCAATTCTTTTCGATTATTGAATCGATTAACCGTTGGTAAGTAATCGATTCAAAATAATTCGATTATCTCAACGATTAATCGATTAATTGAAATGTATGTATATGATAGCGCCTGAATGCTGGCAGTTGGTGGGTAGAAAACCAGCTACTGCTTGGTATTCATTGTTAAGTGTATAATGTCAAGATGTCAACCCATTCATTCTCTCGCTTAGCGTTATAGAGATGTCGCAAATCATTCGATTACTTCGATTAATCGATTCATCGTTGTGATAATCGATTAATTTTAAATCGATTATTACCCAGCGATGCATCGATTCAATAAAGAGTAATCGATTAGTTACTAATCGATTATTCGGGATTTTACAACATCCCTACTAGCGTATGACGTCAGAATTGCATTGTGTGAAATGATTGGATGAAGAGAACAAAAAATAGCTTCACGCTGCACTTCTTTTAACATTAACATTCAACAGCGTGGTATGCAGTGTGGTGAAATCTCAATTATTATATAAATATCAGTTGAAAAGTGGATTTATGAAATTTAGAAATACTTGTTTGGATACACGTGGAGACAGACATAATTATATGCATATGAAACTACAGACCAGATATTTTAAATCCTGTGGGGATTTCCTTGCCCTAATTTGCCCTCTGTTGCATATATGAAGTCTTCAAATATCACTATTTTCGACCCTAAATCGCCGATAACAAGTCATGTTTGCAAAAAACATCCCTGGTTTCTTCCAGAAAGTGGTCTATTTTGATTATATATACATTTTTGTAGAACATTGTATTGACCTGAAACTGTTAGTTTCGAAAATATCTTTAAATACTGTATTTCAAAAACGATGATAGATGGACACTCGGTGTCTTCAGCAATAAAATTCATAATAAATTACACTACAACTTTGCCAAAGACACCATATTTAAAAATCGTTTATTAAAGAAGTTACATTTTGCAGCGCCACCTGTGGCAAAAATTGGAACTACAACTTTTCGTCATTCGATGCGCAATATTTTTCTAAAATTTATTCCCAAAGACACCGATGCCAAAAAATAACACCCTGAAGTGGTAAAATAAAAAGTTCACGATTTTAGCCAAACGCACCACTGTGGGGTCGTTTGGCCGAAAGGATCGTTTAGACGAAAGGGTCATTTGGCTGAATAGAATATTTGGCCGAATAGGTCAGTTAGCTGAATAGTTTATTCTCGCTGTGAAAAGTGAGTAGTGAGACGTCTCACTTATGACAGCGAGAAGTGATAAATGATGAGTGAGAACTGAGACGTCTCACTTCTCTTTCCTCATTTCTCACTATGAAAAGTGAATAGTGCGAAGTGAGTAGTGAGGCGTCTCACTACTCACTTCGCGCTTCTCACTTTTGAAAGCGAGAAGTGAGAAATGAGGAGTGAGAAATTGAGAGTAAGAAATGAGGAGTGAGAAGTGAGACGTCTTACTTCTCACTCCTCATTTCTTACTTCTCGCAGTCCACTCATTTTTCACTTCTCGCTGTCAAAAGTGAGAAGCGATAAATGAGGATTGCGAACTGAGACGTCTCACACCACTTTTCTCATTTCTCACTTCTCACTGGGAAAGTTAAGAGCGCGAAGTGAGTAGTGAGACGTCTCACTAATGACCCTTTCGGTCAAATGACTCTTTCGGCCAAATGACCCTTACGGCCAACCGAATCTTTTGGCCACACGACCCTTTCGGCCAAACGGCCCTTTCAGCCAAACGACCCTTTCGGCCAAACGACCCTTTCGGCCAAATGATCCTTTCGGCCTAATGAACCACATGAAACCATTTGAAACCAAATGAACCATTCGGCCAAACGCCAAACGACCCTTTCGGCCAAATGACGTTCAGCCTAATGGCTTGTTCGGCCTAGTGGCATTCGGCCAAATGACCCCTCCCCCTTCAAAGCAATAAACTTGCGTGGAAATCACTTTTAATTGCTTTTTTTTTCGCAAATACTTAAACGGGTAGGCTCTGCAAGAGTTTTTTTATCTTCCCCTTAAAGTAGTTTTCTTAATGGACTTTACCTGTTTTCGTACATGATGAACGAATAACAATCATACTACATATTTTAGCATTCATATTAAATTCACAATTTTAGTTTCAAAATAGTAACACGATGAGCCAACATTTTCTTGGGACAATATAAGGGGCCCTTGTTGCCAAATTACCGCTTATGATATTCGTTTGAAGTACTAGGGTCGGTGTACCAATTGTCGCCATACATAAGAACAACTATTTTTTCAAAAATAAGTAAAAGGCATGTGGGTGTACTTTATGTATCGAGCGAAAGGTTTTACTTTCTGCTCCTTAGAGCAGCTGTGAAAACCACAATAAAATTTGTTATTTTCCTCAAAATTGATTAATCCATAATAGGAACGCATGCACCAGTTGTGGCACTATTCTTAATTTTGGTTCCTTATTTGGCAAATCCCATTGTTTTCTTATGGGACTGGCCAAATAGGGACCACTAGTGCGACAACTGGTGCAAAGGACGTCAGAAATTACGCAAAATCAATTTTTACAATTATGCTTTCCTTGTTTTGGAGGAGATCAAAGGTTTTATCGTATCATATGAATATGATTTATCGATATGAACTTGGTTTGCGGTGATTTGATTGGTCATTTGGCATCTAAAGCACTAGTGCGACAACTGGTGCTATAGCCACAACTGGTACATCTAGCCTACTGATTTTACAAACGATGTATAGTAAATAATGCAACAAATTTTCATGGGCTGGAAAAGTATCCACCACCAGAGCTAAGATTGGAAAAATTATCCGAAAAAAGGTCCGTTTCGCCAGAGTCTTTTGATGGCTTAAATCAAAGATTGTGTACAATAATTGTTCTTGTCGTAAGGCGAGTTTTGTACTATTCCATTTAATTCCACCGCTCGAAATCGAGACAAATACGAAACACTGAAGACGGCCTTACAGTTGTTTGGTGGCATAATTTCTGTTAGCGCTTCAATGTATGAACATTTACAACGATAAATATGCTCATTCTCAGCAATATGCTAAAAGAAGCAGTCGCAGCAGATAGGCTAAGATTGGAGTCATACACACTTAAATAAATCGCCGAATTCGGTAAATTTTACCGAAATCTCAACAACAGAACTGTTCGGTAAACAATTTAACTGATTTTCGGTGATTTTGACAGTTGAGCAATGGAAAAAATTACAAAAAATCTGTAAAATAGATTACCGAACAGTTCAGCTGTTGAGATTTCGGTAAAATTTACCGAATACGGTGAAATGAGTTAAGTGTGTACACTACCTACATTTTAAAATCAGCACTCTGGATTGACTTAGCATATACAATTTCCGAATCATTTCTCCAGCCTAGTTTTAAAATTGGCCGGGGCTCTGCCACACCGCATCAAGTGGTTTTTCGACTGACTTATGATTTTTTTTTCGTAGAAGGAAAACGAAATTCATTTCATATCAATTCAAACATACTGTTTGTTGCAGGATATCCTCAGTTATGGGGTTGAGTAATAATCAATATCCGATTTGCGATATGACAGAACTCCGGCCGATAATAATTCCAAATCGAATATCCAAAATCAAACATGAAATTAAAATTCAAACTCATTCTTTAAATTATTTTTTTGTTTTTCTCGTACGTATATGTGTGCGGAAAACGTAGACTGAATTCGGGCCTGTCCCTTTTAATACGAGACATCTGGTCAATTCAGGATTGAGGATAGGGCACATTTATGATCCTCAGTTTTAAGTAAATTTGTACTGAGAAATCTATAAAATGAAGCTTAGATCACTTCTGTGATTTTGACCAATAATATACCACAATAGGCTCATAAATGTTGAGTGGCAATTTATTATTTGATATTTTTGATTTGATATTTGATATTATTTGATATTTCCTATTCGAATTAAATACAAAATTTAAGACAATTTATTTAGAAAAAAAATAGAATGAGTTCAGTGCGTGTTGGCTCTTGTTTCGGACGGCAGAACGATCGCGCGATTTGCCGAAATTTTGTGTTTTGTTTTGTTTTTCCCTTAGGACGGTTCGTAAGTAAATTGATGAATATATTTTATTATTTTTACAGCATATACTGTTATTGACAAACGCTCTATATTGTCGAATAGAGCTCCCTATTATTCACCTTTCCCACTAACACAAATTTTCCTTCCCGAGACATCTATGAAGGTAGTATGGGTTCCCTGCATCTTCACTAGTAGATGTTGAACTAACATTCCTTCCCTTCCTTCCGTGATTGTAAGGACGTGGCCAGGTGTACAACTGCTACTGTATAGGAAAAGGTACTAATCCCAAGTACCAATTTGCGACAATATACAGTAGATTGCGCAATTCAAGCTCTGTCTGGTAGGGGGCGGGTGTCGCGGGAGAGGGTTCTCTTCGTCGACTTCCCCTCATTTGAATGAAAGTGACAGGCAGGGAGTTTCTTTGCAGTTTATCACCTCAGAATGCAAGTTCGCATTGTTTTCTTTCGTTCTGAAGTGATAAACCATAGAGAGATCTGCTGCTTGTCACTTTTGTTTAAGGGGGGGGGTTAACGGGAAGAGTCTTCTCTTGCAACATTCGCCCTTATTCCGGATGGAGCTTGAATTGAGCATTGTATAGCCACCCACGATTAGTACAATATGATATATGCTATGCTATTTATTTAGAAAAAAACTCAAAGGTGCAGCCCAATCGGGTTGTACGCAAAGGTGACGTTGAACTACGTAGCTGAATGTAATGTACAGGTTTTCGACTTTTCTGTTCGATGAGACCAAAGCAAGCGTGTTTCAAGCCCAGGGTGAATCTGTGTTCGCTGTTTATCCTGCTCTCCTGAGATTGAGTGAGATTTTAGACTAACATTTCAAAAGGATGATAAAAATATTTTTTTCAAATAAACGAGGATGAATAACACTCTCAAGCGATCACATATCCAAATTATCAATTAATAAAAACTCGCTAGAGAGTAAGAATCGTTCGATAATTGTATCTTGATTCGAAGCATTATTGGTGAATGCTACTTTTGAACTTTTTTCCCTACATAACACCAAAACACAATGCCAAACATTCGATTGAGCTTCATTGTTTACATTAAATTGGTATTAGATTAGTTTGGTTTACATTAAAATAATAATTTTGTGTTGCAAGATTTGAAAAGTTATCGCCAATAACAACTCGCCTACTTTTCACACCTGCGAAGTTATCTAATGATAATTCCAAAAATCTGGCTGATAGTGTACCGCTGCGCAGCCTTGGCCACTGCTTGACTGTTTGAGAGTTTATTGATAACAATTATCATTCCTTCACGTGAGGATTCGGACTTTGCATTTACTCCAGCAGACACCAAGAGCCGAAGAAAGATTACCAGAACGCATTTACTGCAGCAGCGAAAAAGATTTCGAGCCTCTCTACTGGCATCAATAGACGTAAGCGAGCAGCTGTCGTCAAACGACCCCATGCTTTACAGAGAAAACGCGCGTGTAAGTTAGCAGAAACGAGTTAAAAGTCCTGTAAGTTGCATTAATTTGACGTCTATGCCGGCTTGAGGTTCCCAGTTAGCCTTGAGAACAAAGGCGCAGAATCCGGAGATGGCGAGATCGATTCTCGATCCGATCTAAGATGTTTCGGGTGGGAAACATTCTCACACCCTGGGCATATAGTGTATCCGTTGTATTTACCACACAAGATACATACTAATGCAAGGAAAGGGCAAGGAAAGCTTTTAATCAATAACTTAAGAAACACTAATAGATTAGTTGAAAAGCAGGCCAAGTTCCAGTTGGAATGTAGTGCTATGGAAGAAGAAGCTTGCAATGCACTTATGAGATTGACTGATTCACCGAAACCAATTCCTAAACTGTTATCAAGTTTCAGTACTAAATATTATCATTCGTATATATTCTAATACACTGGAGTCATTTTTTATGCGGATGATATGGGCCACGTGAATTAAAACAAAGTTAAACCCCGCGTAAATTCCAAAGTATGTCTAAATAAACCGCAGAAATCCCGAAATTCGAGTGAAGAAAAATCGCATAAAAAGCGATTCGTGTAAAAAACAACCGCGTAAAAAACGACTTCAGTGTACATCGGGAATGAAGCGTTTACTCTTCCTTGATCGAATGGTCCAAGAAAATTGAAAATCCATCGAGAAATGGCTGAGATATTAACGATCAAAGTCTATCATATTTTCGTGACGTTTTTCGATTTTTTGCAATTTTAAAGTGTACCCCAATATAGAAAAGACAGACGTAGTTCTACGTCAAAAAAATACGTTTGTTTCTATTTAGGTTTGTTAGATTTAAAAGACTTTAAATTGGGTACTCGAATGATTCAAGTACTTCAATTCGATACTTACTTGGTATCGGATATCAAAGTATCGAATCAAAAAATATTTGGTATTGATTCAAAAGTATCGAGTACTTACTCGTATTTACTTGGATCGATTTATCCCTACTTGCCACGAGTTCATTTGGAATTTCATTGGAGTTTTTGTGATGGGTTCTACGTCATATATTTATGTGGGTTAACGGGTTGCACATTGACAAGAATGGATTGTTTATAATTGGAATAATTCATTTAAACCACACTTCATTTATCAAAATTTTCAAAAGTTTTAATTTGCTGATTTATACATTTTTTTTTTTACTTTGGATCATTTAGAAGATTGTCCATAAATCATTCCGGATGCTGAATTCCAATACGTATAGTGAACTTCTAGTCCGAAGGCTTGTCTCAAACTCAGCCTAATAGTTCTTTGTTTGATTTCAACCTATGACGGACTTATAGCGCCAGTTGCAGTAACTAAAACAGAATGATATTTTGTTATCATTTAGTATAAGTTACTGCAACTAGCACTTTAACTCCGTTATTAGTGAAATTTAAACAACGATTTGTTAGGCAAAGTTGTAGAAAAACTTTCAGACAAGAAGTCCACATTTTGATGGTCGGCCTGAATTGGAAATCACCTTTTAATAATACACAGATTTGAATGACTTCATATGTTCTACCAATAATCATGGGTAGGACAATGCTTTGACTGTTCCACCCAGGAAAATTCATGCGTAGGGCATGTCGTATTTGTCCCACACACTCCCAGCGCCACTGCAGTGAACGGAATTCAAGATTGGACTGTAACAGAAAACGACATTTCTTTTAAACACGATGTCAATCTTCAGTTGAGAAGCATTTCAAAATGATATATCTTTGAAAATCCTTGAACCTTCGGGGATCTTGCGATGACAAATGACCTCAATTTGACCACCTGATTTCTGAACGGCCCCCAACAATGGAAAAATGAAACACAGAGCTTACTGTTTTAAACTTGTATTTCAATGCTTACAAATCAGTTATAGTTCATATAAACTATGAATCGATTCAAGAGTCTAAAATTAATAAACAAACAAACAAACAGTCGAACAATAAGTATTTCATAGTCATTGATTACCGACACTCCGAGTGTATGGTCAACACACCCTTCTACGATCAAACAATCACATCATTCGAAACAAAGCGCTGAGCATTAGCGAAAAGACAAAGGCATTTCACTTTTCTTCAACCTTGACAACACACGATTTCAACTGGGCCACTCATCGCGCGTCGGACCGTTTCAAAGTCAATCATTTTGCGTGAGCAGCTTTTATACACTTCGGCTTGTCATCATCTGCCAGCTCGGCGCGGTTGCAATTGCCGGGCCGTGAAGCTCCCCCCCATTCAGCGAAGAAAGTAAATTAATCATTCCCTGAGGCCGCCCGTGTTATGTCGGTGGGTATTCAAATAGCGATTTTCGCTTGTACTTTTCCCATCTGCAACACTAAGCTCCGCGGCGACACAGTCATCAAATAAGAGCATATGCACCGGGATGTGATGTGGCATTATCTAGAGTGCCATGAGTTTCCAACCAGAAAAGCCTGCTAAGATCGGGCACATGGTGATGACATGAGGTGGAAAACCTTATGCATTCATATGCAAAGGCAAAGCCGTTCGAAGCGCAACGCTTTGGGGCTTTTTTTGCTCTGTTAGGTTAGTGGAAATAATGAGAGAAAGATCCTTTCCAATCAAAATTGGTATACGTCTGACTAATCGCTCTCTGTAGAGATCGCTTAAAATGGTGCTTTTTTTTCTTCTAGGTATGTTGTGCATATAATTTAAATGCTATTAGAAATCGTTTATCGTTAGATTGCCGTGCCTTTCCCTTCAGAAGAAAAGCATTTTTTGCACTGCACTTGACACAAGCAGGTTGTTACACTCTGAATGTGCCTGAATGGGAAAATTTGATAGGGGCAAAAGCGGAGGCTATCGGAAGCGTTACAATCCAGTAGGCCAAGGCTCACTGTTATTGCTTTTCGTTTTGCTGAAGCCTGCCCTTAGATTGAAATTTCGATTTTGTTTCGCAGTCGAGAAAGAAAAAAAACTGTTAATTTGAACCCAGTTTTTAGGTTTAGGTGGACACCTTGATAGGTTTGATCGACAAATAAATAAAAGGGAAAGCAAAACAAACCCTTGTCTGAACTTTATAGATTTTTTAGGTATTTATTCCTCTGTTTTAATAAAATTTCAATGAGAGTCATGAGAAGGCCAGGAAAATCAATTCTACGCCTATTGTGGCACGCGATATTCACCTGATGCCTTCAATACTTGTTTGTAGTTTTTGCGCGTTGGGTTGTTTCCGATGATAATATAATTTATTTCCAACTATATTTCCCCTTTTTGGTTTGTATTGAAATTAGCTGACAGAAAACTAGGGGTGTCGAAATCTCAAAACTTTATGGAGAGATAAAAAAATTGACAATGTACTTACACATTTCTTTCTCTTTCCAGGTAATTCTGCAAACTCAAATTTCAAACGTAAGTAATTAATATTGAAAATAACGTTGACCAGTTATAAGCCCCTCTTGGAAAACAACTATCGGACTTGAACCTGTCAAAATGCAATTTCGGCTATCCGTTCGCGTTAGCGTGGGAAGAGTGGATTTTTCAATTAAATGTTCATCGAATTGAATTTCAAGGCTTTGGTCGTGCACTTGCGTTTCTGTGCACATACGTATATGTAAAAAGCATACTTTCATGATGGAGTGCCTGTTGATGGACTCAAACAAGTCGGTCGTAAAATACAATTAGATCACCTATAAAAAAAAACAACCTACCCAACTACCGTGGGCCCGACATAATCTGGATGATGATCGCGTGATTTCCCCCTTTTGCATTGAGCAAGCGAACGAGGAGCGTTAACTGCCACCACAGTAGGTTGGTAATCGCTGCCGCCGCATGGGTGACACATTCGACCGCATCGGCGTTTTATCGTAGCAGGCGACCTGTAACATGTGATGTTATGATGATGGTGATGATGCCAGGAAGATCTTGGCTTGCATCGCCGCCTTCCAACCTAGAAGCTAAATGCAATTAGCCTCCGGCAAGTTCAAGCAACGTCAGCATGTGACACAAGTTTTTTATTCGCGTAATACATAATCATCATCGTAGACGTCGGTTTCGACGACGGTGGATGAACAATGGAATCGTGTTGTTGTTCACAACAGGTCGCACGACTGGTGACTGATTGCAGGTTTGTGTTTTCGCCCCCCAAGGCAGAATTTGACAGGCGAGAGTGGAAGATGCGCTTCCTGTTGCCGCTGGGTCTGGGACAGCATCGCGGAAAGTTTTATTTCATTAGGTCGCAGCATGCGACGTATATATGGTTATTAATTAAAGTCAACGCCAACTTGGATGTCAGCCCAGCCAGAATGAGTCGCTTTCATGGTTCAGCTGAGCATAGCTATTTAGCTCACACTTGGCACCGAAGCAATTAAACATCTCCCTGGCTCATTGGCACCCTTCGTTCTATAATGAGTGACGCCCAGTTTCGCGCTTCTGGCGCAAAGTAATTAACCAAGGTGTTTGAAGATTCGTTGTCAGAACCAGCCTCACGCCATCGCTGCTGCTGCTGTGACCTTTACCGAAGACGATGATGACCCGGCTGGCTTGCAAATGGATACACCACCTTCGTGTTTCCAGCTGCACGTCCGTGATGGTGCCGTGATGGCTTTGAAAAGAACCAGACCAGAAATACATCACACAGCCCTTTGCAGAGCTAGACGATGCCACGCTTTGATGAGCACTCTCTTGCTCGCCACGACTAGTCCAACAAGCCCAACAGGGAAGACCCAGAAACCAACTCAACTGTGCCTAAACTACACTGCTTGTATATGCATCGCTCGGTCCATTCGCAGTTCTAGATGCCGCCACAGTCAACAATAAATCTGGTAGGCCGATCGGTCAAGTAAGCCTTCTGCCATGTGTGACGGTAAAGTTCGTTCGAGCGATGGTCGACGCAGCTCTCGGAGCCGATGTGCCACAAAGTTCAAAACATTGAACTTCACCTCGCCACAACCAGAGGCTGACCTTACCGCAGCAAATGTTCGGTTGACTGGTTTTGCACGCACTTCCTCTGTATTTAGTAGAAGTAAACATTCGGATGGCTAAATGTGATATGAACTTGATGGAAGAAATTGGTTTATAAAACACATTTTGTTGAGTAATTTCCTAGTTAATTCCGATTCTGTACAATGTCACCGTATGCGCTTTAGTGCGGTACAGTTTATTTGATTTAGACCTGATTTGATTAGTCCTGATCTACAACAACCATCGACTTATTTTGGGCAAGCGCCTATTTCTTAAGAAGGAATCACACTAACCGTTGCCTTATTCCGTTCACATACCTACATCTAAAAAAAACATTTCTTTTGACGCTGTAATCATGCCAAATGACCGTCATACATATCATTTTCGATTAAAAATCATTTTCGGGGATTTGTTACTTCCAGGAAAATGTTTTTTTCGAGGATTTGCTGTACAATCCCAAAGAACCTTGGATGAACTAAGGAATGGAGAATCTAAATTATGCCTAACATACATTATGTCTTTATGTCTTATGTTATTATGCTTAACATACTCATGTATAATCTCACACTCTACACCACCCACACACCTCCCCCTTCACCCAATGCACTATGGCCCAGGATGTAGATTTACGCGGAAAGATGCATTTTATGCCAAAATTATATTTTCTATAAAAAAATGTTGTTCTACAAATTTGTTCGGGATAGTAATGCCATCATTATGGTGCTATCAAAAAATAAGGTGGCCCATTATATACAAATTAAAAACATTTTTTATTATACGGAGTATTGAAATGTTATGTTTTACAAACTTGTAGCGCAGCTTATTCCAACAAATTTTGCTTAAAAAACTTTTTCTGATCTTTTAAGTTGGCTAATTCAGAGCAATTTTACCTACTTGGGTTAGGGTGTCCCTCAAAAACAGTATTTTTGATCTACTTTTTTGTTTTCGATTTTTTGGAAAAGTCGTTTTCGGGTGACGTTTTTTTTTGTCCAATTTCTCCGATTGGGGCAAACCAAAAAAAATGTGTACACGGCATTTGAAAGAGCAACTATCTCAAGTTTTATAAATTTCACTAATGTCATCCGGAGACGAGCCACCCTAGGGCTGAAATTCTCCTTAATAATGATAAAAAAAACTAATGTAACATTTTTTTAATAAATTGATATAACTCGACAACTGATACAGACTGATACTAACGATGTTTTCATAGCAAAACATGCGTCTTGAAAAGCCACAAAAGTCTTCAGAAAGTTAATTCGTAAAAAAATCAAAAATAAAAATTCCACAGCTTTCACAATTTTTATTCGTTTTATCACCCTATTGCAAGATTTTTGAGAAAAGATGCATTTTCGGCTAACGCTATACTCTTTAGAAAAGAAAAATTGTTTTACAAAGTAATTCTGAGCCCTTATTATAGAGAGTAGAGAAAACTACACACTTAATTTTTTTCGCCGAGATCTCAGATGAAACTAGGACGTTTGAAGGAACCTAATGAGTGCCAACGTTTTTTAATGAACCAATGCCTACATTGATTAAAACATGTAAATATAATCTACCTCTCGAATGTCAAAAAGGTACTCTTAGGAACTCACACAGCCACCATTGCCGAGCACAAAAAAACTGGATACCATCGTCATTCGGGGCTTTCAAATCTTTTAATTTTAGATCTGAGATAAATAGATTTGACTTCATCCAAATTAGTTCCAATCCTAACAAAGGGACAAACACATTTTTATGATTGAAAATGTCTTCAAACCTCCGCGTGACCTGATCCTCAATATGACTAGTGAGACCTTCACTAAAATTACGGGCGCTCTCATATTTTAGGCCAAGTTTTTGAGCTTTTTTACCATTTGTTCGTAATATTTTATTTCTCCTTTTTAAGCGCAGGAATTGGCTTTTGAGATGAAACTATGGTTATTTGGTCTTATAGAGTAGGCGTTCGTAATTTTGTTGTATGTACTAGGGTAGTGGACCCGACATCCATTTTCGATTACTCTCTATTTCGATACAAGGGATTCACTTAAAGGAACATCTGGAACCGATGATGATAAAACCTTCACCGTTCACCGCATGATTTTATGACAATCTTGCATAAATTCCATGCACAGATTGCATTAAGCTGAAGCCCATGCACATATTGAATTAAGTCAATAGAGCAAGAAATTGCATTAGGTCTCTGGCCACGATATACAATTATTATTATTATAATCTTTATTAATGAGGTTTTTAGCCCTAGCTAGTTCGCCTCAAATCGATAAAAAAGATATACTTCGCCAACCTTATTTGCTCACAAAAAAAATTGGCATAAGACGAGAATTTAACCCTCCACCAAGCCTAGCGCTATTCGACTGACGCGCTAGCCATCTTTTTTTTTTATCGAAGGTAATGGAAATCTGCAAACAGACACCTGGGGAGGCGAACCCAGGTAGTGTGGGGATGGGATCACCACTCCCGACCCACTAAAACCAACTCCTTTCTCTCCAGTCATTCCCCCGGCCCTCAATTGAGCAATACTTCGGGGGATGACTATTGGGCATTGCGCCCCCTCCATGACGTACACAAGTGCACGTATGCGTCTCAACTCTTCGACACTCCCCATGCAACACATTTGCACAAAATACACTGGCACCACATGTGCCCCAACACTCACCTGCCTATGCCGCTTGAATGACTGCAAGGGACTAACTAACAGGTACCCTGCAGGGGGTACCCCATGCCGCCATCTCACAGCATAGACAGTCCTCACTCAGTGTGGTGTTCACCCCGTCCTGCAACAGGGTGGCACCACTTGTCTACCAAGCCGGAGGCGACCCTAGGTTGGTGGCTCCTATGCCGCTCCTACCTCAGCTACGAGGCAGACCCTTTCATGTCTCCTATTTCTGAGGTGCCGCAGAAGCATCACTCCTGCCAGTCATAGCGAGACTTTCGTGTCCCCTACTTCTGAGGTGCCGCAGAGGCATCTGCCCCCCGACACTCCTGCCATGCCTAGCGAGACTTAACTCAATCTGTATCTAGCTGCCGGCTCACACTACTGCCTCAGCCGCAAGTCTGACCATACGTAACGTGCGAGTCTGACTTGTGTGCTCGCTCATACATTCAGTCCCATTCGCTTGCACCACTTGTGCACCACTCTTCTGACATTCAGTCACTTGGGCGTGGAACACCCGGCACGTCAGGCGTGCCTAACACTCACCTACCCAGGCTTTGATACTGCCAATAGGTCACCGTTAGGTACTTTGCAGGCAGCACCCACCTATTGACATTTTGAAGCCCAGATAGTCCTCAGCCAGTGTGGTGGTCTCCTCGTCCTGCAACGGGGTGGCACCACTTACCTTACATGTCTCCGATTTCTGAGGTGCCGCAGAAGCATCAACCCCCCGACACTCCTGCCAGACGCAGCGAGACTTTCGTGTCCCCTACTTCTGAGGTGCCGCAGAGGTATCTGCCCCCCGACGCTAGTAGCACAGTTCAGATCGATTTGGTTGCAGCAACTCCAATGTGACTGAATTTGATCGCATATGAGTCACAGTGACTGATATGTGACAAGTGTGTTACTCGGAGACACTCCTGCCAGGCCTCACCAGACTTCAGTCATTCTAACACTACCGACCATGCGTACCATTCGAGGCTTACTTGTGTGCTCACCCATACACTCGGTCCCTCACTCTGTGGGGGTATTACGAGTAATACCCCCAACTCCCATTCGCTTGCACCACATGTGCACCACTTGGGAGTGTGTGGGTACCACCCACTGCCACCCGCTTACCGCCGAAGCAGCCCTCGCTCTGTGGAACCTCCACAGGCTCCATTAACGACCTGGCTAATTGTTTCACCCCCAGGTCATTCATCCCTTCTGCACGGGTCGCCTGACACCTTGGAATTCGGGGTTAGGGGCTTGTATGCTTTAAGCGGCAAACGGTCGCTTGATAGGGTTTGCTTGCGGATATGTGGTTTTTGGGAGGGAATTAACAGAGCCCCCGATTAACCCCACCACCTCCTAGGCAGAACCCCCTGACTCACAGACAACTGGGGAGGGGTCGTCAAGCCCTTGGACATGGTCCCTGCTGCCCCCAAAAATTAGAGCCGAACGAGCGTCGAACGCAGACTCTCTGAGTGAGAGCCTAGAACTTTACCCCTCAGCTATCTTTACTCCTTGCGCTAGCCATCTGGACTATACAAAGAGAAGGAGTGATAGAAGACTGTACTGTATTATGTAAATGTGATAATTATAATAGAATCACAAGTAGAAAGGTAATAGAGATCGCAAAGATGCTGGTGGCATTATCTGCGTCCTTGTCCGTCATCAAGTTGGACGAAGCCAGGAAGAATGTGTGAGTCGGAGTTATACTCCTGTACAGTGTACACGATGCATATTGTTGCTGGAGGAACCAACGTGAGTCGTTCAGATGTATTGATCAAAACCAAATAAACGGACTTAATGCAATGAGCATGCATAACAAATACATATTACTGTGAGAGTGTGCTTTATAACTCCATCATATTTTCGTAACGCATAGTATTTATGCACCTTTCAATACGTCCCTGATTTATGCGCATCAGAGCAGGCATCGCTTTCAGCGACAAACAATCGTCCTCTTTTGTGTTTGAACTGCCAAGCAAGCAGGTTATGTGTGCTGGGCTACAGTAGGAGCACAATGCAAATTTCACAAATGGTGATCCTGCCAGGAGCCACCTTTTCTAGGTGGCATTTTTTTACTCCTTCCATTTCAATTAATATTGCTGTTACTGTCGCCCATCACACACAAGTGCAGTTGCAGTTAAATTAGTTATTGGGCAAATAAAAACAGATGCGTAACGATACGGAGCCACTGGGACTGGTTTCTCACAGTTGGAGAGAACCCGAGCGACCCAGAGCTACTGTTTTTGATTTGCACGGTGAAGTTTTCCGGGAGCAAGTTTGCTCACTGGTTCGATCCGGCAAAATAGTACGAAGCCACTGGTGCTGGTTTCTGTTTCCCACTGTGGGAGAAAACTCGAGCCACCCAGGGCTACTGTTTTTTTTATTTGCACGGGGGAGTTTCCCGGGAGCAAGTTTGCTCACTGGTTCGATCCAGTAAATGTAGCGGAGCCACTGGTGCGGGTTTCTCACAGTTGGAGAAAATGCGAGCGACCCAGGGCTACTATTTGTGTTTTGCACGTGGGAGAGTTCCGGGAGCATTGAAGTTTGCTCACTGGTTCGATCCGGTAAATGTGCTGGGTTCTCACTATCTATTGATTCCGATATTTGGTTTTGGGTAGTAGCCGGCCGGTTCAATAACAAGAGCATATTGCGAGTTTCCGGTTAGCGGGTAGAGCAGAACTACCAAAACGGACAAAAAGCAACTAAGACTGGAGGGCTAAAGCACCAACAAAACAGCAAACACAGAACATTGCATGATGATTAAATGAACTTTTATATAATTTTCGGCTGATTTATTATGAGTTGATTTGTGTATTTTTGGGTTTTTTGATCGAATCGCATCAGCCGAAACCTATATAAAAGTTCATTTAATCATCATACAATGTTCTGTGAAATTATTCTGTAGCATACCAACTGCCGTTTTTGCAATTCTGAGGTCAATCGAGCAATTAGAACCAATTTCCAGATCGAATGAGTGACGGAGGTGTATTTTCCTATACATTTTGGCTGAAATCCCCATACAAACTTCAAATCAAATGCGCCAGCTTATGCAACAAGCGATTGAGCTGAAATTTTCAGAGATTGATTTTCTCACCCAAAGACACAATCCTGGGGGGTGCCCCGTGGAATTAGACAACTTTTTCTTTTCTGTGCCAGTCTAATATCCACGAAGCATCTCACGGAAAAAGAGCAGATTTATGAACGTCATTTCTCTCAAAACACCGTCCGCAACGAGTCAGGAACATTCGTAGTTAGGCTTCGATTTCTACTGAGTACGAATAATCTCGGAGATTTTTATCATATGGCTCAGAGAAGATTGAACCACATTGAGCGAAACCTTGAGCGAAATCCACAGCTGAAAACCGAATACCACGAGTTCATGCGTGAGTATCTAGATCTCGGACACATGTCTCTCGTAGGCTAAATCTCCAACCAGTGGCGTTTATCTACCTCACCACTGTGTTGTTAAAGGGAGTAGTTTACTACGAGATGCCGGGTTGTTTTCGATGCATCCCCCAAAACAACCCCCGGACTCTCACTAAATGATGTTCTCATGTGTGGACCAACTATACAAGATTCATTGGTCAATATTCTGTAACGATTTCCTCAAATCGTCCTGATTGGGGATGTGAAACAGATGTATCGTATGATTTGGGTGGATGAGAGCGATCGTGACATCCCCAAAATTTTGTGGTGATGAAATAAGGACAAGAAAATTAAGGAATACCGGTTGAATGCCGTTACATTTGGCACGAAATGCGCATCATCACTGCGCGTTCAGCAGTTAATGGAATTATATAGATCGCAATATCCTGTGGCAGTCGAGAAGGTGGAGAAAGGCATCTATGTGGATGACATTCTCACAGGAGCAGAAACTGAGAGAACAGCTCACCGAAATGTTTGCGGACGGCGGATTTCATCCGAGGAAGTGGGCATCCAATTGCCCTCCAGTGTTGGATGGAGCTCCTGATGCTGATATTGAGGTGAAATTCCGTATTGCAGAAACCAAGAGTGTCGTTATCAAGGCCCTCGGAATGCATTGGCAGCCGTGCAGTGACGAGTGCCAGCTCTGCTTCCAACTTAACGAGATCCTTCAGCCTACAAAGCGCATCATTCTGTCACAAATTGCCAGCCTTTTTGATCCGTTAGGCCTACTTTCTCCAGCAATCGTCAAGGCAAAACACGGCAACTGCGGTGCATCCAAGGTGGCAATGGGCGCGTGTGTTTACATTCGTGCAGTGAACGACAACGGCGATACTTCACCACATCTGCTTTGTGCGAAGTCGAAGCTAGCGCCAATCGGCAACGGCAGATAAACCATTCCCCGTCTGGAGTTATGTGCTGCAGTGATTCTTGCACGTTTAATAGCCAACGTGAGCACGGCCCTATTCAAGCTAAAATTTCACGAAGTGCGAGCCTTTTCGGATTCCAAAGTCGTTCTGGCATGGCTTTCAGGGGGTGCTCCCAAGTGGAAGATATTTGTAGCGAATCGCGTTGCTGAAATATGCTCCCATCTACCCGCTGTCAACTGGTTCCACGTCGCTACCAATAATAATCCTGCAGATTTAATCTCTCGAGGGTCGTTCCCCGATCAATTATTTCAAAACTCGTTGTGGTGGTTTGGACCCGATTGGAATCCAGAAGGGAATGAAATGTCAAGCACGGAGTGCACGCTTGACACTAATGAACGACGTCAAATTGGCAGAGAACATCGCTCTATCCCAGCGGTGACTTGTATAGCTGTGTATGAGAACAATTTCCTGGAAGATATGATGTCAAGGTATTATCCAAACCTGAAGCTACTGTTACGAATCACAGCCCGAATACTTCGTATTAGTCACCCTGAGTTCCGTTGCAACCCACGACTTTCCCCCGATGAAATCACTTTCGCTTTGACAGTGTATCTGCGACACACACAAGCCCAACATTCCTCGGGTGAAATGGGTCGTCTGAGAAATAATCTGCCTGCCTCTCGAAACAGTTCTCTTTATCAATTTCATCCATTTTTAGATGATAATGGGCTTGTGAGGATGTGCGGTAGGCTGCAGTATTCGGAATTGAGCTACGAAAACAAGCATCAGATTTTGCTGCCCAAGCACTCAAAAATAAAGTCGTTGATTTTCTTAGAAGAGCACAACAACGAGCTACACTGTGGGCCGCACTTGTTGTTGAATGCTTCGAGGAAGAAGTATTGGATTGTTCACGCATGCAGTGCAGCACATAAAGTTTATTGCGATTGTGTGGTATGCAGTCGAGCAAAACCGGTCAATATAAACCAAAAAATGGGCCAGCTACCACTGGACCGTTTAAAACCTCTGCCTCCTTTTGCTCTAACTGGCGTCGACTACGCAAGACTGCTGTCGATATGGAATACCTAACAAAATGTACCCCGACAACGCCACCAACCTACGGGCATCGGCAAGGGAACTTAAGGAGCTATATCAACACATTGACAACCTTGAGCAAAGTGCCGTGCTAAAGGTTTATTTGTCAAACCGCCAGGTAGAATGGTCGTTTATACCAGCTTGCTCCCCTCACCACCAGGTTTGTAGGAAGCCTCGATAAAGGTGGCCAAGGATGTTATAGATCATTTAGTAATCTGCGTTCGATCACTTAGTAGTTCGTCAATAACTCATTTCAGAGGCTAAATTTCAAAATGTTTTGTATTTTGGACTTCTACAATCTACAACTCTGCCTAACAGTTCATTGTAAGAATTTTACCAATAACGGAGCTATATCTCCAGTAGTAGTAACCTATACTGATTGGAATTTTGTTATCATTTAGTATAAGTTTCTGCTACTAGCGCTATCTTCTTCTTCTTCTTCTTATTGGCATTACATCCCCACACTGGGACAGAGCCGCCTCGCAGCTTTGTGTTCATTAAGCACTTCCACAGTTATTAACTGCGAGGTTTCTAAGCCAGGTTACCATTTTTGCATTCGTATATCATGAGGCTAACACGATGATACTTCTATGCCCAGGGAACCCGAAACAATTTCCAATCCGAAAATTGCCTAGACCGGCTACGGGAATCGAACCCAGCCACCCTCAGAATGGTCTTGCTTTGTAGCCGCGCGTCTTACCGCACGACTAAGGAGGGCGCTACTAGCGCTATAGCTCCGTTATAAGTTGAATTCAAGCATCGACCTGTTTGGCAGAGTTGTAGAAAAACCTTCGCACTAGAAGTCCACCATACAACACATTTTGAAATTTAGCCTCTGGAATGAGTTATTGATAAACTACTAAGTGATCGAACGTAGATTACTAAATGATCGATAACATCCTTGAAGGTGGCAAAAGGATTCTTGGCCAAGCTAGGTGCTAATTATAGATATACCTTCGAAGAATTGAGTACAGTTCTATCGCAAATTGCTGCATGTATGAATTCGTGTCCAATATCGGCCATTTTAGACGAGTGTTGGTGTGCTTCCCTGGTTCTGATGGACTTCCGAGGGTAGTCCTTGTTAAAACCGCTTTTTTTTCTTTTAAAATGAAATATAGTTTTGCAATCATCGAGTTCACAAACGCGCGTCTTTTTTACATATCCGTGAATATATCCTCCAGCAACATTTCGGCCTAGTTTTTTTTACTTTCCGGAGTTCACACATCAACACAAATTTTCATAGAAATTTGGTTACTCTACTCTGCAAAGCTGAATTATAGCTTCTCATTTCTAGAACAAGGATTGAATTTCATAAATTCTTATATCTTATAAAATAAATATGATGCATCCTGCAAGATCCATTCTTTGACGTGTTACAGAAAAATCTGAATCTATTGAGTACATTAAAAATGGTTAAAGGGAGCGAAAAAATGTACAATTTTGTTGGTGTTATCAGTGATGGGAAATGTAATTTCGATATCATTGGTCTAGCTTTTTGCAAGTTAAATAACAATTAGACCTGTGCGCCGCCGCGCCACGCTGACGCCGCCGGTGGTTTTATTCGCGCCGCCGCCGCCGACGATTTTGGGTCGGCGCGCCGCCGATCATAATTTGGCCAGGTGACTAATCGCAATATACAAAAAAAAAACAATTAACTTAAGTCGAGTCGAGCCAAGCACGAGATTCAGTGTCTCGGCCTAATAATTGAGATCGAAATACGTATCTGTGAAGAAATACAGCGTGGTAGAGTTAATTGGAATAGTACTAAACTAGTCTTATGGAAGTTCATAAATGTTGTTAAGGTGGATCTCGTCAAAATTCAATTTCAAATCTACCTCAAGCGATGGTGTCCCTAAGTCGGTGTAGTGACATATATTGTCTTGGTTAATTAATAGGTTTGTTGATTAGTTTGAGAGTTTGAATGAGGATTTATCTAGTACAATAATACATAAATTGTTAAACTGATCTTTGGAATGCGTTAAACCAAGGCCTCATTTAATCGGGTACCTAAACTTGTAGGTGACTCGCAAAATAGGTTTGTTGTGGGGCCTGGATACATGCCCAAAGCGTCCCCATTCTTGAAGGATCTTGCATTGGTGCAGGAAAATTATTGCAGTTAAGAAATTTCAAGTCCAGTTGCACACTAGTTATTTTGACTTTTTTAGTTGGCTTATAAGGCAAACTGATTTAGCAAAATAATTAAATCACAACTGTGAATGCTTTACCGATTTTTTTGTTCCACCATCGGATTCTGATGGCTTTTCCGCAAACGAGACCTTTAAGTGGTCTTGTTGTGTAGGGGTTATCACGCCTATCTAGAGAGTAGGAGGTTGAGGGTTCGAGTCCCTCCAAGACACGTGGATACTTTTTCACAAATTTCATATCAATTTGTCCATTTCGAAACATATGCTGTGCATATGCACAGCCAAGATATTTAACTTTTGAAATTGTTTCGGCACTTATTTAATGAATCGCTGGAAAAAGTTCTTCTAGATATCTATAAGGAATTCATTCAAATTTTACCTAAGGAATTTCTTCAGAACTTTTTCCAGCAACTCCTTTAAAACATTCTTCGGGAATGCTTCCGGTACTTCCTGCAGGGATTTCTTAAAAAATGCCTTCATCTTTCCTAAAGTATTTGTTTGTTTGTTGTTTATTTTTGGATTTTTTTTTTTAAATTCATTAAGTAACTACGTCGCAAGCAATTTCATTTTCAATAAATTTCAAAGGATTTCCTGGAAGATCTTCCGAAAAAAAAATCTGGAGAAATCTCCGAAGGCCTTGTAGGTTTTACGAATAATCTTTTAAAGAAGTCCCTGGAGGAATATCCGAATGAATTTCGAGCAGTATTTTTTTTTTGTTATTTAAGAAATAAAATTCTGAAGGAATTCACAAATAAGTTTTTGAAGGCGTTTTTAAAGAAATTTGTGTTGGGTTTAGTGCATTAATTTCCAAATAAACTTTTAAAGGGATTATCAAAAGAGCCTGAATGGACTACCTGAATGGATTTTCGAAAATAATTCCTAAAGGAACTTCTAAAAGATTTTTTGAAGGTAAAATACTTCCCTAAAGAATTCCTAAAGGAATTTCCAGAAGAATTGATAAAGGAATTTTTGAAGGATTTTATGATGGAATTTCCGAAGGAATTCTCAAAGGAAATTACGGAGAAAATCCTAATAGAATTTCAGAGAAAATGCCTACTGGTTTTTCTGATGTAATTCCTAGTTACTCAGTAATTTATTCGCAATTTCCTCCAGAGATTCCTTTGAAGATTCGCACAAGAATTCCTTAGGAAATTGCCTCAAAAAGTGCTACAAAAACTCCTCCGTAAACGAATTCCAAAAAGTTCTTCGAAAATTCTTTCGGATGTTTCTTAAAATTTACTTCGGGATTACGTCAGAATTTCCTCCACGTATTCCTTTGTTTAAGAAAACCTTAGAAAATTCGTTAAGGTTTGTTCTTTTGGAAATTCCTTTGAAAACTTCTTAGGAAATTGCTTTAGGAATTGCTTCATAAAATCCTTTAGAAATTCTCTCTTCCGAAAATCATTCGCAAATTCCTTTTGAATTATCGACCGTAAATATTTTAGAATTCCTCCAAAAATTCCTCCAGAAATTCATTTACAGATTCCTTCGGAAATATGTTTAGTCATTGAAAGTTTGCTTAGGAATTTCTTCGGAAATTAATACGGAGGATTATTTTAGGAATTCCTTCGAAAAAAAAACGTTGGAAATTTTATAGAAATTCCTCTAGGGGTTCCTTAGCAAGTTCTTTGACAACTTTTCCTGAAATTCCCATAGGAATACTTTCAGAACTACCTTAAACAATTCCTTGGGAATTTCTACGGGTAATCCTTTGAAAATTCTTTGGTAACTTTCTGATTTTTCTGCGGGAATTCCTTCGGTTCCCTAATGTAAACTATTTTTAAAGTCGGTGCTTCCGGGCAAAATTATAAAATATCTATACATATAATAAGCAAGGCCTGCGTGCCCAAACCTTTGTTCCTTATGACGAATAAACGAGCTGCATTAAGCAAGGTATTTTCTTGGTATGATTTGTGGGAAGTGAGTCGTGGGATCAATAGTGAATCTTACACTGAGTTCTTTCGAAAATTCCTTCAAAAATTTTGCAAGATATGTCTTCATAAACTCTTTTAGCTATTCTCTCGGAGAATGCTTTCTGAACCCCTTCGAAGATTTTTTCAATTTCTTCGGAAATTGTTTTAGGAATTTTTTCGGAAACTATTTATACTCTTTCGGAAACTAATTTCCGAATGATATCCTGAAATAATATTTTACGGTTTTACCTGTGGTTTTACTAAAGGAATTTCCCAACGAGAACCTTAATGGCTTTTGAAAAAATGCCTGCATAGAGTTTCCGCAAAATTTCTTATAGGGTTTTACAAAGGAATTTCTAATGAAACTTAGAAAAAAATCGAAGTTTCCTCCGGAAATCCCTTCAGGAACTCCACGAAGAACTTTTTTTGGCATGTTTTACCAACTTTTGAGGAAAATATTCAATTTGGTTGGTCATCGTGCCCAAGTCTTATTCAGCCAGAGCTCATGTTAGTTATGTTGATCATCTATTGAGATTTGGGCATACAAAAACGCGAGGTGGGGAGTAAACTGTCCATTGTAGTTGTCATTAGTGGACTCCATCATGAATGCCCTTCCAGGATCTAAGGGTCACAGCAGGTGAACGAAGTAGCATTGCAAATTATCTAAATATACTAGATACCCAGCCGCTCAAACATTGCCCAATTGTATATGTAAATCAAAGAATAGTAGTTAGAATTTTTCTGAAATTTAGATATATTGAGAAGTAAATCGACTGGTGTTTATCAAAATCCTGAATTGGGAAAACATTTGGAAAAAAAAAACAAATTAGTCCTTTGACAGCGAAGTTTAATTCTCAATACTGCTCAAGGGTTACGAAAAGTGAAGCAGGATTCGTTGTTACATTTTGATTCATCAAAATCTGAGAATAATAAAATAGTTTTTAATTTGAATAACATTTTGAGATCAGGTACTAAATAGTGTCGCTGGTAATTTACTATGGAATGTGCTGTTTGATGATCGACAAACACAGAATATTTCAATTTTAATCCACTGAAGTCGATTTTCATACGGGCGATTCGTACGGTGTGAATCAAAACCACGTGAATTCACAAATCTGCGTTAAAATTGATTTTTTTTGCCATTGATTTTTTCATCCACGCCGGTTCACGCCGCTGCCGCCGTCGCCGATAAAAGCCAACGGCGCGCCGCCGCCGCCGGGGTAAAAGTGACCACTACACCGCCGCCGCCGATTATATGACCGGCGCACAGGTCTATTTACAATTGTGTTTTTTTTTATAAACAAGTAGCCTTTGAAGGATCCTAGAACTTTTAATAATAGGCCATTACTCTATATAAATCTGAAATTGGTGGCGTATGTGCCGAATTTGTGTCAATTAACATTAATGGCATGACATTCCGTGACATTTTTTAAATTTTGTTCTCGTGCCTCACACTTTGGATTTAGAATAATTATTTGTTTGACAATGTTCTAGGATCCTTTAAGCATTACATATTAATTACAACTAAAATATAAATCACTAAATCATTATAAAAAAACTCAAAGGTGCAGCCCAATCGGGTTGTACGCAAAGGTGACGTAGAACTACGTGGCAGTTTTCGTGATTATCTGCTGAGATTGAGTGAGCATTACGAACCCTAGTGATGTATATAATTTTTAGACCAAAATTTGAAAAGGATGATAAAAATAAAATTTTCAAATAATCGAGGATGAACAATACTCTCAAGCGATCACATATCCAAATTATCAATTGATAAAAACTCGCTAGAGAGTAAAAGTCGTTCGATATTTGTATCTCGATTCGAAGCATTGCATTGGTAAATGCTACTTTTGAACTTATTTTCCTAATGCTAAAAGATCACTAAGTTGAAAAGCAGGCCAAGTTGCAGTTGAAATGTAGTGCCATGGAAGAAGAAGCTTGCAATGCACTTACGAGATTGACTGATTCACCAAAACCGATTGCTAAACTGTTAGCAAGTGTTCAGTAGTAAATAATCATACATAAATATTGTAACACACTGGAGTCAGCTTTTACGCGGAGGATATGGGCCGCGTAAACTAAAACAATGTAATAAACCGCATAAATTCCAAAATATGTCTAAATGAACCGCGTTTATCCCGAAATTCTAGTGAAAAAAATGCGTAAAAAGCGATTCGTGTAAAAATAAACCGCGTAAAAAACGACTTCAGTGTACATCGGGAATAAAGCGTTGACTCTTCCTTGATCGAATGGTCCAAGAAAATTGAAAATCCATCAAGAAACGGCTGAGATATTAACGATCAAAGTCTATCATATTTTCGTGACGTTTTTCGATTTTTTGCAATCGTAAAGTGTACCCCAATATAGAAAAGACAGACGTAGTTCTACGTCAAAAAAGTTATTAACAAATTAGCAATTGCAATCCAGAAGGTGCAGACATCGTTGATACTCTAAGCCAGTACTGTTTTATTCATTTTTACCTTGATAAAGTCATTTGTTGCGCCAAATTGAATCCCTGAATGTCACGTGCGGTCCTTTCATCAATCCCTTCATTGTTATTTGCCATAATTAACTTCAAGATATCGATATCACTGAACGAGGCTTTATCACACCTAAAGCTCATTATCATTCTGCAGCCGTTCGATAAAAATTCGAAGGTCACTGTTGGATCGAAATACCCACCCAACTACAACCCTGAATTGTTACCGGCGAACGGTCAGCGCAGCGATGTCCAGCCTGCAGTTTGTTTACGTCTGGTTCATTGTTCTCAAACACCTAAATCCTCTACGATCGTCATCAGCTACGCTGGCACTGGTTTGGGCTTATATAATAATGAAGGGAATAGCATTAGGTATATGTAAAAAGAGATTGTAGTGAGAGATGATGTGAGAAGAGATCCTTGATTAGGTCAACCCAACTGACCAGATAGATAGGTACCAAGATAATAGAGGAGAGAATTGTCTGGAGAGTTTAGTTTCCTATCGGTCGTCGGGTATAGCACATTGCCGCGGCCAGGCCGCAACGCGCGTTGATTTTGTATTAATTCTAAGTATATGTAGTGCAGTAAAATTCTTAAGTCCGGAATAAATATTGTGTTTACTAGTGATGTAGTGTCTCACTCAATCATATGTGTTATTCAATTCGTGGAAGAACCTGAATCATACACCGAGGCTAGGATACGCCAGAATAGGCGAATAGTGCAATTTAGTGCCGATCGTTGCTAGCAGTCTTCGCCATAGTCTCTGCTCAATGTTGGCTCTGAGGAATCAAATCCATTAACATCGAAGGTGAATCGGTTCAGAGCCCAACAGTCACGTTGAATTACCCTACTCATCATTGTTCGTAGAAAATCTGTGTGTCCCATCAAACAGGTCCGAGCCCCAGAAAATTTATGATCCTCACATGTCTTCCTCCAAGGCTCAACTGTTTATTCATTCAACGCGATGACACAATAACCATATCTCATTGTCATCTGCGCGCTGGCGCTATACTGAAATGCAACCCTTTCAGTTGATGTAGGATAAAATTCCACTTCAATCCATCTACCACTCTAGTGCCCCAAAACGCTTGCAGAAAAATAAACCACAGCACAACGCTCAATTCCCGGCGGTAATTAGTGTCAAGTGCATTCTAATTGTCCGTATAAATTGCTGTTTTGTTCTTCTGTTGTCGTTATTCTTGTTAGCAGCCACCATGGGCACAGCCACTTCCTCGGAAATCCTGCGGAACGGTTTAATTAAAAGCCATGAAGGCGCCGGCTCACAGCCCTCGTCGCGCGAGGCACAATTCCGCACCGGCTCAATGGAGCTATAAAAATGCAACCACCACGCCACTGACTGTATGCCATACTCGAACTAACGCGCGCGCCCCATGCATGTATTGTTTGGTTTGCAAAAACTGCTGAAAGTGGGTGCGACACGGCGGTTCGGCGGAAAATTTGCGTTCGATGCATGCTCACTAACCATTCATATACCATATGCACAATCCGTGCCACCAATCGTCGCGGAATAACACCCTACGGCTGCCTGGCGTCTTAATCGTCCGACCCGAAACCAAAAGCTCCGTTTGCGATGCCACAATGATTGAGGTTTGTCCTTGCCAACTAAATTCTGTGCGAATTATTTGCGAAGTGCGGCGTTTTCATGCAACCATATATGCAACTGCGGGAGTTGAAACTCACTCACGAGATTGCGGTTGACATTCCGAGATTTGCGGTTGTTTTGTGCGGTTCTGGCTCTTAGGTTCTTAGGGGTTGTCACATTAGCTGAAGAACTGAACATGTCCTAAGCTTTTGACACTGAATGTCCTTCGTGGATAATCGGGCTTCAGCACAATGATGTTTTCGCAATTCTTCCGTCCCAGGTTCAATGTATATGACCACTCCTATGTAGTTCGGTCAAATCACAAAATAGCTCAATTCACAAGCCTACAGCAATAGCCACGTGTCTTAAGAATAGCCCGAAGGCAGGGCCTATTACATAGTTCAAGTATTTCCTTTAAATGACCTCATCTCTAACTCATAACAAATAGCTCATCCAACCTGTATTGCTTCCATCTTCGAAAGCCTTTCCCAGTAATGAGTAAAAAAAGTTCACTAACTGTATGAAACAGAACTTGAAGAGACCACTTCTCACCATTTCGGAGGAAAATGTGTCAAAAAGTCGATACAGCCCCAAACCATTACCCATAGTCCTCTCGACTGGTTAAATCATCGAAAGGTGCTGTACATCACATATCGGGAGGTGATCTCAGCTGTGCGGTGGCAGTCACAGCTCCTTATACGCCCGCAGAACTGACCTCCCCCGCCCCATAAATGCCAACCAAATTGAAAGCACACAGTTGCTGTCGGCACGGTAGGGTACCGAGTACTGACTCTGACTGAGCTCATGCAAGCGGGCCCGTACGTACGGCACGGTACATTCCTTTCCCGGAAGGTCGCGCGTGGACGTACAAAAGTATCGTTTTTTCCCTTGGCTTTCGGAGCTGAAATCATCATCCGTCTCGCGGCCGGCCGGCGGTAGATCGGATAGCGATCGATCCGGCCGATCAATCAAAATGAAATAACAGTATTTGAATTTAAATACGCACTTTACTGTCAGGCTCGTACTCGTGGCCGTCGTCGAAGTTTGCGCCGAGAAGTGGGTTCGCTCCAAACTTGGTAGGCGACGATTATAGCGATTTTTTTTTCGCTTGCTTTAATCGCGATCGCCGCTTACTGCGATGCGAACGGGACTGGTTTCACCGGGCGAGTTCCTTAACGGAAGAATGTGCGATGATGGTATTAGTATCGAGATACCATAAATCACTAAGGAGGCCGTGCTAGATCTTGATCTCCGTTCTGCCTTGGTGGTCGCCAAGTGCGGTGAGAGTGCTAATTACGACTAATTGGAAATTGATTTTTGATCTCTATTCTGGCGGTGGGATACCCTTTTTTGGGGAGCCTGTTAGCAATCACATGCTAATGGTGACGAGTTGATTCTCAATTCAAACTACAAGCCCAATTGAGCGCTAATCACTTAATGGAGTTGGGCCACAGTTGTTTAAACGAGTTGGACCTGTATTTGCTTAAACGGAAAACCGTTGAAGAAATTGGAAGAAAGATTAAAATAAAACTAACAAGAAATGTTTTTTTAGTTCCCGAGAATAACTCTTTTGAAGAGAAGATCTATTGAATTTCCATTACAAATTGTTTAGAATGTCCACGGGAAATTCTTCTTCTTTACATCCACGGGGGATTCATCTAAACTTACTAGTAAAATTTTTCTCAATTTCCACAGGGTCATTTGCCCGAACGCTATTTGGCCGAATAGTTGAACTTATTCCATTACTTTTTCGCATTTGTTCGGAATAAGGCACATGGGTATTTGGTTCCTTCTGGCAGCAAAATAAAAATCCCATTAAAAATTTAAAAAATTTCATAAAAAATAATAAAAAATTGCCAATAAAGAAGCCCTGATAAAGCAAAAAATGAATATAAAATTTCCCTAAATAATGCAAAATTTCCATAAACAATCAAGAATTTTCCACGAAACAAATATAAATTAGCACTTTTAAAAGCAAAAATTGCAATTATAAAAGAAGAATTTTCCATAAAAATATAGAAAAAATATTTGTTTTGTGGAAAATTTTGTAATTGTTTATTGCTTATATTTTTTTAATGGAAAAATTTGATTTATTTATATTTGCAATTTTTGATTTAAAAAATGCCAATTTATACAGTAATATCCCGAATTTATCACCCCTCTGATGAATTTCGGTGTGATAAAATAGGTAATGTAACAAAATCGAAAAAAAAAATCGATTTTTCAATGATTTTACAAGTATGATATAGTTTATGACTTGGAAAGGCAAAATGCGTGAACAGCTCCCGTTAGTTCTTGACGGAAAGATTACACAACCCTTAACAGGTATTCAACAGGTAATAACAAACCACTGGAGGTGAAATATATTTCATGAAAATCATTGTTGATTGCTGAATTATTTACGAGAATATAAAGAATAATTAAAATTTTCAGTTCAGAGACGAGCCAGCCTCGGGCTGCAAGTCTCTTAAAAAAAGACAAAAAAAAAAATTCAGTTTTTTTGGGTGACAAAATCGAGTCGAAAACGTGATAAAATCGGAGGTAAACAAATCGGGGAGTGACAAAATCGTGTCAAGAGGCTCGGAAGCCTCCTTTCAAGAGGCTCGGAAGCCTCCTTTCAAGAGGCTCGGAAGCCTCCTTTCAAGAGGCTCGGAAGCCTCCTTTCAAGAGGCTCGGAAGCCTCCTTTCAAGAGGCTCGGAAGCCTCCTTTCAAGAGGCCGCCTCCTTTCAAGAGGCTCGGAAGCCTCCTTTCAAGAGGCCCAGAAGTCTCCTAAGAGTCTCGAAAGCCTCCTTTCAAGAGTCTCGGAAGCCTCCTTTCAAGAGTCTCGGAAGCCTCCTTTCAAGAGTCTCGGAAGCCTCCTTTCAAGAGGCTCGGAAGCCTCCCTTCAAGAGGCTCGGAAGGCTCCTTTCAAGAGGCTCGAAAGCCTCCTTTCAAGAGGCTCGGAAGCCTCCTTTCAAGAGGCTCGGAAGGCTCCTTTCAAGAGGCTCGGAAGCCTCCTTTCAAGAGGCTCAGGAAGCCTCCTTTCAAGAGGCCTGGAAGCCTCCTTTCAAGAGGCCTGGAAGCCTCCTTCAAGAGGCTCAGAAGCCTTCTTTCAAGCGGCTCGGAAGCCTCCTTTCAAGAGGCTCGGAAGCCTCCTTTCAAGAGGCCTCAGGAAGCCTCCTTTCAAGAGGCTCAGGAAGCCTCCTTTCAAGAGGCTCAGGAAGCCTCCTTTCAAGAGGCTCGGAAGCCTCCTTTCAAGAGGCTCAGAAGCCTCCTTTCAAGAGCTCGGAAGCCTCCTTCAAGAGGCTCAGAAGCCTCCTTTCAGAGGCTCAAGCCTCCTTTCAAGAGGCTCAGAAGCCTCCTTTCAAGAGGCTCAGGAAGCCTCCTTTCAAGAGGCTCAGGAAGCCTCCTTTCAAGAGGCTCAAGCCTCCTTTCAAGAGGCTCGGAAGCCTCCTTTCAAGAGGCCTGGAAGCCTCCTTTCAAGAGGCTCAGAAGCCTCCTTCAAGAGGCCCAGCCTCCTTTCAAGAGGCCCGGAAGTCTCCATTCTAGAGGTTCAGCCTCCTTTCAAGAGGCTCGGAAGCCTCCTTTCAAGAGGCTCGGAAGCCTCCTTTCAAGAGGCTCGGAAGCCTCCTTTCAAGAGGCTCGGAAGCCTCCTTTCAAGAGGCTCGGAAGCCTCCTTCCAAGAGGCTCGGAAGCCACCTTCCAAGAGGCTCGGAAGCCTCCTTCCAAGAGGCTCGGAAGCCTCCTTCCAAGAGGCTCGGAAGCCTCCTTCCAAGAGGCTCGGAAGCCTCCTTCCAAGAGGCTCGGAAGCCTCCTTCCAAGAGGCTCGGAAGCCTCCTTCCAAGAGGCTCGGAAGACTCCTTTCAAGAGGCTCGGAAGCCTCCTTTCAAGAGGCTCGGAAGCCTTCTTCCAAGAGGCTCGGAAACCTCCTTCCAAGAGGCTCGGAAGCCTCCTTTCAAGAGGCTCGGAAGCGTCCTTTCAAGAGGCTCAAGCCTCCTTTCAAGAGGCCTGGAAGCCTCCTTTCAAGAGGCTCGGAAGCCTCCTTCAAGAGGCTCAGAAGCCTCCTTTCAAGAGGCTCAGAAGCCTCCTTTCAAGAGGCTCAGAAGCCTCCTTTCAAGAGGCCTGGAAGCCTCCTTTCAAGAAGCCTGGAAGCCTCCTTTCAAGAGTCTCGGAAGCCTCCTTTCAAGAGTCTCGAAGCCTCCTTTCAAGAGGCTCAGAATCCTCCTTTCAAGAGGCCTCAAGCCTCCTTTCAAGAGGCCCAGGCCTCCTTTCAAGAGGCTCAGGAAGCCTCCTTTCAAGAGGCCTCAGGAAGCCTCCTTTCAAGAGGCTCAGGAAGCCTCCTTTCAAGAGGCTCAGAAGCCTCCTTTCAAGAGGCTCAGCCTCCTTTCAAGAGGCTCAGGCCTCCTTTCAAGAGGCTCGGAAGCCTCCTTTCAAGAGGCTCAGAAGCCTCCTTTCAAGAGGCTCGGAAGCCTCCTTTCAAGAGGCTGGAAGCCTCCTTTCAAGAGGCTCGGAAGCCTCCTTTCAAGAGGCTCAGGCCTCCTTTCAAGAGGCTCAGGAAGCCTCCTTTCAAGAGGCTCAGAAGCCTCCTTTCAAGAGGCCCAGCCTCCTTCAAGAGGCTCAAGCCTCCTTTCAAGAGGCTCAGAGCCTCCTTCAAGAGGCTCAAGCCTCCTTTCAAGAGGCTCAGAGCCTCCTTTCAAGAGGCTCGGAAGCCTCCTTTCAAGAGGCTCAGAAGCCTCCTTTCAAGAGGCTCAGAAGCCTCCTTTCAAGAGGCTCAGAGCCTCCTTTCAAGAGGCTGGAAGCCTCCTTTCAAGAGGCCTGGAAGCCTCCTTCAAGAGGCTCGGAAGCCTCCTTTCAAGAGGCTCGGAAGCCTCCTTTCAAGAAGCTCGGAAGCCTCCTTTCAGAAGCTCAGGAAGCCTCCTTCCAAGAGGCTCAAGCCTCCTTTCAAGAGGCTCAGGAAGCCTCCCTTTCAAGAGGCTGGAAGCCTCCTTTCAAGAGGCTCGAAGCCTCCTTTCAAGAGGCTCGAAGCCTCCTTTCGAGAGGCTCGGAAGCCTCCTTTCAAGAGGCCCGGAAGCCTCCTTTCAAGAGGCTCAAGCCTCCTTTCAAGAGGATCAGAAGCCTCCTTTCAAGAGGCTCCAGAAGCCTCCTTTCAAGAGGCTCAGGAAGCGTCCTTTCAAGAGGCTTCCGGAAGGCCTCCTTTCAAGAGGCCTGGAAGCCTCCTTCCAAGAGGCCCGGAAGCCACCTTCCAAGAGGCCTGGAAGCCTCCTTTCAAGAGGCTCACAAGCCTCCTTCCAAGAGGCTCGGAAGCCTCCTTCCAAGAGGCTCGGAAGCCTCCTTCCAAGAGGCTCGGAAGCCTCCTTCCAAGAGGCTCGGAAGACTCCTTTCAAGAGGCTCGGAAGCCTCCTTTCAAGAGGCTCGGAAGCCTTCTTCCAAGAGGCTCGGAAACCTCCTTCCAAGAGGCTCGGAAGCCTCCTTTCAAGAGGCTCGGAAGCGTCCTTTCAAGAGGCTCGGAAGCCTCCTTTCAAGAGGCTCGGAAGCCTCCTTCCAAGAGGCTCGGAAGCCTCCTTCCAAGAGGCTCGGAAGCCTCCTTTCAAGAAGCTCAGAAGTCTTTTTTAAGAGGCTCGGAAGCCTCCTTTTAAGAGGCTTGGAAGGCTCTTTTCAAGAGGCTTGGAAGCCTCTTTTCAAGAGGCTTTGAAGCCTCTTTTCAAGAGGCTCGGAAGCTTCCTTTCAAAAGGCTCGGATCTTCAAAGTCTTGTAGGAAGCTTGATGTATAAATACAATTTGAATTGGAAAGTTTCACGAAAAACCAGAAATTGTAAACAAATATATTGATAGAACTATGTGAATAATGGAGAGCCACATATCCCGTTAGTTTCCAGGATCGTTTTTCATAAATATTATTTGTCACTCTTATTTTCATTATGGCGATAAAAATAGGGGGTACCTCAATGACCGCAAAAGTTCGAAGGGGTACCTCCCAATAAAAAGGTTGAGAATCGCTGTGATAGGTGACAAGTGATAAGTGAGATAGCGAGTAGCAAGCAATACGAAGCAAGATCATATCTGAATGAAAAATGATCAAAGAAGTAGGAAGGAGGAAGAAGAAAGAAGAAAGAATCAAGGAATAATAAGTAGAAAGGAAGAAGAAATAATCTAAGAAGAAGAAAGAAACAGGAAAAAGGATAACAAAAGAAGGAAGTGAAAGGAGGAAGAAAGAAGAAGGAAAATGAAGAAGAAAGTAGGAAAAGGAAGTAGAAAGCTAAAGGAAGGAAGGAAGAGGAAATAAGAAAAGAAGGAATACGAAAGAAGGAAGAAGAACAAGAAAAGAAGGAAGAAGCAAGCTGGAAGAAGAAATATGGAAAATAAGAAGAAAATAGGAAAAAAGGGAGAAGAAAAAAAGAAGGAAGAATGATGACAGGAAAAGAAAGAAAGAAGAAGAAAAACCCAGAATGATTCACCTAGCGGTGATGGAGCCTTTCTCGTGTATTATAAAATGTAACGAGAAAAGCACATAAGAGAGGTCGAAATTGCACTTTAGGGAAAAAGATTTATTTGCGTTCATTGGAGTGCATTGCAGTAGTTCATGGATTTTATTTTCAATTTAGATTTTTTTCGAAGGAAATGTTTTACGGATTTCGTAGGTTAAGCATTGTGAGTATCTCAAACCTAAGGCGATGATTGTGGACCAGATTGTCGAAAGGTGTTCGTCTGCTAAGCTGAAAGAAAATAAGGTCAAGAAGGAAATGACTGAGCGAATTTGAAGTACTGGAAACTATTTTCTAATTAAATGTACAAATATCAATCCAATCAACATGATCAGGACATCAAGAGGATGCTACGCATTGATGGACAGGGAATCTGTTTAATCTTTATTTGTGTGAACTTTGATTTAAAATACTATCAGTTTTTCACTTGTCGTAAAGTTCGCCAGTAAGGAAGCACCTGAAAAGGGAGGGCGCTGAAGCAGCAACCCGTGACAATCCTGGGAAGTTTCCGCAAGCAAAATTGAAAAACTTTACAGAATATATTATCTAACAACCATTTTCAAACCATTAAAATTTAGTTGGAGTTTAAAAGTTGTACGTGTATGCAAGACGAGGGACATTAATCACAGTAGGGGTAATCATCTTCCACGATGGGAATCCTAATCGAAGATCGTTGACCGGTTTGACCAGCAAGGTACGATCCAAGTTGGAGCCAGGGAATAAACCAGGACGGCACGCGTACCTCCGGTTGAGGGACTCACAGTCCACGCTTTGAGACTCGGAAAGCCCATGATGGGAGCAACGATTAAGTTGGGCGATATAAGTCCCCATTTTGAAGAAAGAGGTTAGAAGGAAAGGTTACAAGGATCATTCGCAAGGGCATCCCGAATGCTGATTGATATCCCGTGGGCTCTCCTGGGAGCCTGGAACTTGGAGCGACACAGGGAATGTTCGGCGGTGTTGATGATTCAACGGATATCGCAAATTTTGCAGGAGAGACTCCCTCAAAATTATGAGAGAGCCGAGTATGCCCAGTCCACAATCGTTAGATTTTCGGTTGGTCCTTAAGATTCGGTAGATCGGTCCAAGTCTCGGTGGAAGCTTTAATTTTACGTAGGTGTGGCGTAGGAGAGGTCCTCCAGCTAGGATCCCAATAATTCCACACAACTTTCTTGATTTGTTCCTTCAACGTCCGCCACGGAGACAGTCGTTGCCAAGCGTCAGCTTTAGTATCCGACACCAGCAAGAAGGTCGACGGTAGGACGCCTGCGTACGTCCTTACGTCTCCCTCACTAGCTCTCTTTGCTCTTAATTTCTCAGGGTCGGCACCTGCTTGGGGGAACACACGACACATAAACCTTGCAGAAGTGGACCCGACAAGAAGGTCAACGGACTGGCATGCTACCATACATTTTACTTTGTTTATTGTAGGTTCATTTTGGTAGGGTTGGTTTTGGGGAGGATTAGAATTCGGTGCGGCCGTTTGCTGACGTTGAGTACCTGATGGTGTATTCATGCAACTAAGAAGATGCGCTGATGACATACCTTGTGTGGCGTTCCACGGGTTCATACGCCCGGAACGGTGGAATGGGTTCGATGGGTTGGCTGGCCCGGAAGGAGGGCCAGGATGGAGCCGACGGCGAACACGTGGCGTCGCTTGGTTGGTCGCCGGAAGCGTTCGTAGAGTTTGGATGTCTCGAGAGAGTTGAGTCCTGCCCCTCGCAGGATGCATGCGACGGCGAAGACGTGGCGACGCCTAGTAGGTCACCGGAGGCGTCCGATGGGTTCGTAGGCTCGTTACGTGGCTGGGTTCTTTCGACGGGTTCGTTGGCCCGTTCCTCGAAGTGGGGTTTGGACTCGAAGATTTTCGTTGGCTTGGTTGGCGTCCGACGGGTTCGCTGGCCCGTTTCCCGGAGCGGAGGTTGGTTGTGACATCTTGGTTGTATTGGCTTGGTTGTGGTCCAACGGGTCCGCAACCACGTTTCACCACGGAGCGGAGGTTGGATATCGAGACTCCTCGTTTAGAACTGCACGCTTCAACTCTCTGCCACTGACTCCACGATTAACCCTTTTTTCCGTCTTTCTTCGCTGCCCCTTTCGTTCAGTTCTCGGGTTGTCGCTTTTTCGCTCCAAAAATGTGGGTTGCCCGATTTCATTTCGCCGGTTGTGGAAAATGTCCAGGAGTATCTTAGTTGTTTTTTTGGATGGGATGGATTTTTTGTTTGAATGGAATCAGTAGTTGACTATATTGTTACCTTATTCGAAAACATGTGTTCGGGAGCTCCGTAGTACCCTTGGATGCAGACAAATGTCTTGTACTGGCGCTGGTTCACGATAAGGCCCTGAATCCAGGGGTGCTTAATGTTGTGCAATGCAGCTGTTTATTTTACTAAAGTGGAGTGCCAGCTCATCGTTCTATGCCCGTAGACCCAAGCCACTGACTGGAAGGAGACCGCTGCATACTGGTTTGGAAACCTCCAAAACGTGCCTTTCTTAGTTGCCTGCCTGAAAACTACATTTAATCGACATGGTGTCTTAAGAGAGTTGACGGATATTTCTTAGGCTTCCTTTTGATGATATAATATCAATGACCTATCTACCCTGAAGGGTGGATATGGAATTAGATTTTACCGTCTTCGACCAGAGGTCACACCGACTAAATACATTACACCTAGCATTAGACAAAGGACAGGACATTTACACAACAACCAGTGGCCTGGTGGATAATTTTCCGCTTTACGAAAAGTTTTCTCCTTACTTGGACGGGAGTCGAACCCACACCCCACAGCACTCAAATACGCCCAGACGATTGACGCCTGGGGCAGCAGGGACAGCAGGGACAGCATGATGTCCAAGGGCTTGACGACCCCTCCCCAGCTGTCTGCGAGTCAGGGAGAACTGCCTAGGGCGTGGTGGGATTTAGCAGTGGGCTCTGCTAAAATCCCTCCCAAAACCACAAGTGCCCGTAAGCGGACTCTATCAAAGCGACTGTGTGCCGCTTCAAAGCACAAGCCCAGGGTGGGAGTGCCAACTGGCATGTGGAGTGTCCCTACTTCGGTAGGGTAGTGCGTGAGCTGCTTCGGCAGGAGTGAGTGATCTGTTTGTGCTGAGGCAGGAGTGTCATAGCGAGTCGCCGCCGCTATGGCAGCCTCGAAGCGCAGCAGAAGTCTGAGTATGGACTGCACATGCTAAGGTAAGAGTGTCGTAGCGTTGCTACCGCTATCGACACCTCGAGGCATGGCAGTGGAGTGTTAGAGTGAGTTGGGGAGTGTCCCTACTCCGGTAGGGTAGCGCGTGAGCTGCTTCGGCAGGGAGTGAGTGATCTGGTTGTGCTGAGGCAGGAGTGTCATAGCGCGTCACCGCTATTGTCACCTCGAAGCGCAGCAGAAGTCTGAGTATGGACTGCACATGCTGAGGTAGGAGTCGAGGGACCTATCGACACCTCGAGGCATGGCAGTGGAGTGTTAGAGTGAGCACCTGAAAAGGGTCACATGGAGCGAATGGTCTTTGGAGAAGCTGCTTCGGCGGCAGGGTAGCAGTGGGTTGTACCCACACACCTACAGTTGTGCACATGTGGTGCATGGGGAGTGTCCCTGCTTCGGCAGGGTAGCGTGTGGTCTGCTTCGGCAGTGGTGTGATTGATCTGCTCGTGCTGAGGCAGGAGTGTCGTAGCGCAATATCTGTAGGCCCAGGCAGTTACCGCTATTGACACCTCGAGGCATGGCAGCGGAGCGTCCGGGAGAGCATCCAAGTAAGACTCAAATGGAGTGAATGGTGTGCGAGCACCCAAGTCAGTCTCGCGTGGGACGAGTGCCTGTGTGAGCGATAATGAGCGAGTACGCTTAGTACTGCCGTCCCACCAGAAGTAGTACTGCGAGGTAGTTCCTGGGGAATCGATGGTGGAGCCCAAGGAGTTTAGTCGGTATTACCGGTATGGTCGAGTCCGACACTCCAGTACACTTCCGTGTGGTAGTTTGGCAACTACAATGCACGTGTACTGGGTTAGTGTGTAAATGCATTCTCCCTTGTAAAAAAAAAAAAAAAAAAGAAGATTGACGCCGCTAACCGCACGGCCGTGAAGCCATTGTTACAGATAAAGAGAATAAGATTTCAATTTTCACATCAACAAACCATGAAAATCAGCAAGAAGTCATCAAAATTGTTTTGTTTTGTTTTGCGGCACTAACCGAAGCACCCCGTTTATGGCAATCAAGAAGAGTGTGACCACCCTTGGGACACACATTTTCCCTGCTGATAGGTCCCCGAAGACCGATTGCCGATCAGGACATGGAACAAGACTTAGTGTGTCATAAGAAAATTCCGGAAAAATGCCAAAATATTGCCGGAAACCCCCATTCGTTTAGCGGGTTGGGGGACGAAAGGACAAAAGGTTGAAAGACAAAAAGTCGAAGGGATAAAAGGTCAAAAGGACAAAAGTTTGAAAGACAAAGGGACGAAGAGACAAAAAGTCGAACTTACAAAACGTCGAACGAGACAAAAGGTCGAAAGGACAAAATGTCGAACTGGACAAAAGGTAAAACAAACAAAAGGTTCAAAGGGGCAAATGGTCGAAATAAATAAATAACTGAAACGGAGGCAATGAATCTCGCATACTACAAGTTTTATTAATTTCTTAAATCAACAAACTTTTTTATCTCTAACAGAACTATCTAAAATATTGTTTCATAGTGATTACTCCTTCTTTGAACTTTGATTAATGAGATGCCTCTGCTTGACGTTGAATGCATTTTACAAATTCCTTTGGAATACATCCAACTTGTTATAAACTTCTTCTTGCACTTTGGTCCCTTTCGATAGTTTGTCCCTTTTGATCTTTTGTCTATTTCGACCTTTTGTCTTTCGATCTTTTGTCATAGATTTCCCTTTGCTCTTCAGGAAAGGTTTGGTCGGACCAGGCGTAGTTGACCAAATCATGGAACTCGATTTTCAAGCTGAAAGAAGATTTTAAATAATCGGGTAACCTATTTCGTTCGGGCCAGAAGACTTCCCGCTACTCTTTTTCCAAGCTACATTTTTCCAAGTCTATGGGGGCGTGGCTTCAGTGAGCGGATTCCACTTGTTGATGAGGTGATGCAATGATCATTGATGATGCTGACGGTGACTGTACACGATGGAGAACTCTTGCTTTGCGTAACTTTCAGCAGGTAGCAATGCATATTTTGTTGGTTGGTAGAATCAAATGTTGTAGAATAGTTCAAGTTGCAACATCACATCGAAGGTGATGGAGACCAGATGGAAGGAACATTTATTTGATTTTCGTTCGCTTCATGAGTGAACACGAGGTTCAAAATTTTTGAAACGTCTATAACGTACGATAACAAATTATTATTCATTTGGTATTAAAATATCTGATCATGTTAATCCTAAAGTAATTTGCGTATTACTTTTGGTATTATTTTTTGTTACTTTACCTCTTATGCACTCCTAATTCAAACTTAATTTTGACATCGAGCTCATCGCTCTTACTCGGGTAGGGGTATTTCGTTCAACACCAACAAAAGGACTTTACATTTGGGACGAGAACTGGTTTGCGGGATAGATAAACCAGCGGCATCAAGGATTATCTTGTTGAAGTCGGGAAGCGTTAGCGGGGAACTATGGTCTAACACCCGTCGGATGTTGTTGTCAAAGGACTTCCAGTCAGCGGCATCATAGCGTATCGCTGCCTCTTGGTGATTGTTGCTACTATAATGATCGGAAGTAACCTTATAATCCGGGTTGGTGTCCCCGGAAAGTCCATGGAAGCTCATTTTACTTACAGCGTCCGAAGTTCTAACTGCTTGACGGGCATGGATGATCAGCTTGCTTCTTCTTGATGGATTGCTTGTCTGGTCGCTTACCTCCCACGTAGTCTTCCGAAAAAAAAAGTTTTAAAACTTTATTTGCTATATTGCTCGCAGGGATGATAATTCGCCCCTTTTCCATCTATCTTCCGGCGCCGTTAGGTGACCCTCAGTTCCATTGTAAAAATAACGGCCGCACTGTGGACCCCAATTACCGGGTGGACAAATTTTTCATATCTGGCAAAGCCTCGCACATTGGATGCAGAGTTCGGTCTGGTCTATCAGTGCCCCACCTGTCCAGATCACCCCGAAAGCTTTGTTCGTCTGAGGCCATTCTTAGACGCCGGGGTCGGTTAAAATGACTTAATTGCCATCTAACCTTTGGAGAATTAATCCGAATGCAAGTTATTAGCTAGTTATTAGAACAGCCCATGGTCATAAAAGTTTCCATCAACAGTCATAAACTTAATGATCAGTGACGAGCCCCTTCGTTATGTGAGAAGGAGAACTATAGTTCTAATATTCGCACCAGGAGAAGTACGATCGCTTTTGTTTGTAACTGTTATTAGTTAAGCCAAGCCATGGATTCCCCTTCAAGTGCTCAACTGCATCTTAGTTGCCGAGGTTTCGAATCCGTCGGGACGGATGAGCAAACGTTACTTCCATTTTATGTGTAATTTATTCTCATTTGCTAATATTTATCGTCGCACCATTTTTGGCGAACAAACTCGTAAAAGATCCCAGAGACTAGCAATGAGGGTATCATAGATGCAAGGTGGTGTGCCTCTCGCCTAGTCCCCGAGCTGCGGCTGCGATGGGAAGCAAAGATTGAAATTAGTATAAATTCTTCTCCATTTATTTACGATATCGAGTGTGCTTCCTCTGATGGCAACGAAGACGATGTAGACGACGAAGCTGACGAGTTGTTATTTGATATGTGCCAGTTTGTGAGGCGAACTTGCAGCATAGCAGTAATAATTCACCATAAACGAGCTCTATTGTTGGAACTATAAACGAACTGCAATCAATTTTTCCTTTTCCTTACGACGAGGACACGAAATTGCAATCAATTGGATCCAACACAAAGTATCATCTAAATGGTAAATCCAAGGTATTTGGAAAGTAGATGTTTTATTGGCCGAACCATCCAAGTAGCCACATAGTCTTAAAATAAATCAAAATACGCAAAGAGCCTACTATGATTCCGCCTTGATGCCTTTAATACTAAAGCCCCAAGTCCGCTCATACCCCGCTTATTTCATGTGGCCTTGCACTTAAAAGCATCTAAAACTTTGCAAACCCAATGAAGAAGTACACACGCTGCCGTTGCTGCAATGGTTTCATTAAAAGTTCAGACCACCACAATAAAGCAACCGACTTTACCACCCGGCCAACAGCTAACACTAATTAGAGGGGCACCTTCTACACAACACTCCCTCTTGGGACCGCACAGGGTGCGGGCACAGGAGTCGTAAAAGCTCCACCGCAGAGTTCGACGTCATGGATGCAAATATCAAACAATCAAGGATTTGCAGCAAATTGTGTTGATTAAGGATCCGCCGGGTTCGCTCGGTGCTGGAAACAAAGTTTCTGTTCTGAACTTTGGCCATTAGACGCCCATTTCTCGAAGGTAATTGCATTGAAATTACTCGAACGACCAACTTTGAAGGACTATTGAAAACAGTTTTCGATGCGAAGAAAAACGATAAAAATGTAATTTCATGCAAAACATACACCGCCGCTCAGTGACGCACGGTTGGGAAAGTTCGATGGCTCGAATCGAGTAAACACTTTTTATGATGATTGATTCACTAGCGGGTGCGAAATCGAATTATTTCTTCACGCCCACATTTGATAAAATTCAAATTTCGCTCTGCTGACCCAGTGAATTAATTGTCTATTTTGCCTTTTGCGGAAGTTGGAATTTGGAAATTGCCCCACTAACGGGAGAATTTCTGCGCTCCGTCCCAGAATGTCACACGGGCGGGCGTCCGGGATCCCGTTATGCCTACATCGATAGTTTATTGACCACACCATCGTGAATTCATTAGCAGATTCAAAATCCAAATCGGTTGACAATTAGCACGATTCGGTTCATCGATTAGTTGGGCGGAATGGAAATTCAACCAGCCTTCCCAACAACGGTGCAGAATTTGCATAATTCTGTGTATCTCGTGGCTCCTAATCGCATTCGAAATGTAGCCAAAAGACCACATTTGGGTGTTCTTAGTTTCGTGTGCGGAAAATTTATCGGTTTATGGGGGGGACCACCGAAATATGGATCAGCAGGAGGGCAATAAAGCGCTTGTCAACAAAGTAGGCCGCTTGTTTATCTATGCTGATTATGTCAGACAGATGTGTTATTTATTTTATAAATCCCAAATAAATACCTAACTGAATGTGAAATTGATTCCCGAATAGAACAAAGTAGGCAAACGAATATCAATCTAGTTTAATCGCCAAAAACGGAGCGTCAGAATAGCAGGATTAGGTTTTTATTTGAGGAAAAGATCTATCTGGGCAGCAGCAAAATTGCCGTCCACAACGGTTATTACTGTGCCACATTCCAACCGAATGACTAGGTTTTCAGCACATGGTCAGTATTTGTGGGTTTCTAGTGATATGAATAAATCAAATCCACTTGGTTCGAAAGAGACAGGAGTAAAAGTGCTGCCCAAGTAGACCTCCCTATATGTCAAAAGGGTAAATGTAATAACTTTTTTTTTTATCAGGAAAGGGTATCTACTGTATTATTAATAATATGTTCCATGCCCCTATATCAAACAGATTCGCAAAAGAGGTGATTTGTGATGTTTGTTATGTTGCTTTAATGCAAGCTCTCTGCAAAAAAACACAAAAATGAGAATAAAACGATTTGCCCTTCAGATTGGGTATATGAGATTAATGTTGAGACAAAGTAATAACTGGTGCCTTGATGATAGAATGTCATTCAACCGTAACATCATGCTGCAACGGCAAGCGTATCTGATGCAGTTGGTAAGGCGTTCGGCCAATAATAAAAGTGTCATGAATCGAATCGCACAGAAATTGAACAAATAATTTTGTTTGCAAATTGTTTAGAAGAATCTTCTTGATATGGAAATACAAAATGCTAATGTCATCTTTCTAATGAACCCACGTTGATTGCAGCCACCATGTGCTTCATTTTGCTGATATTTATCATTAGTCCAATCCTCGCTGTCTCCCTCTTAAAAGGCACAAAAGCCTCTTCCACGACACGGTGATCAATCCCGATAATATCGATATCGTCCGCAAATCCCAGGAGCATATGCGATCTTGTGATAATGGTAGCGCTTCTTTGCACACCAGCTCTCCTAATCGCCGCTATATTGAACAGTAGATTCAAGAGTGCATCACCCTGCTTTAATCAATTAAGGTAACCAATGACGTCGATATTCCATCCGCAACCCTTACACTTGATTTCGATCGGCCAAACGTTATACGATTCACCCGTATCAGTTTCGCCGGAAAACCATGTTCAAGCATAATTCGCCATAATTCATTCCGTTTCACAGAATCTTACGCCGCCTTGAAATGAATAAACAGATGATCTGTGTGCAAATTGTACTCCCGGAATTTACTCAAGGATTTGTCTCAAGGTAAACATTTGATCCGTCGTTGATCGGCTCTCACGAAAACCTGCTTGATATTTGCCGACGAAGGACTCTTCAAGCGGTCTCAATCTGTTGTACAGAATATGGGACATAATTTTGTACGCCGAATTCAGGAGGGTTATTCCTCGGTAATTGGCGCACTCTAGTATTTGCCCTTTCTTAAGGTGATTATAGAATAAAGCCCGTGGTGAATTTCAAATTCACCACTTGTTTATCTACATACATTTCCAAAAGCCCAAACCTGGCGTAATAGTTTTCGTACAGTGCTGAAACTTAAATTATGATTGTTCAGCATAACTAAGCAAACGATCTACCATTATTTCAGCCCCATACGCGTTATGGTTCTTTCATCTCGTGCTCTTGAAAAAAATATTGGAAAAGCACGTGGTTTACAAAATGCCCGATTTCTGGCTTTATTGTATAATCACCTTAAAGAGATGACAATTGAGGCCGTTCAACCAGTTAGCAGACATTCCCTCGTCTTCCCATATATGGGGCTACACTAAAATGAATATGTAGCAGCAACTTCCCGACAAATTCAATCCAAAAAATATCTGGATGCTGATTTCATTTCGAAAAATGTTGATTTTTGGTTTCCTTAAAGGACGAAATCTGTTGAAACACATTAGAGATCTGTTCCGATTATAAAACAATGCTCTACAAAGTTTTCAAGGATAGGTATGGCTTTCCTTTAGTTGTTGTTGCAATGAATCTCATCTATCCCACTCAAAGTTGCGATGTTTTTAGTGGCCAAATTCTACCGAAAACACTAAATCGATTTGAAACACTCATAGTGTTATACACCAATCACCTCAGCTCGACGCATTGAGATGTTGTTTGTCTGTATGTATGTGTGTGCGTGTGTGTATGGTGCGCAAAATAAAACTCACTCATCTTTTAGGCACTTATCTTGAATCGATTTGCTTGCAACGAGATGAATTTGACTGGAAATCCTGTATCATTGTTTTCTATTGAAAATGAACAGTGGTCAGTTTGTTAAGACCAAAGAAGTTATGACCAAACTACGATTTTATACAATAAACAAACTAACAAAATCTAGCTCATTTTTTTAGTATATCTAATTCGCGAGAAAGGCATAAACACTACTAAGTGGATCGATCAGGGTTTTTAAATAAATTATGCGTAATAACTATGTAGGTTGAATAATAGGGAAAGAGTCGTTTGGCCGAAAACCATTAGGCCGAATGCCACGAGCCCGAAAGCCATTTGGGCGAAAGTCATCTGGCCCAACGGGTCATTTGGCCGAATAGGTAATTTGGTAGAATAGATCATTTGGTCGAATAGGTAATTTGGTAGAATAGATCATTTGGTCGAATAGAACATTTGGCCGAATAGGTCATTTGGTCGAATAGATCATTTGGCCGAACAGGATATTTGACCAAAAAAGTCATTGAACGATAAGGTTATTTGGCCGAAAAGTTTCTTTGGCAGAATAGGTTATTTGATAGAATAGGTTATTTGGCCGAATAAACATTTGGCCGAAAAAGTCATTTGGCAGAATAGGTCATTTGGCCGAGTAGGACATTTAACCGAATAGGACATTTAGACGAATAGAACATGTGGCCGAATAGGTCATTTGGCCGAATAGGTCATTTGACCGTACATGTCATTTGACCGAATAGGTCAGTTGGAAAGTGAGAAATGTGGAGTGAGAAATAAGGACTAAGAAGTGAGACGTCTCACTTCTCGCTCCTCATTTCTCACTTTTCACTGTAAAAAATTAAGACGTAAAACGTAAGACATCTCACTTCTCACTGTGAAAAGTGAGTAGTAAGAAGTGAGACGTGAGATGTGAGACTACTCACTTCGTGCGTCTTATTTTTTACAATGAGAAGTGAGAAATGAGGAGTGAGAAGTGAGAAGTCTCACCTCTCAGTCCTTATTTCTCACTCCTCATTTTTCACTTTCCAACTGACCTATTCAGCCAAATGACTTTTTCGGTCAAATAACCTTTTCGGCCAAATGACATCTTCGAGAAAATTACCCTTTCGACCAAATGGGAAGCATGCCTTGCGCCTGGTCGGCTGTGTTTATTTTTTGACAGCAGTTTTTCTCGCTCCCGATATTTTTGTTTGGCTGGTGCTACGCCCCCGAATTTTCCCCCGATTTCGCCAGATAAATAACTCCGTGAAGTGCGCGAGTGTTCGCTCGGTGTTCAACGACTTTTACGCGAGTGTTCCGGTTGACATTGTGCGATGATTTTAAATGGGTTTCCGCTGGTATAAAGTCATTTATGTAAACTTATATCATTGTCGTCGCCGCGTGTCATCGGCTATGAAAAGTGCAATTGCTGTTGCGGATGAGTTGTCACTTTCCCGCTACTGTTCTCAGGGACTTCGGAACTCTCGGAAGGGGTCAACAGAAAATCGGTGAGGATGTTCCTTTTCTCTACTTTCGTAGTTTAGAACTCGATTACCTTTCTACTTTCGGTTTTCAGTTTAAAAAAACAATTCTCGCTCTTAGTTCCGTGGTGGCGTGACTCTTCATCGATGTTTTCTTTTTTATTACCAAATTAGCGCCATTTTTGTTTGTCGATGATTTAATAGTTTGGTGTGATAAAGGATGATTGTATCTTGCATCAGAATCAATAATCACGGTTGTAGCTTTAGAAACCATTGAGTTATTAACGAAATATAAAATCGATTAAGAGAGATCGATCAATACAGTTGCGCCACTATGGGGCTGGGCGCGGGAATTAATTTTTATCATGTATTTATTTGTTTTGAAACAAAAATTGGATGTTTCGTCCCAACAAGTGTCGACGCATACTTTTAATATGTATTTTTATAATATGCACATTTAAACCTCAAGTGGAAACCATAATGATAATAAGATTAAAAGTATTGAAATATAACACGGTGTCTCTAAGGGGAGGAGCCCTCCTTAGCCGTGCGGTAAGACGCGCGGCTACAAAGTAAGACCATGCTGAGGGTGGCTGGGTTCGATTCCTGCTGCCGGTCTAGGCAATTTTCGGATTGGAAATTGTCTTGAATTCCCTGGGCATAAAAGTATCATCGTGTTAGCCTTATGTTATACGAATGCAAAAATGGTAACCTGGCTTAGAAACCTCGCAGTTAATAACTGTGGAAGTGCTTAATGAACACTTAGCTGCGAGGCGGTTCTGTCCTAGTGTGGGGATGTAATGCCAATAAGAAGAAGAAGTCTCTAAGGGGAACTATAATTTTTAAAGAATCAGTGTCTCTGAGACACCCATCACGCGGAGGAATATGGTCTCCTCTTTCATGTCGTGTGTAAACTAAAATGTTCTATAGGGATCTAGAACTTTTTTTTTCGGTATTTTTAGTGCAAATTCAATATCACTCTAATTCACCACCACCAAAAATGTATGAAAAAATGAATATTTCAAAATATCGCTTACGTGAAAGAGGAAAGTCTTTGGTATCGTGTGGTGGGTTTTTCGGAGACGCTGATTTTTTTTTTTACCAAATGATCTTTTCGAATAAATGACCCATTCGGCCAAATAACCTTTTCGGCCAAATGACTTTTCGGCCAAATGTCCTATTCGAACAATTGACCTATTCGGCCAAACAACCTATTCGGCCATACGGGAAATGGCTATTCAGCCAAGTGACCTTTTCGGTCAATCGGCCAAATGACCTTTTCGGCCAAATGACCTTTTCGGCCAAATGACTTTTTCGGCCAAATGCCCTTTTCGGCCAGATTGCCTATCACGCCGAAGGGCTATTCGAAATCACTTTTTCGGCTATATGACCCTTTCGACCAAAAGACTCTCTGCCAGGGTTGCCACATATACAGATTTTCTGTATTTTATAGATTTTTGACGTAAGGCTGTGATCAAGAATCTGTATACACAAATATACAGATTTTTGGAAAACTTACAGACTTTACAGATTTCTTGAGGATTACAGTACGGAAAATTATTTCTTTTATCCTACTCTCAAATTATCTTATTAAAAACCATTCTGAGATTAATATCTCAATTTAAAAATAAAGTGGTCTGTGGTAGGTTTTGTTCTTAATTGGCAATTTATGCAGATCAATGATTTTGACATTCGATCAGATTATGTTCCAAAAACTGTTCAGATTATTTTTTAACACACGTGGTCTCAGAAAACGCTCTATACTAAAGAGCCAGTTCTAATCATCATTTATCATATCTGAAATGTTTATCTGTACTTCTTTTTAGTGTGCCTGAATATTAGTTCAACAAAGATGTTGTGTATATGGCTATAATGGCTCTTCGACATATGTTTTTCGTAAATTATCAAATATTAAACCTTGCGAAAGCAAACATTGTTGATTGTATTCCTTCATTGCAATCTTTGGAAATGAAATTTGCAAAACATTTGCTAGACATGTCTGACTCGTAGTTTCGCATAGTTTTTCCAGACTTTATCTTTTCAAAACTAACTTTGTTAAAAACGAATTTGATTTGGTTCAGATGGATATAGATTTGCAATAAAGATTTTGATAAGAAAATTATTTTGAGCTGTTTAGTGGAATGTTTTCATCTGTCATAAGACGAGTTTATACAATCCCATTGAATTCCACCACTTAATTGTATCTTGACAGATACGTATTTCGACCTCAACAGTAAGGCCGTCTTCAGTGTCTCGTACTTGACTCGACTTCGACTTGACTCGAATAAAGGTGAATAAAGATGTTTTGACCTAAGATACAGATATAAAAAATTTCTGGGGAAAAAATACAGATTTAAATGTAGCAACCCTGCTCTCTGCCTCATGGTCTGTTCGGCCAAACAACTTACGGCCTAGTGGCCTTCGGCCAAATGCCATCCGACCGAACGGTATTCGTCCAAACGACCCTTTCCCAAAATAATAAGCTCTTTTAGTGGAATGTTTTCACCTATCATAAGCTTAGCTTTTTTTGGGTTTTACCATCTATTCTCGAAGTGCACGCTTGGCGCCGGCCAAGTCCTTACAGTCAGTTGGGAAACGAAAGGAATGTTTGTGTGTGGTTCTTGTTGCTACTAGAGACCGAGAACACCTCTGCATCTCCACAATTACCACGGGAAGGAAGTTGTGTTAGTTAAGCAAGTAATTAGAAACATAGATCGGGATTCACCATGACAAGTGATGTGACCTATGCAAGTTCTATTTTAATAATATATAAGATTTTTTTTTATTGTGCCGACCCCATTCGATTTGGGCAACATTCGGTTTTGGCAACAACCATTCGATTTTGGCAACACATTTTTTTTATATTTTTTTATTATTCTTGATTTTGCTTATAAACCACTTAAATATCGTAATCCTAGTTGAAAAATTGGTCAGACCGCTAATCCGATCTAAAATTAAATTTGTAAAAAAATCGGGTAATTTTTTTTTCAAGAAAATCGCCTAAATATCGAAATTTTCGTAAAATAATTTGGTTAGACCCCGAAATCGACAAAAAAAATTGAGAAAAAGGCGTATTTTTGGTGTAAACGTTTAGATTTCAAAATTCACGTAAAAAAGGGTCACAGTGTGTCTAGCGTCACAAAAAGCGAAGAAATGTTGAAGTATCATGAGAAAACAAAAACCATTCGATTTTGGCAACATAAATGTTCCGAACGTGTTGCCAAAATCGAATGGGGTCTGTATTATATTGCTATTATAGATCAATTGATCTTTTGTTGTATTTTATTTCAGCCATATAACAAATTGTTAAGATATCGGTGGCTTGAATAATAAGTTTATAAGATATTTAAGAACTGAAGCACAAGACTCATTACGCAAGATCGATCCCTCCATGGTCATCAATATCAAACCGCGTTCAGATTAATTTAAAACAATGAAAAGCGTCTACCATTTCCTGTTGCAAACTACATCGATTGAACGTTCTTATTTTATCATTTTATGGGTTTTCTTTTCACTTCATTTTTATCCAGGGAACCGCTACCCTAGTCAATACAGTGATATCCCCCCCTTGGTGAATTTTGGGGTGATAAAAAGGGAATGTGACAAAATTGGAAAAACATTATTTTCAATTTTTTAATTCATTTCACAAATATGAGTCAGTTTATGCCTCGGAAAGGTAAAATGCGTGAATGGTACGCGTTATTTCTTGTTGAAAAGGCTTAAAAAATCCTTAACAGTTACCTAGAAATGATTTATAATAGACCACAGTTGGTAAAAGTTATATCATGAAAATCATTGTTGTTCGCAATATTGTTCACAAAAATAAAAGGAACGACTTAAATTTTCAATTTTTTTTTTGGGGTGGCAAAATCGGGTCGAAAGCGTGACAAAATCGGGAAGTGATAAAATCGGGTCGAAAACATGATACAATCGAGGGTAGCCATAATCGGGGGTAGACAAAATCGGGATGACACTGTAACAATCTTTAGTAAAAAAAAATGTGCTGTGAGAGGCTTTCTTTAAATTTATGACCTAAATAATCTGCAGTCTAGTGACCAGTTTGAATGTGAGTACTTTTGTACTAGTTAACATAAGCAAGTGCGGTGGATTCTGGAGGTAAGAAATTCATCCTTAACCAGTGAAAGCATTACTTTTCGTCAAAATTAAAGTTCATTAGATGTATATGCTTGTTGCTTGTCGTCCATAACGTAGGCGAGGCTGCATGAGTGATTCAGGACTAAACGAGTCCCGGAACGTTAATAGTATTACCTCAATTATTTACAAGATAGTGTGCTTCATAAGATGTTCATAAAATGCAATGTTAGAATTGTGTATTTTCTGAAGCGTAAAAGGAGATAAACATTAGTCCCATCTTAGCTATGGGTGCATATATTCTATAAACGAAAACCAAAATCCAAAGGAAGGCTGAAGATATAAGTTCCACAATGAAGAGGAGATGCTTTGAAACTGAACTAAACTGAAAAACTATTTGTATACAAAGTTTAAAGCAATCAATCTGCAGTGAAATGCTTTCTAGTCTAGTCTAGTCTAGATTCTAGTATTTGAAAAATTCTACAACAGTATCCGCATGAGAATGAAAAATGAATGTACTAAGTTCTGGACCCGTTTTCGAAATACTAAAATGTAATCTTAAAATGGACATAAAACAATGGAAATTGTATACTTCCACAGGAAGAAGACGCTGAGCTCTACCTATTACAGTCAAACCACCATGAGCCTATGTTTTATGACTCGATATCGACTCATGGAAGCAAATCATATCTTAGATGGTTCGAGTTCGGGTTATGGGCCCCTACAAATGAAACACAAATTTCTTCATAATTCGAGAGTTAATCAAGCAAATGGAACCAAATCTAGCATGTGAGGGTTTTGGAAGGCAAGAAATGTTTCAGTATGGGAGCCCCCCCTTTGCAAGGAGGGGGGCTCGCATACAAACGAAACACATTTTTTTTTAAACTCAAGGCAAGCAAACGGAACCAAATTAGCTAAATGGAGGTTTTTGAAGAAATGTTATTATGATGATCAAGACCACTCCTCTGGAGCGTCGATTTATTAACCGTTTTTTAAGTAAATTGCGAATGTTAAAAAATATCAGAGAATAAATCAATTTTAAGAAAAACGAAGTTCGTCGGGTCTGCTAGTTGCAAATAAAATTGATTTTATTAAGATAAAGATAATTACTTCCGATAGGATGCCAAGAATTATTTCTGTTAAGACGAAATTCGCTAGGTTTCATACAAATGAACTTTAAAAAATCGCCAATGGTTTTGTGTTTATCATGATCGCCTTATTCAAAAACCGCAAAGCAAATTTTAAAATGGCCAATTTAGTTTGACCAAAATAGCTGCTTCAATTTTCCCACTAACTTTTCGCAAAAAAAATATCATTTGTTTCCAAACAGGTAATTGACATGCCTCTATTGAAAAAGGAACGGAATTGATTATTAAAACTGAAACGCTATGAAAAACTTTTCCAATTTGATGATGAGCCGTCTCCGCGACGGGCTAGAGCCATGTTGTTGTCATCATTCATATCGCCCACATCTAGCAGAAGTTTTCCCCGCTCCCACATCTAGATTTAATAGCGAATTCAACTCCGGAAGCTCTGTGCTAATCACCACATTTGTTATTTATGACACCACGGGATCCTCTCCTCCACAGTTACGGGCTCATCAACAGCCAACGCAGATAGCTATGAATCGAATAGTACCTAGGTAAAAATAATAGAACCAAGCGATTTGTCAGCGTTTTGCTGGTGCCTACTTGGATCAGAAGATTTTTCCCAAACGATTGAAATTCTCGCCTACTAGGTTTTACTGCTAGTTGTGCACTTCATGCGACCAAAGCAGCTGTCGAGTAATGAATGAAAAAAAAAGTGCGGAAGCAGTAACAAGATAACTTCGTGAGAGCAATTGGCTGAGCCTAATGGAGATTGACCTGGCCAGATTAAAAGATGGATTACAACAGCAGAGGTCTATGCAGTAACTGTACTGCAAGGTAGCAATGCAGCTACTGTCGCGTTATATCGTGCCAAAATAGATGACTAGTTTTTTTTGTGTCTGCTTTTACTAGAGCGATACTACCTTCTCGCCTGTCGCGCCATTGTTGTGTAACTAATTTTCCCTTTCTTTTTCTCGATTTCAGCTCGTTTTTTTTCCGTACTGCAGGAGCCGTGTACAGACTTGGAAAATCGTGTGCCGATGTCGACCGTATGCCACCGGCTGTAGAGGTAAGCTTCACTTTCCATCTTGTTTTCGGAAAACATGTTATAATTGGGCTGATGAAAATTTGAAACACATGAGCTTCGGGTTTTATGTAAGTGCTATAACGACGTTGACAAATCAGCGAGTGGGTTTATGGAACAACGCTGAATAGAAAAGCGAATAAATATCCATCAGTTTGTACGACTCAAACATGCCAGGTTTCATGTTTTCCATAATTAGAATTTTCCTTTTTGAGACACAAAGGAGTTAGCATCAAATCTAAAAGTGGCACGAATTGACGGTTGAGCAAGGGTTGCTTTGTGATAATTCATAGGTACAATTGTTCCTAAAAAAATGGAGAAGACTGGATGACTAGGAAGGAAAGGCAAGCGGTGCATCACGATCACGACATCGAGGATACACACATTTTTATGAATGCAATTCATCAGCGGTCGGAAGTTTCCGACAGTGAAAGGGGTTTCCTCTGATTATAATGGGGCACATTATGACAATGCTTCGCCGTGCTGGAGATTGCGCTTCCCACCGCAATCGCAACCGGATTCCTGCGGCTTCCCACATCCTTTTAAGTTATGATTTTTAAAACCAATTAGTTTGCCTGAAAGCAAACAGCGTGATTAGGTAATGGAATGCGAATTGTGCAATGCTGTACTCCATAATGTCACATCGTAATAATTCATAGAAAGGAATGCAAGAGAGGCAAATGTATTTTCTCTACAAAGCTGCGTAACCCTAGTAGCTACCCATCATAGGCTTCTGTGATTATAAATTGCGATTCGATGAAAAGCATGAAGTAAGTTGTCGCCATGCCACAGAAGTTCATCACATTTAAATTACCTGTGGCTAATTTTAATCGCTTTTATTGCATTTTCCCTGAAAATTATGCCACAGTTTCCTCTTATCAGTTTCCCAGCTGCGATTTCCCCCTCCCTTCTTTGGTCGAACCAACAAAAAGAGCAATAAAAGCTGAAAATTTGATAAAACGTCTTACCTCATCGTTTTATGACACTGGGGGTAACGACGAACGGCGACAGGCAGTGTGGCACTCAGCGATGATGAGACACGTCAATTAACATAAAATAATACTCCTTGATAATTTTAACGACGAACACTAAACATCGCCACACCATTCAGCGTGGTGGAACGCGATGACGGCACTGTCCCACCCCCTGCGTTCAGCAGGGAGGCGATGATTGTCACGCGAAATGCGATCGTCTTACCAACAAAAACGTCTTACACATTTTGTGTACGTACAAGCGGAGCTTCGGTGAGGAAGCGAGTTTTCTTCTGACGCTTTTTCGCCAGTAACGGTTGTGACCTGTGACATAAGGCGTTTAACTATATGATGGAAAAACTAGCGTTGGGCAGTGGATGTGATGCTTCAAGATTACACTTGATCAAGTTGATTCAGTCAGAATGCGCAAAGAGAAATCAGGTTCCTCCCAAGGAAAACCTTTTGGAGCTTTTAGTGGAGTGTTATTGTCGAGTACGAGAGATCGAAGATGGGCTTGCTGTTGAGATTGAAATACGTTACTAGAAAGCTATAATCTGAGGGTGAAATTAAATGCTACAGCACTAACTTTTTCTTATGCAAATGATTTTCAAGCAACTCCAGGAAACAAATCTAACATTTTATTAAGAGATCTTGATTAAGTTAACTCTAGGCCCCACTGATGTACTTGTTAGCTGACTTTGGAAATACAATGAAGGTCGCCCATTTCTACACTGGACTATGTTCCAAGTTACAGATTTACGCGGAAAGATGTTGTGCTACAAAAACTGTCGCGATGGCCTTACCCAAGTAACAACTGCCAGTTGAATAAACATCAGTATGGTCAGATTTATTCATCCAGCGTTGATTAAAAATTATACTATCATACATGATAACATTTGTTCCAGCATTGTTCGCCCAAAAATGGAGTATTTATTCAGCAACAACTAGAAACCTCTCTTCAACTTTAAATAAACAGTAGATAACAATATTTATTCATCAACTCAACATCAACAAACCAGGTATAATGTTAATTCAACTTGTCAGCGACTTACTGATTAGGCTTTTTTAATTATGCGTTTCGAAATACTTTTATTTCACAACATTGCCACACTTATTAAGGCATTGTTCAACATACTGGAAATACGATGAAAAATAAATTATGAACAGGATATCGGTATCGATCCAACGACCTTTGAATCCCCAGCCCTCTTGTTTACCATCAGCTATATTTGACACCTTGGATAGTACCAAGCTGAATAAGAAATATAAACCTCACGTTGTTGAATAATACTGGTTGAATAGCTGTAATGGAATTGTTGGTCATTACGCTTCAAAGTTGACAGCAATCGTACAAAAGCTTTACAAGAGTTCCATGATGTTATACAACTATGTAAACATAGTTGTATAACATCATGGAACTCCTGTAAATGTAAACATAGTTGTATAACATCATGGAACTCCTGTAAAGCTTTTGTACGATTGCTGTCAACTTTGAAGCGTAATGATCAACAATTCCATTACAGCTATTCAACCAGTATTATTCAACAACGTGAGGTTTATATTATTGCTTATTGATTACGATTGGTTCAGTTTGTGTTTTCAAATCCTTTTATTTCATTACATTGCAACGCTAATTCAGGCGTTGTTAAACATTGGAGCTGAGATAAAAAAACAAACAAATTGGAAACAGTTTACCAGTATCGATGCCACGACCTTTGAATTCCCAGCCCTCTTGACTACTATCGGCTATATTTGTCACCTTGGATAGTACTAAGCTGAATTAGAAATATAAATCTCACGTTGTTGAATAATACTGGTTAAATAGCTGTAATGGGATTGTTGGTCATTATCCTTCAAAGTTAACAACAATCGTACAAAAGCTGAACAGGAATTCCATGATGTTATAGCTAGTGTAAAATGTCACACCGGAAAGCAAACTATTATAGTTCTGGTATGATAGTTTGCTATAGTGTATTTGTTGATAAAGTTTGTTTTATAAGCAACCTACATGCAGTTCAGGTTTATTAATCCATTACACATGAACTGCACGTAATGGTAAATATATTCAGTGTGACAATTATCAAAATAAAAGTAATATTCACGGTGCTTTCTGCTGTCATCAACGCTGCTGGCGATTGTTGCGATAAGCTGCCTTCGTAGAAAACGCAGATTATTGTAGGATTTGTCAATTATTCCCCAAGAAAGTAAGTATTAGAATAAATTAATTGTGATAATTATCAGTGAATTGAAAAGTGCAGAAAGTTACAATGTTACCAATAAACAGCACAGCCGCTTAAATAAATCAATGAATGAAGAATGAAAAAAAACGGTTGCACAACGTTTATTCAAAGCTTTTGTTGTTATTGCATTAAGCAAATTGTCAAACATTTATTCAGCGTTTCAAGACTATGTTAATAAAATTTCATTGGATTCATCTACAGAAGCGATGTTATCTACAGAAGCGATGTTGTTTACTGATAACGTCAATTATTAGACTTCTAAATAAGCTTGTGTTGTGCTTAGATTGTAGTGGAGTTTTCAAGCGTTTGTTCAATGGTTCAAACACAAATTATTTAAACATAGAAATCATGATGAATAGGAGAAACTTTGCAAGTTTAAGTTTTTTGTATTCAGCTAATTGTTCAATATGAGTTTCGAAAGAAATGTTTCGGCAACTTTTAAAAACGTATTTTTCAGATATATAGTTGAAAGTGGAACAGTAGATGGTTACTAATGTCAGCATTGTTTGCTCAACTTATTATTCAATACTACGCATTATTCAGCTACGAATACTTTTATTAAACCTTAGTTCGACAATGATGTCTGTTTGTGGCTACTAATTGTTACTTGGGTACTCATCATTATGGTGCTCAAAAAATAGAGTGGCCACTACATGAATAAATTATTATTTTTTGTTTTACGTAGCTCTTAAGTTGGCTGATTCAGAGCAACTTTACCTATTTGGATTAGAGTGTTCCTCGAAAAAAAGGTATTTTTGATCTTCTTTTTATTTTCGATTTTTCGGAAAAGTTTTCTTTGGGTTACATTAAGAACTAAAAAATGTATCTTTTGATGTGTAAATATGCTCAATATCTTTTACCGATCAAAAGTTATAATCGTTTCTCTGTCAAGATTACGTTTTCTTTTTTTTTTTTCAAAATTTGATTTCTCCGATTGTTTATACGGCATTTGAAATCCGAAATATGTTTATACGGCATTTGAAAGAGCAACTCATATTCTTTATTGTTATAGAAAAATTATTTTTTCATCTCAAGTTTTATCAATTTTACTATTGTCCTATTTTTTCAAATAAATTGAAATAAATCAACAACGGAAAAAGATACCCTGAGGTGAGCCAGCCTACACACTTAGTCTTTATTTCTGCAGCTCGGCAAAAGTCCGCACAGCCGTGCGCCAGCAAAATAAATAACTGATATTCCGGCAAAAAATATGTTTGTTGGCTGATTTTCGGAAAATTATTTGCTGATTTCCAGCAATTTTGACAGAAATTTCGGCAAAATAAAATGTTTGCTGGGGCACGGCTGTGCGAATCTCGGTAAAAGTTGACCTTTCTGCTGAGATCCCGGTAAAAAAACAATTAAGTGTGTAGGGCTGAAAGTCTCTCAAATAAAGAATTAAAAAAAGATACAGACCATATTCTTATAGCAAAACATGCGTCTTGAAAAGCCCCAAAAGTCTTCAGAAGGTGACATGGAAAGCAAAAACCTTGATCAATCCACCTAGCGTTGGTGGTGCCTTTCTCGCGCATTAAAAAAATAAGAAAAATACATAAGATAAGTCGAAATAGGACTTTAGGGGGATATATTTTACTTATTCCATCAATTCATATCCAGCTGCGGTTATTTGAATGCATTGCTGCAATCTTGCTGCTTCTACATGGTTTCCTTTATCCATTGCATTCAGGGTATAGTCAACAAATTCAAGAAGATTAGTTGAGCTTGAACGCCCTTTAAAGAAGCCATGCTGTGCGTCTGTTATTCGGTTTTTTACTTGTTTGAATAATTTTTCGTTTACTATGGCCTCAAAAAGTTTTGGAATGCAAGAGATAATGGCTATTCCACGATAATTACGTATGTCTGATTTTTTCCAGATTTGAAAATGGGTATCAAAATGAGTTTTTCCATATATTTGGGAATTTTCCTGATTCTAGTGACATATTAAATAGCCAAAATAATGGAGTGGTTAGTTCCACTGCTAGGGTTTTCATAAATATAGGAGGGATTCCATCAGGACCAGGACCTTTGAAGCATCTAAACTACGTAGGGCCTGCAAAATGTCATGGACATGAAGTTGATTCACTCAATATCATTTGAAAAGTCTGGAAAAAATGCAAAATAGTCGCGGTCACGATCATTTTCAGAAAATGTAGAATAGGTTTCCTGGAAAAAATCTGCAAAAAGATTACAGTTCTTTTCCGAGCTATCTCCCGCGTTTTCGTCAAGATGCATAATTGATGGAAAGTTATTAGATTTCAGTTTTGTTTTTACGTAATTAAAGCAGTTCTTAGGACAGGACTTTATTTCGCTCTCAGTTTTTGAATTGTAATCTTCCAATGCGTTACTGATAGCGTAATTCAATTGATCGCATACGTCCAAGTAATATACTAAATTTTCATTACTGTTATGACTTTTGTAAATTTTGTGTGCTTTTTGTTTGCGATTTCTTAAATTCTTGATTTGCCGGTTATACCAAATTGGGTCTTTATTATTGTTATGACGTCGTTTTCGTTTTAGTGGAGTTTCTTGTGAGATTATGTCAGATAATAATCTGTAAAAAGTGTTAACAGATGCTTCGACATTTTCTTCATTTCTTAAAACTATTTGCCAGTTTACACTTCTTAACCTATCTCGAATATTTTCATAGTTCACTAAATTATATTCAAAGACATCCTCATACTCACAATCGTTGGGTCTTTGTTGCTCATGAATGAATAACGAGTATTCGATTGCAGTGTGGAACGCTTCATTTTTCCACAATGGATTGATAGATTCTGTTACACAGAAATCTTCATAGATACTTGTCAGCAAGAGGTCCAAATAGCAATTTTGATTGTTTTTTATATGATTAATTTGGTTCAATCCTAAACTTGCAGACTTGTCAAAAATTAATTGCAAAGTTTCGTTATCCCCAACGACTGGCAGTAGGATACATTCGTTTTCTGAGTCTAGAATAAAGTCAGCATTGCGTTGGTTAAAGTCCCCATAGATGTGAACTTTAACCTCCGGTGGATGTTCTGATAGTATTTGTTCAGCGCACTCCGTAAAAGATTCATAGTTGTGCTTACAAGCATGATTAGGTGGGAAATATACCGATGCGAATATATGCATTTCTCCAGCTATATGGGTTTTTACCCAGACATGCTCAAATTCATTGAATTTATTTGTTGTGATGATTTCTGAATTAAAGTTTGCTGAAATAGCTATTAGAACACCACCACCGGACTTTTTCTGAGACGTTAGAAAACTCCTGTCATCTCTAAATACATTAAAGTTACTTCCAAAAATTTCTTCACTCCTAACGCTTTTATCCCAGCTTGTTTCAGTTGCCAGAATAATCGAAAAGGATGAGCTTAATAAATTTTTAAATATATCCTTCATTTTGGCTGGCTTTTTCATTCGATTGAAATTCTGACAATAAATTAGAACTTCAGTCGAATTCTGTTTCGGCGAAGAAGTTTCTGGAAGTATGACGGTCGACGAAATATTTACCTCTTCTGATGTTTCATGTAGCGTGTTATCTTCACTTGTTAATGTTACTTCCGGAGAGTGCGTCATTGCCGATGAAAATTTGGTGGGCTGTAGAATTTATATGCGGCCTCCCTAGTGCGTTGAAGTTGTTGAGTGCGTTCACTGGAAAGGAACGAACGGTGTGATTGAAGGTCTGCCAAGGCGTCGTTGATGGCCTTACTATTCCGAACAACTTTTTTTTTTCTTAAAAAATATAGTCTTGGCGTAGAATGCATCTTTCCGCATGAAACTGTATTCTGGATCATAGTGCACTGTATTGACGCCCACAATTACGGAGATGCTAATAATTTCTTTCGCGGCTCCTCTTTTAAAAAATTGAGGCTTCTAATGAGGAAATAATTCAATGATTCTGTTCGTAACAATTATTCTTTCACATACTCGAGTACTCTTTTCACAGGAAGTGTGAGCCGGTGACGGTGGCGTCTGAATTATATTTCCTTTACGGTGACGACGTTCACGACGTTAATGCGAAAGCAATTTTGACAACGGTTTCTTGTATCTGTTTGGTTATGATTTGAAATTTTAGTGTATATAAACACTTTAGAACGTTTTAAACATTTAAAATGATTTTTCTTTTGATTTCCGCGATCAGATAAATGAAAAATTCTACTGAATTTTACACCAATATTATTTCAAGTTTTCCTAAGATTTTTTGTATTTGTACGCCATATGATTGAGGATTTTCTCAGGTTTTTTTTTTCTTAATTTCCTCGAGCAATTAATCGAAATCGTTCGGGACATTGTCTCGTATTTTTCCACAAATTGGTTCAAAATTTCTCAGAGGATTGTTTTGCATTTCCCCAATAACATGTTTCGAATTTTCTTCAGAAAATTGTTTCGAATTTCCTTGTGAGATTGTCTTGATTTCCAAGGAAGATTGTTTTGAATATTCTGGGAAACTTGCTTTGAGTTTTTCTGAATTATTAAAATTTTCTCTGGTAATTGTGTCGAATTCTCTAGGGCAGATTTTTTGAATTTCATTGGAGGGTTGTTTCAAATTTCTTTGAAACATTGTTTCGAATCTCGCCGAGAATTTGTTTTTCGAGTTTCCTCGGGAACTTGTTTCGAATTTTCTCTGTAAATTATTTTGACTTACTGAGGAAAGTTGTTTCGAACATCGGATCCCTTTCCTTGACGAAGAGTGTCGGTGCTCAGCTTTCCCCAGTGGCATGAGTCCACTGGCACGGAGCGAGGATCTGACGCTCCTCTACAGTCACAATCAACAGTTCCAAAGCTCTACGTTTCAGAAGAAGTGATAATTTGGAAGCACTCAGAATAAAGGGGACCACGAACACTTGGATCGGGCTTTGGTCGTGGGGGTTGGATTGGTGTCATTGGGCACGAGTTTCCGACAGTCTGGCTTTGGGCTTTGGTCGTGGGGGTTGGATTGGTGTCATTGGGCACGAGTTTCCGACAGTCTGCTCACTGACTCCGTTAGCGTTATACCAAAGCTGCAGAATAAGTAGCGTAAGCTCCCCAGAGCTTAGGTGGTTTGGCAGAAAAGACCATTTGTTCGAGAATGTCGTTTGGCCGAATGGGTCATACGGTCGAAAATGCCGTTGGTGGTAGTGAATGTAAAAAGTGTGTAGTGGTAAATGATAATTGAGTAGTGTGAAACGAATGAAACTGAGAGATGGGAAACGAAATCCGATACGTCTCACTTTTTAGTTCTCAATCCTCATTCCTCACTTCGGGACTGATTTGCGATTTGGGCGTAACTAATTTTGTAAACAAACATTGCTTCATGAATTCCGGAGAATGCGAGCGTTTTCATCCTAAACTAATTCCCTTATCTGGTAGAGAAAAGCCTAATCTGTCGGATCCACACCGTGGTTTCCTCATGAAATGCTTGTTTTAGCAGGAATTCGCCTTCCAATGTTTGTTTACAAAATAAGTTACGCCCAAATCGCAAAGCGGTCCCGACTTTTCACTGGGACAAGTGAGCAGTGAGGAACAAGGAGTGAGAAGTTAGACGTCTCACTTCCTACTCCTCACATGCAATTTCTTTCTCGCTTCATTATTCTCACTTTTCATTAATCACAGCTCATTCTCACTTCTCATTGAGAAATTAGAAGATGGATGTGAGAAATCTATACAATTTATTCGAAATTTCAATTTTAAGGTAACTACCCAAGTAACAATTTCAAGGCTTCATAGATTTATTAGGGTTTTTAACGGCTTTATCGCTGCTTTGCTCAATGCCGCGAGATTAGCCTTATTAGAAGACTTGTAGCTATCTTCAAAATCGTAATAAAACGTTCAATAAAACCACAAACGTCAAATGCTTTATGACTTTATTATGGGCCTTATGATTATCTTGAGGACTGTGGTTTTATTACAGTTTTTGAATTTTGAAAACTGCCATAAAGCCGAATATATTGGTCAAAGACTTGTTTTGCGCATGACCCAAATAAAACTTAGTAGTTTTAATTAGGTTTATAATGGTATTGTACAATAACACAATGTTTATGTTGAACTTCGTGAACTATGGTCAATCGAATGGCTAAAAACAAATGTTTATGTTCCATGTTCCCCAAATATTTTAAACAAAGAAAACAATAAACACATAAATTTTCCCAACTGGGCATTCGCCTATTGAAGATTTTGTTGTTCATTGGTCAAATTCCACTTCAGAAAATGAAACAGATAATAAAAATCAAACAAACTGTATCCTTTTACTTCTGGTAAATTAAAATGGTATAAATGCGAATACACAACGAATGGTGCAATGACCACGATTCGATATTGAAAAGCGTTGCGTTGCGTTGCGTTGTAACGGAGTATTTCGTAGATTGCATACTGATAGTTGTCATGTATATTCTTTACCTTTCTTACCCCAATTGCTTATGGATTTCCATTTGGGATTCAATGGAAATCCAATTGGGGGTCCAAAATGATAAAACATGAAAGCTATCTGTCATAAGACGAGTTTAAACAATCCCATTGAATTCCACCACTTAATTGTATCCTGACAGATACGTATTTCGACCTCAACAGTAAGGCCGTCTTCAGTGTCTTGTACTTGACTCGACTTCGTCGAACTAGGAAAGGGAAGGAAATGATGATATGACATCTACTTAACGAAAGACCAGCGACTCACCGACGCCCTCATATATGTCAAGGAATTGGATGGTGGGTAGGGTATGTGGTTTAAGAGTATTATCATAGATATAATAATCAAGATGTTGGGGTCAGAACAAATTAGTACTCATTTTATGGTTCCATGTACTAAGATTTCGGTACCCAGTGAAATAAAGCAACGCTTCAAAATAAATTTGAAAAAACTAAGCAATCCTTCAGCTTAAATTTGAATTTGTTCTAATTTTCAACCGTTGTCATGGGTTTAACCAAATTTGTTTGTTTATCATTTTCCGACCAATGTCGGTTGAGTATATATTGAGTATATGTATAGGAAATATCTTTGGATACAAATTTCTAAAAATTGTTTAAAGTTTTCCCGGCAAAGTATTCAGTTTCCCTAAAAAAACGTATAACAATTTCGGCATTTTTTTCAGAATTTCCCAGTGTACTTTTTTTAAGCCTCCACTCTGCATTTTTACCACTCTGGCTGTTCATTGTTTTCCTACGGTTTGAGGATGATCAAGAACTGAGAGCCAAGGAATACGATTTGATTGAATCTAACCTTAATTTTCCCTAACTATGATTTTTCTAATTGTTTTAGATGAACGCTTACATATCTGATGTACAAGAGGAATGCGCATTTTAAAGTTTTGTTTCCAACCTTGACGCTCAGTCTCCACGATGTCGAAATCTCGTGCTGTGACGATCGTCTTTCTCATCGAATTCCAGACGCGATACTCATTATGAACGAGTCCGACGAAGATCCCCTTCCAAGCTTTGGTATCGAGTTTCCACATCAACTCCTCTGGATAAATACATCGTTCCGAAAACACGAATTTTTGATATACCCGGATTTCTCAATTCCCCCAGGTTGAATGACGTTTGCTTCGATTTGAGCAAGGACCAACTCCCTTACGCTAAATAGGTTGCTGTCAGCACAGCTTTACCCCAAAACATCTTGTCATCATCAGCAGGACCATGCTGGAGGTCCTTACGTTCTCATCGAGATTCCGGTTCATAAAATTGCTTATTCCGTTTTACTACAGTGTCAATTGGATCTTAATCACATTGTATTTGCAAATTTCTTGAACAGCGTGCTCCGATATTCTCCACCATTGTCACACTTCAACCAAAAAAACGACCGTTCAAACTTCACTGCGACGAAAGCCTCATTCTCCGCGAAACACACACAAGCACTCTTTCGATTGCATCAGATACATCACTGCGAAGTGGTATATACAAAGTATCTTCCCATTGAGAACAATCGGGGTTACTGGTTCTATTAATTCGGTTCATCTTTACCACTGTGTTCGGAACGATTCCTTATGAATTCAACGATTATTGGGAGGTGGCTTTAACGTTTTGCAATATTTTTGCGATATAAGGTCATAACATTTCTTGCTGGGAGATAAACAAGAACTGACCCTTTTATTTAATTGCAAGATAAGCTCAACATCATCCATTGTGTTTTGGATGTGGAAAGGAAAGCGAACCGACACCGGCAAACCGCCACGAATCAGTCATTTTCAAAAAGGCGATGAATTTCTTTCGGTTTTCGAATGCCCACGTGCCGTTTTTAGTGCCACGTGCACGCTGCCATACAAGAAAACTCCGCAAACAGTCGGCTATTTTAAGCATACTTGTACAAAATACGGTGCCATCAGGAACTGACACATTGACCAGTGGTATCAGTAATGCTGCAGCTACTCCTTCGAGCTACAATCCCGTTTACAAATCGCTCAGGCACTCCAAAGGAGTATGAAACTGGTTACCACTCCATGAAATAATGGTCGTTCCCTCCATAAGCTTCCATTTTTGTAGTTTGTTTTTGTTTGGAGAAAAAACAGCCTACGAAAATGTTGCTATGACAGCAGTGCTAAAATTTGTTCTAAGTAGGCATCAATAAATTACGTACTGAAGCGACGCTTTTTAATGACTGGGTACCGAAGACCGTTCATAGCATACGAAACTGGAACCATGAAAAAATCGCCAGTTTCATATTGATTGTTGGTATCATTATAAGCAAATGATAGAAAATTTGTGGAAATACGTTGGGAGTGACTTTGCTAAGAAATTTATGTCACTCCATTATCCTTGCCGATGATTTTCCTCGGATTCGATATTGAAAAGCTTTCAATAATATGAAATTTGTATAATTGTGGAAATGATAATTGACCACAAAGTTGAAAAGCAAGTTGAATATAGAACCATCATGAAGAAGAACTTATCGAAAGGAACCGATTGCAGCAACATTCAGCAAAATACTTATTTAATTTGAAAGTTAAGCAAAATGTTATTTCTGCCGTCAAAATTGCCCACAGTGCAGTAGCAGCCATGCTGGTAGGAAAAAATAAAAATCTTTTGCAAACTCCGTTGTCATTAGTAATAATCGCTGCATTTCAAGATGATTTCCAAAATTTGAAGCACGAGAAATGTTTTCTTGCAAACGGAATGCCACCAGAAAAAAAGGCAGCATATCGATTTATTACTTACATTAATTAATTGGCCGGCTCAGTATTACGACGGCGCACTTGAATAAACTGATTTTCTTTCCTTTTTCACCAGAAATTCGAACGCGCAGAGAAATTTGCAAGCACGCGAACGTGTTCTGGGCATCCAATTTCCAATAATTAAACATTATTTTTCATCCATGTCCGTGATGTTTTTTATTTCATTCTTCCATTTCTACGATTATCCTTTTTCTACAATACAATAACGAAAAGCTCCAAGGAAATGAAATTTCCTTTTTTGACAGCAGTTTTATGGAGCCCTTATGAATAACTTTAAACTTGCTTTGAAGACGATCTCAAGAGTGGTCCACTTGGTCTTAACAAAATCTTGCAGCGGTCATCAAGAGGTTGTCATGTAGATTTTAGTTTTATTACTAGTCTTGAAAATTTGCTCTCTAAAACTGCTAATAGAGTATGATAAAACTCAATATGTTACTTGGGTAACACTCATCTTTTCACTCTTTAATGGACCTTACAATGTCAAAAGTTATATCAACATCAGAAGTCAATTCAAAGATGGTTATGATTACGAAAAATGTAGAGAGAGTGAAACGTCAAATATGGACTGGAACGAAAGTGGACCAAACCCGATCGTGTATCAAGAATGATCGAAACAATAAAATAATTAACTTATTTACGGTGCATATGAAGTGACAGAAAGAGTATCAATAAAAAGATAATTTTGACTCAGCTGGGCCTATATGCTCCGGGGCGGGTCCTTCGACAACGAGAGTTTCTAAGACTTGATGCCAGGAACACCGAATATGGATTACATGACCCAATTAGGTTTAAGTCAAGGAGCTTCAACGAATTTTACGAGTTCTTCGAGCTTATTCTTTATTTTTCGCCATTTATTTAGAAGACGGCTAATACATTACTCTTCAGGGGAGGGGTCTCGGTCACCATTTCTTTTCTTCAAAAACCTCCATATACCAAATTTGGTTTCGTTTGCTTGATTAGCTCTCGAGTTATAAAGAAATTTGTGTTTCATTTGTATAGGAGGGGTCTTGAACCATCTTAAGAACCATCCCCTGCTTCAAAAACCTCTGCAAACAAATTTTCACGCCAATCGGTTCAGTAGTTTCGGAGTCTGTAAAGGCCAAACAGACGGAAATTCATTTTTATGTAGGTATAGATGTAGATTTCTCAGACTAAGGCCAGAGTGGCCTGTGCATTAGATAAAAGTTTTCTTCATTCAACTCGGTCCTTTGCAGCATGTTGCCAGCATGTTGTTCGCTGCGCAGCTCACCTTCTTGTGCCTGTCCGATAATTGTCGAGAACCATTTTCACCGGGTTATTGTCTGACATGGGCCCTGCTTAGCCGTGCGGTAAGATGCGCGGCTACAAAGCAATACCATGCTGAGGGTGGCTGGGTTCGTGGCAGTTCGTGGAAATTTTCGAGTTGGATATTTTCTCGACTTCCCTGAGCATAAAAATATCATCGTGTTAGCCTCATGATATACGAATGCAAAATTAAGTTACCATTTGGCTTGAAACTTGAAACCTCACAGTTAATAACTCTGTGGATGTGCTTAATGAAGCTTGAGGCGACAATGTTTCAAAGACGGATGTGAGAAGTGAGGCGTCTTTGACCAATGGCCCTCTCTGCCAAACGACAATTTCAGCCAAATGACATATTCCACCAAACGACTTTTTCGTTCGACCAAACGACATTTTTAGCCAAGTGACATTTTCGGCCAAACTTCCCATGTCTGCCGTGTCTTCAATTTGGCCTAATGGAGTTCGGCTGGATGACTTTCGGCCTAACGTGTTGTTCGGCCAAATGACTTTTGGTCATATGAATTTCGGTCAAACGACATTATCGTACGACTGAACAATAGTGAATGTAAAAAACTGTGTAGTGAGAAGTGAGACGTTTCACTCAGGCCAAGGCAGTACTTCAAATCGACATTTCCGGAGAACAACACGTACACGCAAAAAAATGTTGCGGTCGAAACTACCATTCCGAGGGTTAATTTAAGGTGATTATACAATCAAGCCATGTGGTGAATTTCAAATTCACCACACGGTTTTCTACTCCTATTATCAAAAGTTCAAATCTAGCGTAATAATTTTCGTACAATGCTGAAATTAAAGTCGATTGTTAAGCATGAGTAAGCAAACGATCTACGGATGTTTCATACCTATGGGCATTAAGGTTTTCTCAATTCGTGCTCTTGAAAAATCACTAGAAAAAACACGTGGTTTCCAAGATGGCCGGATTGTGGCTTTGTTGTATAACCACCTTAAAAACATGGCGTAGTCTACAAAATAGTAACCGTTACCATGGAATTTTTCTCAGTGTATCGTTCAACATCTCGTCGATACATTCAAAGTTAATTGCCTATATGCCGGGTATTAAGCCACCCGGAGTGGAAATTAATTACTATGTCTGAAACTCGTTATGCATATGCACAACATGTGATAGATTTAGTTCGGAAAAGGTATTAGAGGGTAACCGCCCCTTCGGTGGGCTTTGATCCAACGACCCCAGTACGCTAGACAGGTGCTTTCCCTACTAGCGTACTGGGGTCGTGGGATCAAAGCCCACCGAAGGGGCGGTTACCTTCCAATACCTTTTCCGAACTAAATCTATCACATGTTGTGCATATGCATAATCGAGTTTCAGACAAAGTAATCTCGTCGATGTAGGAAAGCAAGAGTTCCTGATCGGCCAAATTTTGGCCTTGGCCTCGATATTGTACTAGGGGAACTGCTCCTGGATTTTATCTCTTGGCTCCGATGTTCATCTCATCAAAAACCAAGCAATAATGGAAAGGTATCTGATTTATTTCTCATTTTTGTGATTTTTTTCAGCATTGAGCACGCATCTTCTTCTTCTTCTTATTGGCATTACATCCCCACACTGGGATGGAGCCGCCTCGCAGCTTAGTGTTCATTAAGCACTTCCACAGTTATTAACTGCGAGGTTTCTAAGCCAAGTTACCATTTCTGCATTCGTATATCATGAGGCTAACACGATGATACTTTTATGCCCAGGGAAGTCGAGACAATTTCCAATCCGAAAATTGCCTAGACCGGCACCGGGAATCGAACCCAGCCACCCTCAGCATGGTCTTGCTTTGTAGCCGCGCATCTTACCGCACGGCTAAGGAGCACGCATGTTGGCTCGAAAAAGCGACGAAATTGGTGCTGTGTTTCTTTTTTTCGCTATTAGATGAATACACCTGTGTTCAGAATTATAGTAGCGGAGGCCGATTTTCATACAAAATGGCCAACTTTGACAAGCTGTAACTTTGTACCCCGATGACCGATTGAGCTGAAATTTTGGCAGTGAACTACAAATATGTTGAAATTTACACAAATTCAGTATACATGTTTTTTTCAAATGACGCGTTCAAAAATTACGCACTAGGTCAAATTGTTCAAAATAGTTTTTGTTTTGGAAATATCAGGAAAACAATTAATTGGAATGTTATTAATTTGAATTCAGGTGCTGCGAGACACTAAGTTTATAATTTAAAAAATACAAATTGTGGAATTTGACATTTGAATTGGCCAATATATCAAAAATAAAAACTGCTATTTTTTAGAGTAATTTGACCTAGTGCGTAATTTTTGAACGCGTCATTCGAAAAAAATGATACTTGGCATGTGTAAATTTCAACATATTTGTAGTTCACTGCCAAAATTTCAGCTCAATCGGTCTGCTATTATTCTGAACACAGGTGTATATGTTCAGTGAGATGGAGATCGGTAGGGGAAACTGGACACACATGATCCCCACTTTTTGTTTCGGATGTTTCTCGATGTAAAATGCTTAAAATTATGCGATTCAAGATGGATTTGATGAGCAATTTAATTAGTTATTCAAAAACATCATTGGAAGAATTGATTTTTTCATGAAAGTTATCAAAAAATCGAAAAAAACTAATCAAAGTTAAGTATGTTTAACTAACCTTTGTTCTAGGTAATAAGATTAGGCTATTGGCCAATTAAAAAAACACGTTTGCTTGAATGATAAAATTGAAGGAAGTAAATAAAACTATTTAAACTTTTAAACCAGAAAAGAATTAAACACATCAATTATTTGCATGTAATACAATAATACGCAAATGCAATGGAATACAACAAACGCCTAAATATATGCAATATCGGGATCAAGTGTGTCCAAACTGTGGGGGATCAAGTGTGTCCATGTTGAGTATTTGTCTTGGTTTATTTCTCCATTCAGTGTGAAATGAGCAATAATCAATTTAATGAGCTTATTCAATTCTGCAATAATAAAACTACGTCTAGTAGAAATTTGACACGTTTTGGTTGAATATATTCAAAATTATTTAACTTTTTATCTTTGCAGAAAAAAAGAATTGAGAACGCTAAAATAATAAAACTTTTCTTAAACCCATTTACTCAAAGAAACTAACATCAAATATTAGTCAGATTCAATTATATGTCTAACGGATCTGTTTACACAAATCAGTGGTATAAAAATGTTATTAGGTTTCGAGATCATGTGTCCCCGGGGATCACGTGTGTCCAGTTTCCCCTACAGTTTCCCTAAATCTAAAATAAATTTTTATTTTCATTTGAAAGTGTCAGTGCTAGTTTTTCAATGTTATGAATGTTCAGCATTAAATCTTGGCTTATTATTGTTATTTATTATTATGATTTATTATTATTATTATTTTTATCGAATTATTTATACTTATATTTATGAAAGATCTCTTGGACCTTAGGGAAACTTGAATAAAGCCCCAACTCATAGCCAGACGCCCTTCTGGTTTTCTACACACAAATCATATGACTATTCTTGTTTTTTTTTTCCAATGAATCACAAAACGAAGCATTAAAGAATCGATTCACTTTATTTGTAATTGCTTCGCAAACATTTATCAATATTTTTTTGCAAAGCAATTACTCTAAAAACCCTCAAATTTAACAAGATATGCCATTCATAGATCCACAGTCTTAGTGCAATATTTCTAGAAATAAACATTCAAAAAAAAAGCCCAATACATATTTACAGTCAGTGTCACACGTTCATGAAACGACGTTGAGAAATTCAGTCAAATGGCATTTATGTAGTTAGATGACGTTTGGTCAAATGACATTTCGTCGAAGGGACCGGAGTAAATTGTCTTCTTCTTGTTTGTTGGCATTAAGCACTTCCACGAGGTTTTTAAGCCAATTACCATTCTTGCATTTGTATATTATGATGCTACAACGATGACACTTAATGCCCGAGAAGTCGAGACAATTTTCAAACCGAAAATTGCCAACACCGGCACTGACAATTCCCTTTTGATTTAGTCCTTGACTTTCTCCGTGCGTTGATCAAAGAGATAGTTATTATATTTTGCACCTTTTAAATCGGTTTTGCCCTGGAATTAATAACTGTGAAAAATGAAAATGCTAACAAAACACGAAGTTGATAGCACGTCAAGTTTCTGTTGAAACGTGCAACAATTGAGGTAGCCAAGAAGGGAAGGTTGATTTTTGGTACTCTGCTGTTTTTTCTGCTTTGCAATTGCAAGGAAAACACCACAAAGTTACCTCTTCCGAGGAGTTGCATTTTATATATGCATCAATATTAAAATGAAACGAAAGCAAAACTTGAAGGAGAAAACGAACACGATAACGTGGAAACATTTTTAATCAGCTTAAACTTCTGGTTCTGTATCACCTCGAACCAACCAACTTCAAAGCGAGATAATCTGTACTCAGATCAACAGTTGAGTCACTTTTCTAATAGAGAAAAGCGACCACCAACTGGGACCAATGGAAAAAAAAACCTCCTCTCCATGTAAGTTTAATAGGATAAGTTTCGCACGGTTCCATTTCCAAAAGTCTTACTGCACCTGCCCCAAGTCTGTAATCTGCTCCGGTATCCTTTCCGGGCCTTCTCACGCTTTTCTCTGCAAAATAATGTTGCAAAAAGGATAACACTTCACCAGGTACATCCTGCTACTTCCGAGAGAAGTTGTTGTCGTCCTTTGGTTCGCCTGAAGGCCTATCTTTCTGCCTACATCGGCGTTGGTCCTTCCGTACCCGAACGCCCGAAACAGCCGCAAGGAAACGGTGTTTGGTTGGGGAAACTTCTGCATGTTCCGGTCCCGGGAAAGAGTTCTCCGAACCCTGTCGAGGAAACAAACGAACGGATCGTAACGCAAAGTTTCGCAAATAAAGTTGAGTGTTTTATTTATTGCCATTATTAAATTTCGTTCCCGGAATGCAAAAACCTCCGCCTTCTTCCGATGGGGCGGCACAGGACGATTTGCCCGTTTTGTGCGGTTTATTTCAATTAAGTTATCCTTTTTCCCGGTTTCTTGGTAGTGTCTTTGGGAGGGGATCTATTTGCGAAAGCACGACGTTAAAAAAAGCCCCGTAAATCCTTAATGGAGTTACTTTTAGTGCGATAAAATTCGGCTTGGTGGATGAGGGTGGTGAAATTTTGTCGTCGAGTAGCTTGTCGCCGAAATGAGGTGCAAAAATTTGTACTTTTTGTGTTAGAAGGAACACTAAAAATGTAATCAAACTTTAGGTTTTAAGACCATTTTTTGTCTGTTTGCTGATTTTTGGCAACTTTCTGATTGAATCAAAGGGTACAGGATGAGTTTTGTGACGCAAAAAGGCCGGTCATTCATTTGTTCATGTCAGAATGTGGTTCGTCCGTAATTGACGACCGCTCCAACGGTAATTGAAAAAAAAAGGATAAACGACACAATTTTTTCATGATTTCATTTGCGGTAATGAAACAAGACAGCAATTTCCTCGAAAAGAAAATGGCACGTCGCGTGCGTCCAGCTTGATTGTCTGGGGCGGTTTGTTGGCTCGGCATTAATCACTCTTTGTCAGGGAGCAACAGGAATGGCGTTGCCTGTTCTGAAATGATAAAACAGTGCCCAAAGCCGAACGTAAATTCTAATGCAAAGTGACAGCACCTGGGTTGGGCTTTTTTGGACATTTTTTTTCTTTCAATTTCACGAAAGCTTCCGTCACACATGACTGAACATGGGACGATGGTAAAGGTGAACGACCAAAACACGACAGTTAAGAATAAATAGCTCGAATAAATCCATCTAGCAGTAAAGATGTCTATCTTGTACATTAGGAAGAGTAATAAGTGAATTCAAAACTAAATTTTAGTTTTATACATGCAATGTCGTAAAAAGCTATTTGCTGTTATTTGGCTAATTGGTCAAAAAGTTTTTTCGGATGGAGATTTTATCTATTGGAACAAGGAATAAGAAATTTCTTTGGCAAATATTTCGAATTTCCTTTGGAAATTTTGTCGAATTTTCTCAGGACCTTCTGACGAGTTTCCTTCGGGAAGTTTTATCCAACTTTATTCAGAAAATTCTTTCGCACATCCTTTGAGAAATTCCATCGGATTTCTCTAAGAAAATTGTTTCAAATTCTCTTTTGGGATATTTTTTCGAATTTTTGAGGGAAAGTGTTCCGTCTTTTCTTCGGGAAATCCTTGAAAAATTCCATCAGAAAATTCTTCTGAATTTGTTTCGGGATTATTCCGAAACTCCTTCGGAAAATTTTCCAAAACGATTCCGAATTTCTATCGGGAAATTTTTCCGCCTAGAATAGTTACAAATTTTCTTCAGAAATATCTTTCTAATTTCTTAAGAAAAACTCTTTGGGAAATTCTTTGGAGTTTCCTTCGGAATATTCTTTAGAACTTCCTTCGGGAAAATCTTTGAAATTTGCTTCGGGAAATTCTTTGGTATTTCCTTCGAAATTTTTTGTTTTGATCTTCCTTTGGATAGTTCTTTGAAATTTACTTCAGGAAATTATTTGGAATTTCCTCCGGGAAGTTTTTTGGAATTTCCTACGGGAAATTATTTGAAATTTCCTCCGGGAAATTCTTTGGAATTTCCTCCGGGAAATTCTTTGGAATGTCCTCCGGTAAATTCTTCTGAATTTCCTTCAAAAAAATATCTGGAATTACCTTCGAGAAATTCTTTGTAATTTCCTTCAGGAAATTCTTTGGAGTTTCCTTGAGGAAATTCTTCAGAATTTCCTTCGGGAAATTCTTTGCAATTTCCTTCGGGAAATTCTTTGCAATTTCTTTCGGGAAATTTCTATGCAATTTCCTTCGGGAAATTCTTTGGAAATTCTTTGGAATTTCCTTGGGGAAATTCTTTGCAATTTCCTTGGGGAAATTCTTTGCAATTTCCTTGGGGAAATTCTTTGCAATTTCCTTGGGGAAATTCTTTGCAATTTCCTTGGGGAAATTCTTTGCAATTTCCTTCGGGAAATTCTTTGGAATTTCCTTCGGGAAATTCTTTGGAATTTCCTTCGGGAAATTTTTTGGAATTTCCTTCGGGAAATTCTTTGGAATTTACTTCGGAAAATTCTTTGGAATTTTCTTCGGGAAATTCTTTGGAATTTACCTTCGGAAATTTCTTTGGAATTTACCTTCGGAAATTTCTTTGGAATTTACCTTCGGGAAATTCTTTGGAATTTTCTTCGGGAAATTCTTTGGAATTTCCTTCGGGAAATTCTTTGGAATTTCCTTCGAAATTCTTTGGAATTTCCTTCGAAATTCTTTGGAAATTCCTGCGGAAATTCTTTGGAATTTCCTTCGAAATTCTTTGGAATTTCCTTCGAAATTCTTTGGAATTTCCTTCAGGAAATTCTTTGGAATTTCCTTCTGGAAATTCGTTGGAATTCCCTTCTGGAAATTCTTTGGAATTTCCTTCTGGAAATTCATTGGAATTTCCTTCGAAATTCTTTGGAATTTCCTTCGAAATTCTTTGGAATTTCCTTCGAAATTCTTTGGAATTTCCTTTTGGAAATTCTTTGGAAATTCTTTGGAATTCTTTGGAAATTCTTTGGAAATTCTTTGGAATTTCCTTCTGGAAATTCTTTGGAATTTCCTTCTGGAAATTCTTTGGAATTTCCTTCTGGAAATTCTTTGGAATTTCCTTCTGGAAATTCTTTGGAATTTCCTTCTGGAAATTCTTTGGAATTTCCTTCTGGAAATTCTTTGGAATTTCCTTCTGGAAATTCTTTGGAATTTCCTTCGCGAAATTATTTGGAATTTCCTTCGGGAAATTCTTTGGGATTTCCTCGAAATTCTTTGGAATTTCCTTCGAAATTCTTTGGAATTTCCTTCGAAATTCTTTGGAATTTCCTTCAGGAAATTCTTTGGAATTTCCTTCAGAAGTCTTTGGAATTTCCTTCGGAAATTCTTTGGAATTTCCTTCGAAATTCTTTGGAATTTCCTTCGAAATCTTTGGAATTTCCTTCGGAAAATTCTTTGGAATTTCCTTCGGAAAATTCTTTGGAATTTCCTTCGGGAGATGCTTTGGAACTTCCTTCGGGAAATTCTTTGGAATTTCCTTCGGCAAATTCTTTGGATTTTCCTTCGGGAAATTCTTTGGAATCTCCTTCGGGAAATTCTTTGGAATTTCCTTCGGGAAATTCTTTGGAATTTTCTCTCGGGAAATTCTTTGGAATTTCCTTCGGGAAGTTCTTTGGAATTTCCTTCTGGAAATTCTTTGGAAATTGCTTCAAGGAATTCTTTAAATTTCTTTTGAATTTACTTTGAGAATTTTTTTGAATTTCCTTTGGTAAATTTTTCTGAATTTCCATTGGAATTTCCGTCGGTAACTATTGTAATGATCAATTATTGTCAGAAAAATCTTCAGAATTTCCGTCGGGAATAAGGTACTGGAAATTGGCATTCAAGTTGATAAAACTGCCTGTACATAATCAAAAGAAAAAATTATTTTTTAAAGATATTTTAAGCATGAATCATTGCACAAATATCTTAACCTGAAAGCTCAATACTTTTTGAAGTAATATTCCTCATGATCTAATATGTTCCTCTAAAGGCAGACATAAAAAATGACATGACCATAAATAGTTCTCAAACAAGTTTTCGCTGTTAGCAGATTATCTTTCCAGTCACTTTCTCTTGAACTTTCGATCACATTGTCGCACACTTTGTTGATCGGCTTAGAACTTTATGCGTCACACCTTTAGTGTTTTATTTTGTCTCGACCGTGTGGTCATGAGCATAACAAGGAAAGCAATCAACATTCCCACTCAGGAAGAAAAATCATCTTTCGAAGGTTATAATTGAAACCATTATCCCTAAATTGCAAAGCTCACACCCAACGCTCACAAATAAAAGAAGATTCAAAAGTGATTCATGGTTTTCTTTGTTCCTAGATTGGCTCCGCTACCGACAGCAGCCAAACTTAAGTAACACTTAACCTGTCCTTGCGACAGTAGCGAAACAAAAAATCCCACAAACATATCATCATCATAAAAAGCGAAATATTCCCTCATCAGCTCTGAACCATATTTCCTTGAAGTTAAATCGAGGGAAAGCCAACAATTTGGGCCCATATATCTACCCTGTCCTACGGATTGCGCCCGGTTACCCCCCCTTGGGGCAGCCACCACCTACCTGTACGGACCTACGCGTATCCCGAGGAAGACTCTGTCTCTCGCACCGCTCACTAAAGTTCACCCAGTTCTTAACGTGGCATCAGCCGCAATTCCAAAGTGCCTTGCGGCAAACCGGATTACCGCTACATAATTTTCCTTTTGTCTGACCTTCTTACTCCCTGTTTCGGTCGCTGGCTGTCCGGCACCCAGTGACTGGCTTTTACTTACTTTTGTTCTTGATGAAGAGTTTCGCTTCATGGTTAGATGGTACTCTTTTTTTCTCGTCGAAACTACAGAACGAATTCACGCTCGTAAGTACGCCAGAGCTGGAAAATTCATGAAGCTTCCATACTTTGCGAAAAACGATGAACAAAAAACCATCGCAGCAAGCGAGGGATTATTTAGAATCTCGCTGAGACGTTTTTCACTCGCTTGGTAATGCAGATATCGCAGTAGGCGAACATGACGCTGCTCACTGGCGAGGGAGGAAGTCAATTTTAAACTCAATTCGATGTAAATGCAAATTGTGACGAGAAATATGCTACCGAGCAAACTTCCCCCGCACACAGGAACGCAATCGCTAGCTGACATTCCTTGGGATGCATAACTTGTGTGCCATCGTTGGTGCGGTCCAGGTTCAAGGCGCGTTAGCTGGCTGAGATTCCATTGTCTGAGATTAACTCAGCGGAAGGTTATCTACACGGGCGGCTCTGATGGAATGGGGCGAAACGTCCTTCCCAGAAACAGGGCAACGGCAACTACACACGCTGTTCTTGTTCGCATCTCCACAGAATATCTTGGTTTATATCGTTTTTGTTCTCCAGTCGGAAAATCATTTTCGCGATAGGATTTCATTGCCACTGAATCACGTGGCGGAGAAGTTGAAGTCTTTTCATTTCCGTCTCAAGGAGAAGCCACCTTTGTCAGTTTCAGCATTTTGTTGTACCTTTTGGTAGCTCTGGGGCGGTATCTTATCATGACAAGATTCGTATCGCTTTTCAAGCTCAATTAGCGCGCTGGCTCATCAATATATTCTGACACAGAGTTCCACTGGGAGCCACCTAAAGAAAGAGAGCGGTTTCCGTTCTGAACGGTAAGCCGCTTATTAATCAAGACACCGTCAGTGAGGAAAAAGCGGTCGGTTCTCACGTATCGTGAAATCGACCCATCCACCCTGGCAGCTCCGTCTTCCGCGTGGCCTCGGCACAAGGAGATGACAATCAAAAGAAACCCAGCCGACCGACAACGTTTGCTGTCGATGAAGAAACAAATCACATCGCGGTCTACTAGATCGACTAGGAGATTGACACTGAAAGAAAGACAGAAAAATGATGGGGACCGGCGATGACGACGGTTCGGTTCGAGAGAACTGGTTAGTCCCTGCGGGAGTTCCCGGTTCTCATCGGAGCCCCAGCCAGACAAGCGGAACCGATACCGTTTCGATAGTTGCTTAATTAATAAACCGTAATTAGTTGGGTTATGCATGACCGGTTGATATCGATCTCTCGGCTCGGTCTGGGCCGGGTCTGAGAGGTCGGAGATCCCAGATGCACCGTCACGTCGCGTAATCGTAATGGTTGAGTTGATTTGGGAGATGAACCGAGATATTGATTTACTGAAATGGTAGCAGTTGAGAAACTTTTTAATTTATACACGTTCTTCACGAAGAATTGGCGGGCTGTGTTAGTTGATGTAGAGTGTTTCAAACAGGCAGAACAGTAGAATTGATTTATTAGAAATTTTGTTTTAATTTTGAATGTTGAGTATTATCTCTCTAGTTTTGGTCCGAACTTAACAGTTGATCTAGTTTCACCAAAATTACATAATCAATACTTTTCCATGTGCAAATCAATCTCTCAAATCTCAACAATGAGTTAATAATTAAAAATCCCAAATATTGTGTTAATAATTTAAAGTTTTTTCGAAGGGCTATACAAAAATAGATCTAGATTATTTAGCATATTTAATCATTTCTAACAAACATTTCTGAATGAATTTTCCAAGAAATTCCTGCAATAATTTTCGAAGGTATTTAGGAATTTCTTTGGATATTACAATAGAAATTGCCTCGCGAATTCATAAAAAAAATCTTTTGAAAATCCTTTCAGTTTCCTTGGAAAATGTTTAAAAAGATCTTCCAGGAATATTTTAGCAATGCTCCAGAAATTATTTTTGGAATATCGCCAGGAATTTCTTCGGTAATTCCTCCAGGAAATTCATCTAGAAATAATTCAGAAAATTCCTCCAGCAATTCCATTATGAAATCTTCCGAAAATTCCTTCTGAAATTCATTTTTAAGTTTTTCCTCTAAGTATTCTTTTAGAATATCTTTACGGAATTATTTTAGATTTTCCTCAAGTAATTCCATCGAAATTCAGTGGAAAATTACTTAAGGAATTCCTTCGAACATTCCATCAACAAATCATTCTAAGATTCATCCAGAAAATTCTTTGGAAACTCATCCCAACACTCCCTTAATAATCCATTCAGAAAGTTCTCCTGAAATAATTTTCGAAGGAATTCCTGCAAGAACGAAAGGAATTCCTAGAAACAATTTAAAATAATCCCTAAAGGAATTTCGGATGGAATTTTTAAATAAATTCTCAAAGGATTTCCCGAAGGAATTTCTAAAGGAGCTTTTGAAGGAATTTCTAATAGAATTTCAGAAGGAACTCTGAAGGCATATTTAAAGAAATTCTTGGAGGAATTCCCGAAGAATAACTGAAGAAATTGGAGAATGTCAGAAATTGGGAATTTGGGAATTCATTCGGAAAAATAAAATTTCGTCATATAATTTTTGAAGGGATTCCTGGGGGAAATTTCAAAGAAGTTACTGGAGAAGTTTCCGAAAGAATTGAAATTACGATGGAAATAAATCTCCAAAGGAATTAATAGAGGAATTTCCGGAGGAATTCCTGAAATAATTTCCGAAAGAATTTCAGAAGCAATTTCTTAAGAAAATTTCGAAGGTTTTTGGAAGGAGCTTCTGAAAAAAATTCCGGAAGAATTCCTTAAGGGATTACCTGAGGTTTTTCTAAACGAATTTTCGAATAGAAAGAAAATTTCCGGAGGAGTAAATTCCTGGAGCGTTCTAGAATAAATTACTGGAGAAATTTTTGAAAGAATTTCTGATAGAATGCCTGACAGAAATTCTGAATGAATTTTCGAAAGTATGCCTTGAAGTATTTACGAAAAGAGTCTGGATTTCCCATCGGAATTTCTGGATGAATTTCTGTTATCTCATTCTCATAATGTTTTTTCAAGAAATTTCTGAAGGAAGAACTCGTACAATTTCCAGACGATAAAATACAATTAAAATTTTGTATTGTTTGAGCCAAGTGAGCCAAGAGACAATTTGTGCATTCAATGTTATCATATCTTCGTAGTTTTAGAATTATTGTGACAATCTTTTTCGGTGGAAACAACGTTCAATGTCAATTTTCTACCGATTTATCATAGGGGGTTAGGAGGGTTTTAAGCACTCCCACTTTTAAAAATTCCAAGCCCCTTCTGGTAAATGAAATGTTAATTAGCAATATCGTTGAAGTTATTATTTATTGAAATAAGTTTACAGAACACGTTGTAATCGAATAAAATCCTGTTAGGGTTGACAAAACTCCTCAAAGAGGACTTACTGACTTAGACGCGATGCTTTATTTGTGACAAGAATCTAAGAGACCGTTTTGAGCGTTACTGAAAATGAATGACACACCATAAGATGAAGCTGATTGTAGTCAACAAGACATAAAAATTACTATTTAGTATTCATCGTGACGTTTAAATTATTCCATCAAAACTAACAGCTGACTGCGCCTTAGGGTGCCAAAGGAATGTATGGGAAAAATTTGACCATCGAATTTCAAGTGCTCGAAAGTTTCATCTCCTCAAAAAAAGTCCGTATGCAAAATTTCTGCTCAATCGCACTTCGTTAAAGATTTAACCAAAGCGGTTTAAATTTTTTGAAACACGAAAAAACAGGAAAATTTCGAAATCGAAAAACTACTTCAGAAAAAAAATTGCCGAAAAATTTCTTTTTGGGAAAATTTTTGGAACTTTAAAGATAATTGACTTTTTGGAACTTTGACTATTTTTTGGCGGCTTACTAAATTTACAAAATTTACAAAATTCACAAAATTTACAAAATTTACAAAATTTACAAAATTTTCAAAATTTACAAAATTTACAAAATTTACAAAATTTACAAAATTTACAAAATTTACAAAATTTACAAAATTTACAAAATTTACAAAATTTACAAAATTTACAAAATTTACAAAATTTACAAAATTTACAAAATTTACAAAATTTACAAAATTTACAAAATTTACAAAATTTACAAAATTTACAAAATTAACAAACTTACAAAATTTTCAAAATTTACAAAATTTACAAAATTTACCAAATTTACAAAATTTTCGAAATTTACAAAGTTTACAAAATTTACGAAATTTACAAAATTTACAAAATTTACAAAATTTACAAAATTAACAAATTTACAAAATTTACAAAATTTACAAAATTTACAAAGTTTACAAAAAATTATTAAATTTACAAAATTTACAAAATTTACAAAATTTACAAAATTTACAAAATTTACAAAATTTACAAAATTTACAAAATTTACAAAATTTACAAAATTTACAAAATTTACAAAATTTACAAAATTTACAAAATTTACAAAATTTACAAAATTTACAAAATTTACAAAATTTACAAAATTTACAAAATTTACAAAATTTACAAAATTTACAAAATTAACAAACTTACAAAATTTTCAAAATTTTCAAAATTTACAAAATTTACCAAATTTACAAAATTTTCAAAATTTACATAATTTACAAAATTTACAAAATTTACAAAATTTACAAAACTCACAAAATTTACAAAATTTACAAAGTTTACAAAATTTACAAAATTTACAAAATTTACAAAATTTACAAAATTTACAAAATTTACAAAATTAACAAATTTACAAAATTTACAAAATTTACAAAATTTACAAAATTTACAAAATTTACAAAATTTACAAAATTTACAAAATTTACAAAATTTACAAAATTTACAAAATTTACAAAATTTACAAAATTTACAAAATTTTCAAAATTTTCAAAATTTTCAAAATTTTTAAAATTTTCAAAATTTTCAAAATTTTCAAAATTCACAAAATTTACAAAATTTACAAAATTTACAAAATTTACAAAATTTACAAAATTTACAAAATTTTTAAAATTTACAAAATTTACAAAATTTACAAAATTTACAAAATTTTCAAAATTTACGAAATTTACAAAATTTACAAAATTTAAAAAATCTACAAAATTTACAAAATTTACAAAATTTTCATAATTTACAAAATTTACAAAATTTAGGAATTACTGGATGAACTTCTGGAGAAATTCCTGGAGGAGCTTCTGAACGAAATCCTGGATGAACTTTCTGAGGAACTTTGGGGTTAAAATCGTCCAAAAAGGTGTCTTATAATTTTGTTTTCTTGCTTTCAGATACATTCGATCTATTCTACACGTATTTAGGTTTGAGATACAGAAAAAGACACCGCACGTTTAATGTATTTATTAAGGACTAGTCGACCCGGCAGACGTTGTCCTGCATAGTAGGCGAAAATGCGTGTTCTGAGCTACCCATGCGATGTTTCTATACGATTCTTAATTTTAGTTTTTCACGATTTACTCAACCTTACTTGTGATTTTTGCGTGAGAAAATAACGTATGAACCCGTCGGAAGTGATAAAGAACATACTTGCCGAAGAAATGAAGAAAATCTATCCAGCCGTTTTCGAGTTATGCGGATACGAACACAGACCATTTCATTTTTATTATATAGACTACTCGACCCGGCAGACGTTGTCCTGCATAGTAGGCGAGAATGTGCGTTCCGAACTGCCCATGCAAAGTTCGTATAGGAATCACAATTTTAGTTTTTCACGATTTGCTCAACTTTACTCGTAATTTTCGCATTAGGAAATATCATATAAACCCGTCGGAAACTGTAACGAATGTTTCTGCTGAAGAAATGAAAAAAATCCATCGAGCCGTTTTCGAGTTATGCGGATACGAACACAGACCATTTCATTTTTATATATAAGATTTTCGTTATTTAAAGAAACTACAGTGATTCAACCAGGATAACCTTTTCAAATTTCTTCTGAGCTTTCTTCAACAACTCTTTCAGATTTTTTTAGAGTATAACTCCAGAAAGTCCATTGAGAAATTAATTAGAAATTTTTTGTTTCATGGCATCTTTTAAGAACTCATTCGAATAATCTCACAAAAAATCCAGACGAAGGGAAGGCAGGAGTATTTTTGGAATAATTCCCAGGGCAGAAAATTGGATGGAAGAACCCGAAAAACAAACTACTTACTTTCAGAATTTCTGTAAATGATTCGGGAGAACTTCAAATATACAATTTCCAGAGGATTTGCTGAAGAAATTACTGAAGCATTCCAAAACTATTCACCTGGCCTTCTTGGAAGAATGTTTTGGTAAACTTCTGGAGAGATTTCCGGAATAATTTCTGGAGGAAATCGCAATTGAATTTCCATAAGTATACCTAGACCGGGGTGGTTGAGAGTTGCGTTTGAAATTCTATGTTAGACTCGCAAAAGAGTTCTCGAAGTAATTTAGGAAGAATTCTTGGAGGAGCTTCTGGAGGAACTCCAGGGAGAATTTCAGGAGACTTCCTGAGGAAAAACTTGTGGACATTCTAGAGGAATATCCGTGAAAAATCTATATTTCTGAAGGAATTCAAGTGGAAATTTCGTAATAGCTCCTATTAATTATCTGAACTCCAGAAAAAAATTCAAAAGGATTTTTGAGGAATAACTTCAAGAAATTCCGGAAGAATTCCTGCAGAAATCTAGGGAGGTATTATATGAGGGGCTTCTGGAAGAACTGCCTGAAGAAGGAATTTCTGGAGAATCTTCGGAAAAAAATTTCAAAGAAGAAATTTTTATGGAAGTTTTGTAGGAATTCCTGGAAGAATACATAGAGGAACTTCCACATGAATTTAGTGGAGACAGACAGAAGTTTCTGGAATTCCTGGAGAGACATCCGCACGAAATCCTGAATGAACTTCCGGAAGAAATCCTTGAGGAGTTTCTAGGCGAAATCCTGAAGGGGTTTCCTGATGAAATTCTGGAGGATCTTCCAGACGAAATCCTAGAAGAACTTCCGGAGAAATTCCTGGAGGAGCTTCTGAACGAAATCCTGGATGAACTTTCTGAGGAACTTCCGGGCGAAATCCTGATGGAATATCCGGACGAAATCGTAAAGCAACTTCCGAACAAAATTCTGGAGGAACTTCCGGACAAAATTCTGGAGAAACTTTCGGACGAAATCCTTAAGGAACTTCTAGAAGAAATCCTGGAGGAACTTCCGGACGAAATCCTGAAGTAACTTCCGAATGAAATCATGGAGTTACTTCCGGACGAGATCCTGAGGGACTCCCGGACGAAATCCTGAAGAAACTTCCGGCCGAAATCCTCAAAGAACATCCGAACGAAATCCTTGAGGAACTTTCGGACGAAATCCCGAAGGAACTTCCGGAGGAATTTCTGGATGAACTTTTGAAAGAGCTTTCAGACGAAATCGTTAAGGAGCTTCCGAAAGAAATTCTGGAGGAACTTCCGGACGATATCCTGGAGGAACTTCCAGACGAAATCCTGAAAGTACTTCCGTCGAAATCCTAAAAGAACTTCCAGACGAAATACTGGAGGTACTTTCGGACGAAATCCTGAAGGAACTACCGGAGGAATTTCTGGATGAACTTTTGGAGGAGCTTTCAGACGAAATCATGAAGGAACTTCCGAATGAAATTCTAGAGGAGCTTTCGGACGAAATCCTGGAAAAACATCCGGACAAAATCGTAGAGGAACTTCCGGACAAAATCCTGGAGGAACTTCGGATGAAATCCTGGAGGAACTTCCAGACGAAATCCTGGAGAAACTTCCGGACGAAATCCTAAAGGAACTTCTAGAAGAAATCCTGGAAGAACTTCCGGACGAATCCTGGAGGGACTCCCGAACGAAATCCTGAAGGAGCTTCTAGCCTAAATCGTGGAGAAACTTTCTGACGAAATCCTGGAGGTACTTCCGGACAAAATTCTGGAGAAACTTTCGGACGAAATCCTGATGGAACTTCCGGACAAAATCATAGAGGAATTTCCGGACAAAATCCTGGAGGAACTTCCAGACGAAATCCTGGAGAAACTTCCGGACGAAATCCTAAAGGAACTTCTAGAAGAAATCCTGGAAGAACTTCCGGATGAAATACTGGAGGGACTCCCGAATGAAATCCTGAAGGGGCTTCTAGCCTTAATCGTGAAGAACTTTCTGACGAAATCCTGGAGGTACTTCCGGACAAAATTCTGGAGAAACTTTCGGACGAAATCCTGATGGAACTTCCGGACGAAATCGTAGAGGAACTTCCGGACAAAATCCTGGAGGAACTTCCAGACGAAATCCTGGAGAAACTTCCGGACGAAATCCTGGAGGAACTTCTAGAAGAAATCTTGAAGGAACTTTCGAATGAAATCCTGGAGGAGCTTCCAGACGAAATCATGAAGGAACTTCCGAATGAAATTCTGGAGGAGCTTTCGGACGAACTTCCGGACTTAATCCTGGAGAAACTTCCGGACGAAATCTTGGAGAAACTTTCGGACGAAATCCTGGAGGACCATCCGTCGAAATCTTTAAGGAGCTTTCAGACAAAATCCTTTAGGAACTACCGGAAGATTTTTTGGATGAACATTCGGAGGAATTTTCGGAAGAAATCCTGAAGGAACTTTCGAACGAAATCCTGAAGAAACTTCCGGACGAAATCCTGGAGGAACATCGAACTCGTTGAAAAAAAAAAACCAGTTGAACGATTAGATTTTCTACTGCTACTTCTGATCAAATATCTTTCATTAAAATTGTATTCCGGATGTCATACTTCTTCCAAAGTACTTTGTATGTAAATAGTTCTTCAATGCAATTGCTGCTTTCATTCATATTCACCCATATTCTTGTTTATATACGACCGGTACTTCCGAATGTATCCGGTTCGTTCTTTTTTTTTTATTTCTTTATTAAAGAGGCTTGCAGCCCAAGGCCGATTCGTTCTAATAGTTCCCCCTTTTGATTTTACTGGAATACAAAAAAAAAATCGTACATATAGGGATAATGACGGCTTTGGCAGGTTTTGTTCTATTATTGTCAGGGTTTTTTTATGACTGATTATGATCAAATTTGGCTTAAAGAATTTGCATATCAAAAAATATTGTGGCCAAATTTTATAAAATTTGGTCGGCAAAAACCCCCCCTGCCAATAATAGAACAAAACCTGCCATAGCCGTCTTTTCCCCTAGCATTCAAACAAAATAATAAAAATATGAGTGAAATTTAGCATGAAATGATAGAAGAGTACCAGAATATCGAGCGGAATAACTCAACCGATCAAAGAAAAAAACATAATGATTCAATATTCTCCGATATTTGATTGCCATAAAAAATGACCGAGCGCCTAAATGTTCTTATTTTCATACCTGTTTTCACTAGAAATTCGAACGCGCACTTAAATTTGATACGCGAACGAATTCTGGGGCATTTATGTTTATGATGATAAAACATTCTTTCACTTTTCTAAAGAGGTGAGCCAGCCTAGGGCTGAAAACCTCTTAAATAAAGACATTAATAATAATAATAATCTTTCACTTTCATGTTCATGATTGTGTTACCATCTATTTCGGTAATTCGTTATTCTTTCCAAAACACTAACAGTTGATAGCGGTTCTGTGGTAGTCTTATTATCACTCTTGAATTTGCTTCAAAGACACTTGCTCAATTGATTTGTTCGCAAATTGCAACTTGTTCACTTATTGATCTAAACATTTATTTCAAAACAAAAAGGTCATATGGCTACCGCTTAAGCGATAAAGACAAACTAGGAGAATGGATCGGGCTTAGGATTGAACCCACGACCTCCTGCGTATGAAACAGAATTCTGTTTCATACGCAGGAGGTCGTGGGTTCAATCCTAAGCCCGTTCCATTTTCCTACTTTGTCTTTATCCCAATACTACTTATCATGTTCTAACAATCGCTAGAACTGGAAATGGAGTCCACACCGATTCCATCTTCTACTAACTATTCTAAAATTCTGTTAGAATTTGGAAATGAATGGAAAGCTTGTTTCATATAAATACACCCAGGTTTTTTTTTACACGGTTGGAATTCTTTAATTTCTCGGGTAACCTAAACTTTAACAGCTTTTTAAATACCACCTGAATTTTCTTTGATTTTTTGTGAATTTTTTCGTGGGGTTAACTCATTGTTTCATTGACGCTGAAGGTCTTAAACGACTAAAACCAAACCGTGTAAAAAAAACCTGGGTGTAATCAATTCATTTCTATCACATTGGCAAACCGTTAACCAAGACGAACCTGCCATAGAACCTAACCTCCGGATTCTAATAAAATTTCGCATGAATTCGTGGCAAGAGCAGAGGTATGAATGATCGGCTTCCAGTAGGCGAGGATCATTACAACGTTTAGAGCTTGGGAAGCAACTGCCATGCTCTATCCATTTGGTTCCCTGCGCAGCTACGATTGTTCTGATCAATCACGGAGTACCATAAAAATGGAATTAAAATCCTGGGAAGCACAAAGGTTGATGACCAATTGGTTGGTTGCCGAAAAGTGTGCTCAATCAAAGAGATTTATAATTCCCAATGTTAAAGTAACCGAAAAGCTCTTAGAGCTCAGCAAGAGAGCTCTTTGCACCTTCACTGGCCTAATAACTGGACACTGCCCGAGCAGATATCACTTGAAAAATATTGGCCAGATTCAGAATGATATCTGTCGTTTCTGTAACATGGAACGTGAAACCTCGGAACATCTGCTTTGCAGTTGTGGTGCATTGTACAAGGGTAGATCTAAATTTCTAAATAGTGGCTTTATGCAACCAGGAGATATTTGGACTGCAAATCCTGGAAAGGTAGTGGGTTTTATTAACTCAATTATACCGGACTGGGAAAATACGCGTCTTAGGTTGTTTACTTGACAAATGGTGATCAACCTAGAAGATGCGAATAGTTAATAGTAATCAAGGTATACCACAAAAGTTCAACTCAATGGACGCAGTGGTTCTACGCCCCAACAAAAAAAAAAAAAAAAAAACCTCCGGATTCTAATAAAATTTCGCATGAATTCGTGGCAAGAGCAAAGGTATGAATGATCGGCTTCCAGTAGGCGAGGATCATTACAACGGACTGTGCACATAGAAGTTGGAAAGCAACTGCCATGCTCTATCCATTGGTTCCCTGCGCAGTTACGATTGTTCTGATCAATCACGGAGTCGCAACTACGAAATGTACGGTCATCAAACTCAAGCTCAATATCCACATCTTAGTTTTTCGGAACATTGTGAGTTTTGTCAACTTTTTATCATTGGTATTTTAACAAAAATATAATTTGTTTAAAATTCATCAGAAACTACTCTGGTTGATTTTATTTTAAAATAACTTATAAATTTCGTACTTATAAAAATTACATTTTTTTAAATTTGTCATGTGTAATATTTTGGAAGTGACGTTCATGCCTACTTGAGAATTTTTCACACAAATGGATTACAGAAGCATAAAAAACTAGAAACACTCCGTAGTTCGTCAAAACAATAATTTTGAAAATCAATGCCACATAAAGCTTCTTAAGATCTACAAGAACTGGACTTGAGTTGTGCCAAGTACGAGACACTAAGTCGTCCTTACGTTTAGTTATTCTTTTTCTTTGATAGCATTCCAACTTGGTCCGAAATTGTAGACACAATTTTTTCGTATATGTAACTTCTTGCAGCACATTCAATAACAAATCCTTACAATTGTTCCTCAACACAGTAAATAAGAGGATATTCTATTACAAGTACATGCATGAATAGATAAGAATAAATTTTGGTATTCGTTTTACGAACTAAATGAAAAGACAGCCAAAAGGCGTTTGGTACGGTTTATCAGAGCCCCGACCACCAACTATCACACAGAACCGCACGATATACTTTTTGCTCAGAAATTTGTTAAACTGTAGCGGGATTCGCACCCACCCACTCAAAAAGGAGTATGGTCTGGGCTGTAATCACGCGATGACTCTCTGCACATTCCATTCTATCAGTAATCAAGACTTCATAATAGTTGACTAACAGGTCATTGCCCTCGAACGCATCCCCTCCTACAAGGAGTGCCTTAATTTTGTAATAGAATAAGGAAGCCACAAAAAACGTCAAAATCGCGTGCGAGTCGCCTATTTATAGCATTCTTCCCATTCCTGCTTCACTTCCCATCCAAGACGGCGCTTACGAGGACAGCGAGGAAATTCCTTCACGGGTGCGAAGTAGGCTGTGCTTATGCACACCTTTGTCTTCCTATGAAATCGCTGTGCTCTTATCGAACGCCACTGCTGTTACACAACTACCGGAGAGCTTCGATAATATCATTACAAGTGGGTGGTGGCCACAAAAAATATTTAAAAAATAAGGAAAAACTTTGAACAATGGAATTTTCTCGTAAATGTAAACACAATTAAACTATACAAAACCATCAACGGTTTTGTAGCAGCTAACGCCGATCAAAGTTCAACAAACTTTACCTTCTAAATACACCGCAATGTACATGTTTAATTTGAGCCGTGGGGGTGCCACCCGCTGCTGACCCCGCGCCGGTGCAGTGGGTGGCCCTAATGGGAAAAACAAATCTAAACAAACAACAGAGAAAAAAAACACAAACAAACATAACGAAAGCTCCCACACCTCCGCATCACGCAAACAAAAAGGTGCTGCTGCTGCGCGACCCACTGAAGAAGGACGCCGGATGAACCGAACCGACTGAAACAAAACAAAAAAGTTTAACCACAATGGGTAAACAATTTATCAAACCGGCAAACAGTAGTGGCTGTGGCGTGGCTATGGCGATGCATTTGGACGCCGGCGTGGTCGAACCGTGGGGTAAACTGCCTGCAAATGCACCCCATAGCCGACTCAGATCTGGCGGAGATAAAGCCTTGTTTGTTCAACGCCTACTCTTCCGATTGTAGATAGGTTAGAAGACAGCAGACAATCAGCGCCTGCTGCTTGAAGGTTTCGGCTGCGTTGAAGAGCGTGTTTAATTGTTTATTTTAAAGTACATACACTTCTACCTACATATCGTATTAGGGTTTGGAGCAGTTGAGTAGATCTTAATGTAGCAAAAACAGCACAGGGAATTGTTTTCCGCATTTTGATGTTTTACTTTTTCAATAAGTTGTAGAACATGGTGCAGGCAGTGGCATGACATACAAAACAATGTTGTTCAAATAGAAAAAATATAAACATGCAAAACATTCTGTAGGGTTTGCCAAAATGATTTATTATGACTATAGTATTGAAATGGTTTGTAGAAAACAAAGTATGAGGTTAGAGTAAATAATTGTCATTACTATTCGATTCATATCGTTTCAATCATAGGCAGACGGGCCGAGGTGAAATTCGGCAACAAATATGTCAACCATCTAAGACGAATTAAGTACTCTCCATTTAATTCCACCAGTTAATTTTCGTTATCTTTGCAGATACGTATTTCGACCACAACTGTGTGGTCGAAATACGTATCTGCAAAGATAACGAAAATTAACTGGTGGAATTAAATGGAGAGTACTTTATTCGTCTTAGACGGTTGAATACACTCCACTAAAAAAGCTTTATATATTTTTCTGAACAAATATGTATCATCAAAGGAGGTATAGAATTGTTTTCAATGCTAAAACAAAACACATTAATTTCATATATACTTGCTTAAAATTTAAAGATCCATGCAGACGTCTACTGTAATTAAAAAACTTTCATCACTCTACGCGTGGACACTCCTCAACGCAGTCGCTTCATACTCCCTGACAAAAGCTGAAATTTAGCACAACTTGACAATAATTGCAGGATCGAGATATAACAAATCTGATCCCGTACATCTTACAGCTAATATCTTGATCTGCGGTTGGCAAAAGTTGCGTTACCGCGTGGTCACGACTATGCCAACAAACCAGACCGATAATAAGATGATCAAGTGTCTGCGCCTTCAATTTTGGTTTTGCATCTTACGAGGCTCACGACACGACGCAGGCAGTCCACCGCCCAGAGAACGACGTAATTTTCCATTCCAGGTCGTGCCCCGGCTCCGCAGATGTCGTCCACCTTAAAAGCTGACTGTTCGAACAGAACCGACGACGGGATGATGCAATTCGATACCCGCTCACGCTCCGACTTGGCTCAGGGTGTTTCGAATCGAGTGATGACATTAATGTGACGAACCAAAACCGCACAGAAAAAGGGAAAAAGTCACCCGCCTTTCAAGGAGAGTGAAATATTAGAATTAGGTATCTTCACCAGCGGATGGTACGAGCCCAGCCAGCAGACGAAGCCACATCGCAACCGCATCTTTGAAACTCTCATTTTCTTCACGTTCGGTTCGGTGAAGCAAGGAAGAGACGAACGGCAAGCCGTGGCATGCTTCCATTACCTCATTGGTTATGATTTTCAATGGTTCGGCGGGTTGCTGGGATGGGTTGCGCTTTGATGTTGCCATGGCGAAGCGATGCACTCCTAGTTTTCAGTTTCATTAGCCAGGTATTATGGGTTTGCAAATTACAGTCTATCGATTTCAAATGGGCAAATGAAGGAAGGATAGGGAGAGTCGTCGACGTTGCAATCTGCGGGTCATTCAACTCCCCCTGGCAAATGTTCTCCACCGAGGGAAGAAAGTCTAGGCGCAGGGGTCTTTAAACTGCCGGGCAGCCATCGTAATTGGCCACGTTCTCTCACTCCTGTTGAAATGCATAATATGCAAATGACTGTCATCACTTTTGAGCAGTCGGTGCAATCTTGCACCGCTCGATTCTTACAGGACCATTCTGGCGAGTCATAAAGAATCACTATCATTTGTCTTTGTCCGTTTGCCTATGGAACTTCCAGCTGCATTGCAAGGCGGGAAAGAAGTCTTAACGATACTCGACGGTAGATGACCTACGTCGATGATGATTGTATGGCCATCATGCGCGTTTTTTTATATATTGTAGATGGCTCTAAGCACTGGACAACGATCCCTCGAGTACACTTCTTCGCTGATTGATGATTAATTTATTCGCGAAGTGGCAGCAGCATCCACCTCGTCGCAAAATAAAGTCCAACGACCGCTGCGCTATTGCTGGCTCCCCATGGCTGTCTATGATCGTCAGCGTCGTAAACGGTAGCGCCAGAAGAGTAGGCCGAACGTTTATTGGAATTTAATTTGAAGTCAACGCCTCCTGAGAATGTATGTGCCCGTGCGGGTTGTGCCGTTGGTGCTGAAGCAGAAATTCACTCGTGCCTTTTTTGCGGTTTTAATCGCACTTTGGGGCCTAAGAGTGAAAGGAATGATGTTCACCTTTCAAGAGCCTCGCACTTCTCGTGCTGAAGACCACAAGATTTAAATTGGAGAAGATGTCTTGGGAGAACAGTTGAGTGCTTTCGCCTACAATATAAACGAACAATTTTTACGACACGTGATTAATATGGTATCGAGAGAGTGATGAATTTGACATCAAAACAACACTTTTTTATTTTATGGCGTGACGATTTTGGGATGGCGATATTTGAGATGGATTAGCGAAATGAAAATTTAAACAAACAGAATGAATTGAAATGTTTCAAGTTTTATATGATATTTTGTTTTGTTTTTTTAATGTTTGTTCATAGTCAATCAACTAATAATTTCAAGGTGTTCCCTAAACCTTAAACGAATCAATCGAATCAATCGATTGGCACTGATCTTGATACAGTTTTTAGTGGTCACGTTTAATCCGACCTGATACTTGACTTTGAAACACTGAACCGTCCATATGAGAAGATGAAGGGAGATCGATCGAAAAAAAATCAATCTAGGTATTCGCTATTTCAAAATAATTAACCGATTGATTGCTGACAGCTTTTCCTTCCTACACGCGTGATCGTTAATGCGATCGCGTCTGATGATGTGTGATCATAATTCTCACGAGGCGGGAGGAATGTCAAGAGGGAACCAGCCTGCCGGTCAAACAATTACGGCCATTATTCGACCATTAAACGAGAAGAGCAACATGTGGCTCGTTACTCTTGTGAACCAGGCGGTGAACCAGCGATGAAGACGAGCAATTACAAATCAAAATTGCCCGAATGCATTTGATAAATGTTGCGTTCGGAAACTGGAAATGGTGGTGCCCCATTGGCTCCCAAAAATCGCTTCCATCGCCGTCAAAGTTGAGCACGGCAATTGGTCCCATTTATTGTGGAGATGTTTATAATTAAAGCATTGATCGGCGATTGTGTGTGCGGCGTGAGATTGAGCCCGAGGCGTCATTTTAGGTCATTTATGGCGCTCATTATCATATTTGATTTGACTGTGTTGATCTTGAAAGACCGATCAATGTTCGATCGAATTAACGTCAATTCTAGATTGTTATGGAATTGTTTTAATGCAGAGCTGATCTTGTTGAGTGGAATGTGTGTTCTTCAATTAACATTCTATTTAGGAAGTGGATATGAAAAAAAATATATCTTCGCAAACGAACTCATCATTTCGAGTGACCTTGCTTGATTATTGAATGGATACAAAACGAGCTGACGCTATTCCATTCAATTCTATTTTTATGAACTGGACATCATTGCTGTGGGATTATTTAAACCAGTGACCTGTCAAGTTCTCATCATTATGATTTTGAAGCATGACATCTATATCATCGACAGCAAATATATTTCGATGTTATCACCCCGGGTTATGATAGTAGCAAATTTGTATTTAATCACAGATTTAAAGGAACTAAAGGTTGAACTACAGGTTAAAAGTAGTATTATACACTGTTGCGTAATAGGAATGCTTTTATTTTTCAAAAACCTAACCTTTTTAGCGAAATCGTACTGAAATTATGCTGGATTTTTACTTCTTGAAAATACGTTGACTATCAACTATGGATTCTGTTCAAAATACTATTCGAATTCTTTTCAAAATCGGAAACAGCTTTTGTTAAGAACCTTCTAACGGATTCTGCTCAGAATCCCAAACGGATTATTTTCAGAATCTCAAACAGAATTCTAATCGGACTCTATTCAAACAAATTCCTCAAGGAACTCCGAATCTCGATCGGAATTCTGTTCAGAATCACGAAAGGATACTCTTTAAAATATCAATCGGATTCTGTTTGAAACTCCGAACGGATTTTGTACAAAGTCCGAACGGATTCTTTTCAGAATCTCGAACGGATTCTGCTTAGAACTGCAAACGAATTTTGTTCAGAATTCCAGCGGATTCTGTTTAGAATCTCAAACGAATTTTGCTCAGAATCTTGAGTGGATGCTTCTTAGAATATCGAGAGGATGCTGCTATGAATCTCATGCGGGATTTTTCAGAACCCTCTGTTATTTGCTACGGCAAGTTATAGTGCACAATAAACATCAACCACAGAAAACATACCACCGAAACTACAGAATCGATCGACATATGATCATATGGAAAAACCGCCTCAGATATGTTTTGCTGAGCTGAAAGTATGCTTTAGCGAAGTTTCGTGTCGTGTCCGCTACTGCAAAAATTGTACTAAAGATTAAATTTTAGCTACGGCAAAAAAACCTGTAAATCAAAATGACTTTACAAGTACATATTTTATTTGAAAAAGATTCACAGGAATAAAATATCGTTTAAAACTATACAATATTTTGTAATATGCAATATGAACTGAATTACAAATGTTGCAAATATACTGCGGCCCGCTTTAACAGCTCGAAATTCCTGTGTGGCCCTTGATAGTGAGCATGCTGGGGACCACTGACAATGGGGTCCTAACAAAAATTAAATTTGATAGCAATTTTTAAGAATATGTTTTTGTCAAAGATGTAAGTTTATGTCATCCATATAAACTTGATCCTGGGAAAGTAAATAAATTGCAAATATTTTGAAGATTTATGCGGTGCTCACTGTGTTGAAAAATTGCTTCAAGATGTGGTCTAGGCTTCTTGTTATAGGATGTTTTATGTCAAATTTATGCCCAGCGTCCAATGTCATTTAATGAGACGGGTCCGTAATTCAAATGATGACAATCATGACGAAATTATATTGCCTTGCCACGTTTTTACCCTTGTAGCAAAACAAAAGACCGAACTACCCTGTCAGTTACGGTGCAAAAGTAATCAGTTGTTTGAAACTGTCTCAGAAAATGATCAATTGTATGCACAAGTTCATAATTTGACGATCGAACGATGCCGACATGAACTTTCCTCTACATATAGTCTAACGCAAAACGCACTTACCGAATGAATAGCTTATGACCGTATAATGAACGCAAAATGAACTTTCAAATGAATTCGTCATCACCCAAACAATAAATAAATTTAGTTTATGGTGTTTCAAACTCGAAACTCATTTCAAATGAACATTATGTATGAAAATGTACTCATTTAGGTGACACCCAGTGCTAATCATTTCCATCTTTTGACGATGTGATTGAACCTTGATGTAGATACCTTAGATACGACTTAAAAATTTGATGCGTTGCCTCATAAGGCACTCCCTTTTATGTGGCAATTAATAGTGCTTTAACACTATCATCCTTATTTGCTATGTAACATTTTTAGTTATTATTAATACATTTCAATCAGAGGGTCCCGTAGCGTAGTTGGCTACACGTTCGCCTTACAAGCGAATGGTCATGGGTTCGATTCCGAGCCCCTCCACCAAACCCTCGTCAGTCGCCAGATCCGCAGCCCATTACGGTGGCGTTCTGGGGTACGCGCCTTACCGTCACGGCTGCCTGATGACGATTGACAACCACAACTTCTTCTCGGAGGCATTCCTCCAACGTTACCCGGATAAATGGCAACCGAACAATGCAACGATCATTGGATAGACGACTTGGACAAACGGACACAATGGACTCACGATGAGATGGACAGGCAACGACAACAACAATCAACGACAACAAAATCTAAAAATAGATTCTGTGTGAATTCTGGCAGCAGAATGCCACAGTAGATCTCGGCACAGTAACACAAAGTGCCTAACAAATAAAGATATGATTAAAAAAACACATTTCAATTGCCTCTGGCATTTTTCCTCTGGTTGAATTGAGGGTAGGAAACTTAAACTAAACTTAACCTAATGTATCCTAAGGACTAAGAAGCTAATCGTTTGTTTTTGTCTGAAATTGGAAATTATTTTGTTGGACATTTGTTGCAATGTCTCAATATTAGAAATTCTAAGAAGTTCATTGGCACTATACCACGGAGGCAACTTCAGAATCATTTTCAAAATTTTATTTTGAATCCTCTGAAGTGCCTTTTTTCTGGTATTGCAGCAACTAGTCCATATTGGCACAGCATACAACATGGCAGGTCTAAAAATATGTTTGTATATCAAAAGTTTGTTCTTAAGACAAAGTTTTGATTTTCTGTTTATAAGTGGATATAGACACTTAATATATTTATTACATTTGGCTTGAAGGCCTTCAATGTGATTTTTAAAAGTTAATTTTTGGTCCAGCAGAAGTCCTAAATATTTGGCTTCGCTAAACCAATTAATTGGAACCTCATTCATAGTGACAATATGTCTACTAGAAGGTTTCAAATAAGAAGCTCTCGGCTTATGTGGGAAAATTATAAGCTGAGTTTTGGAAACATTCGGGGAAATTTTCCATTTTTGCAAGTAAGTGGAGAAAATATCCAAACTTTTTTGCAATCTACTACAAATGACACGAAGGCCTTCAAGAAGTGCGCAGAACATTCGCGCGATCATTCGAAAAAATTATATTTATTGAATGGCTACTCAGTCTTACAATTATTACAACGAGTTAATTATTTACCCGACGTTTCGACATGGGGATTGTGTCTTTTTCAAGGGGAAAATATTTTTGTAATATTTTAACCTTTAAAAAGACACAATCATCGTGTTGAAACGTCGGGTAAATATTAAAATTGTTGTAATAATTGTAAGACTGAGTAGCCATTCAATAAATATTATTAAAACGTACAGTCGGTCCATAATCAGTAAAATTCGAGATAATTTGTAATGCTTTGTGCGGCCGGTAAATTAATGGTCATGACTTGTGCGCGTTCAGTCGTATTTTAGATTTAACTCCGGTAGGTACGTGAGAAGGATGTTTTCAATGCGTTTAATTATATCCCAACCCATAGATCGCATTGCTTACCAAAGTTAAATCAGATAAAACATCCTTTATTACTGACCAGGGTAGAAATATTTCACAGTCAATGCAGTGAAAAACATGGATCTCAGTATAATCTGCAGTCGCCTTCATCGCCGCCGTGGTGAGTGCGACTGGGTGCAGCCGAAAAATCATTTCCAACACCGACCATTCAATTTCGTATTCAGCCACTCACAAGTCGCTCTGACAGGCTGCTCAGTTCGCGCCTTACCGTATGACTGTGAGTGGCCCATTTAAACGCGTGGTGATTTTTTTCAATTTGCTGGGTGAATGTGTACATTTTGCTGTGGTAAATTTCATCTTCGCGGCGCAGTGGGTGATGTGAGTTCTGTTGTTTACTTTTCTGCCTCTCCGGGAATGTGAGGTTGATTTCAAAGAAGGAAGAAAATTAAACAATGATATAAAAAAAAACATCACCTTCATCCAATGCTGCCGAATATTTACAACCCTGTTACTGACACAAAATCCAAAAAGAATTCGGAATAGGGACTTTCGAACCGAATTTTCTTCCGAAGTTTTATCTATCAAACTAAATGATGCATTGTTTAGTCCATCTTTATGTGAATCCATTGTGGGCCTTCCTTAAGACGTGCGGTAAGACGCGCGGTTACCAATCAAGACCATGCTGAGGGTGGCTGGGTTCCATTCCCGGCGCCGGTCTTAATCATCATGAAAACAAAATTAAAATTTTGAAATCTTGATCATTCTCACTTTTCTCTTCTATCCATTCGACAGCTTGTATTTGACTTTTTGTCCTACGATTTTTTTGTCCCACAGCCCATCCTGGAATGCTTCTTGGACTTTTTATTGACATTCAAATTTTTTTATAGATCGTAGCGGACTACCAGGAAATCGTGTGATCAGCAAAGCATCTTTTGGGGAGTTCAGAACTCCTTGCAAATGAGATTTTATGCGGACTTAGAGATGTTAGTGTTTCCTTTTATTTTTATAAGTCCTTCCGAGCTCTGCAACACTTTTTCCTGTATACTTCTTATAATCCAATTATTTGTGCTATAGTTATAATAAATGGCTCAAATTTTTGTAAATTTTGATCAGGTATACCTCGATTATATAGACCCTCGATTATATGGACCCTCGATTATATGGACTTCGATTATATGGACTTTTTACCTCGATTATATGGACATTTTTTTTTTCAGCTCAGTTTTTTTTCGTATTTTGGGAGTTTGAAAAGCTGTTGACTATTCCATGTCATATTTTACATTGATTCTATATTTATTAAGGTACACTGGGGCAAATTAGGGCCAGTATGGCATGTTTTCGAAGCTATACATGAAAGCGCATACTAAATCATATGGTCCGCTGCTAAGATTGATTCACCATTTTTACATTGCAACTTTCATTATAATTGTGTATTCCATTCATCAACAAAAGCCACGGCCACGTCCTTACAAATCTGTGGGGAAAGATAACACGTATTTTAGGTGATCTCTGATAAAAGAAAACGTGAACAGGCTTGTCCAAGATGAATACACAGCTAGGTGTTGCAATGTGCTTAGTTTGTGGAAGAGAAGAAGGCGGGGGTGAAAAATTCATTTTAAGTGCAAAACGAAAACAAACCGGCTGGCTCTCCCATACTAAAATCCAAGATGGCTGAATCGTGAGTTTGGCACATTAGAACACCTAGTGGTGTATTCATCTTGGGCTTGTCAGTCTAACAGTATGGGAAACAAGTGATGAGATGACGCATTACCATCCAGTAAATCTGAACCACTGAGACTGATTTTTTTAGCAGTATGTCCAGGAAACTTTTTTCAAGAGTTTTTTTTAATGACTGCTACCAGCGATCGTAATGCTCACTTATATCCACGAGCAGAAGATGATCACTCATATGCATATTTTCGCCGAGAAATTATTTTGCGGGAAAGAAGAAAGGCCTGGTGAGAGATTACTATTTTCCCCCACTGTCAGTGCCGCGAAAATCTTCAAGAAGACTTTCGAAAAAGTTAGCCAATATCCCGGTATTTATGTTCGTTCAGCACAAAGTTTGCGGATTATACTGATGCTTAAAGGCAGGCAGAGACATTGAATATCGGGAACGAAGTTAGCAGTTCTTAAATGAATTGCTGTTTAAAGAAAATTACCAATGGTGCAGGCAGCAAGAATTATTTGAATTTAATGATGAATTTACATTGATAGGAAGAATTCAATTGCAACAATATAATCAAGAATATGCTCAGCTAGATTTTCCTATCATTATAACCGTGACTTCTGGTTACGGTGTCCAGCTCTTCATTCCGTTGTTCAATTAGAAATTGACTGCCAATATCAAAGGCACCCAGGTACATAGTGCAAAATATAAACCTTGATATCCCCTTTGAAGGTGTGAATGCAATTGACACTGGTAAAAAATGTCACTGATAGGGGACTGAGGATCCATATTTACATGCATTTAAAATAATTGTAAGAATCCCCATCAACCGCAACATGTTGCAAGCGGATCGGTTTAAAAGTGTCAGACAAGTGTGATTGTTTATAGGCGTTTTTGCATATAAAGTGTTTAGGCCATAACATCAGAGCCCATAGTCCGATCCGGCCAATTTCCAATAGAAGACAATGGGAAAAAATCTCCGTCGAATTCAATTTGCTGCGATCAAAATGAATATGGATAAGTGCCAGTGCTTCCATATAAAGTTTGTTTTTGAAGCGAACATATAGCTCTCCGTACACTGTATTTAGAATTTTTGTATTGTAATTTTGTGTCCACATTAAGCTTTATGAAGCCTTTATTACTTTTTTTGTCTTTATTATCGAGACTTTCAGACCGATGCTGGCTCGTCTCGTAAACCTTTATTACTTCTGTTTCTCTGTACCGTGTACCACGAAACTCTGGCCATCCGAAAGATGATCCCTAACAATCCAAAATCGAGCGTGACGCCACGCAGAACCGTTTTCAACGTCAAACGCCTGGAAGAGCATACTTGAGAATTGTGGCTCGGCAAATTGTCACAAACGACTGAGCCTACCAAATCAATGAACTGGTTAAAAAAAGTCTTATTACTAACTTAATCTTAGAACGGTTTGCAAACTATTTGAATATATTTTTGTATACATAGAAATCAGACCTATCAGAGCAGCTAAAATAATTATCCAGATGATATGTTCTTACCATAATCACGGGTAGGGCAATACCTTGACTGTCCTACCCAGGAACATTCATGCGTAGGACATGTCCTACTTGTTCTACCCACTCCCGGCGCCACTGGTCTGAATAGGTCATTTGGCTAAATTGGTCATTTGGCCGAATATGTCATTTGATGTCTCATTTCTCAATCATCATTTCTCACTTCTCAATGCAAAAAATAAAAAGTAAGAAATGAAGGATGAGAAAAGAGACACCTCCCTTCTCACTTTTCACAGTGAAACGTCTCTCTGCTCACTTCTTACTCATCATTTCTAACTTTTCGTGGTGAAAAATGAGAAGAGAAAAGTGCTGTGTGAGAAAGTATTCGTGAGAAATAAGTAGTGAGAAGTGAGAATTTCTCCCTCAATTTTCACTTCTCATTGTGCAAAGTGAGAAGTACGAGAAGTGAGAAGTGAGACGTCTCATTTCTCACTCGTCATTTCTTACTTCTCACTATAAAAGTCTCATTGAGACGTCTCACTGCTCACTTCTTACTGATCATTACTAACCTCTTGTGGTGAGAAATGAGAAGAGAGAAGTGCTGTGTGAGAAAGTAGTCGTGAGAAATAAGTAGTGAGAAGTGAGAGTTTCTCACTCGTCATTTCTCACTTCTCACTATGAAAGTCTTACTTCTCACTATGAAGGTCTCACATCTCACTCATCATTTCTCACTTCTTGCTGTCAAAAGTGAGAAGTGAAAAGTGAGTAGTGAGATGTCGCACTTCGGACTACTCACTTTTTACAGTGAGAAGTGAGAAATGATGAGTTAAAAGTGAGAAGTAGGAATTCTCACTTTTCACTCCTCACTCACTATTTTTCACTTCTGATTTCTACACCTCATTTAGTTTTCGCAGTAAGAGATAAGAAGTGAGAAATTAGAAATAAAAAGTATGAAGTGAGACGTCTCACTTCTTACTTCTCACTCCTTATTACTTCGTACTTACTTCTCACTGCGAAAAATGAGAATTACGAAGTTAGAAGTGAGAGGCCTGTAACTCTTTTTGCCGAATCATTAAGGCCAAACGGCATTTTGGCCAAATTACCTATTCGACCAAGCAACTCTTTAGACCAAGAGACCTATTTGGTAAAATGACATTTTCAGCCAAATGACCTTTTCTACTAAACGACTGCTTCGGCCAAACGAACTATTCGGCCTAATGACCTATTACGCCAAATGGCCTATTCTTCTTCTATAAAAGTACAGTGAACGATTGATTTTGTAAAGTTGGAAAAGCAGGCCAAGTTCCAGTTGGAATATAGAGCCATAGAAGAAGAAGGTGAATAAAAAGAAGAAGATCCATTCGACCTTCTCAGTGCAAAAAAAAATAAGAAATGTAGGATGAGAAAAGAGACACCTCCTTTCTCACTTCGCTCTTCTCACTGTTCACAGTAAGGAGTGAGGCGTCTCACTGCTCACTTCTCACTCATTATTTCTAATTTATCGTGGTGAGAAGTGAGTGGTGAGAAGTGAGACGTCTCACTTCTCACTTCTCACTCATCATATCTCACTTCTTACTATGAAAAGTGAGAAGTGAGTAGTGAGACGTCTTACTTTGCACTTCGTCCTACTCACTTTCTACAGACACCTCACCTCGCACGACTTACTTTTCACAGTGAGAAGTAAGACATGATTAGTGAGAAGTGAGCAGTGAAACGTCTCTCTTTTCACTTCTCACTCACTATTTTTTACTTCTCATTTCTTACATCTCATTTCACACTTCTCCGTTTTCGCAGTGAAATATAAAAAGAGAGAAATGGGGAATGAGAAGTATAAAGTGAGACGTCTCACTTCTCATTTCTCACTCCTTATTACTCTGTTCAGTCGACTCTCTACTACAGCTTGATGTACTATATCTCAACAACTCTCTCTATGTCGTTGGTTTCCTCGGTCCTTTCAAATTGCATACATCTGGGCTTCTCTAAATCTCGATATCTCTATATCTGGTCATATTTTTTTGAATTCTTTGTATCTATGTCGATATATTCAAATTTATAGACTACTTTATAGTCTGTAGACAATAAGACAATAATAATAATAATTTTCCTTCCATTCCTCGATCTCTCCCTATCTCCATGGTCCCAACAATATCGAGATGTGGAGAAGCGACAGTACTTACTCCTCACTCTAGAAAATGAGAATTGCGAAGTTAGAAATGAGAGGCCTGTGAGTGCACTGTGGTTCTTTTTGCCAAACCATTAGGGCCAAACGGCGTCTCGGCCAAATGACCTATTCAGCCAAACATCTTTTTTCGGGCAAAACACATTTTCTACTGAACGACCATACTTTTTTTTCTAATATTCAACATCACTGGATAGGTGCCTCCAAAACTTTCAAATTTTCCTTCTGAGAAGTTTCGTTCATCTAGAGCTTAGAAATTTATGCCGATGAACATACGAATTAATGGGAAGAAATCTCTCCATAAGTTGAGTTTCTGGTTTTGGGCTCGTACAAATGGCACTCAATATATGAGCAATGTATATGCTACCGAATGTTACCAAATAATTTGTTATTTTTGATTTAATAATGGTACCCTCAGAGGTCTAATTTTTATAAAAAACATCCCACAGGTCTAATTTTTCTTTCGCAGTTTTAATATTGATTCGATGTTCCTACGTATGTTGCTGTACTGAATCGATGTGGCCGAGATGTGGTAAAGAAAAGTCTTTTCAATGCTTACAAATCAGCTTGTTTAATACTCCTTTACAAAGCATTCAGTTTTTAACTTTCTTCAGAAATTGCACGGAAATTGAAGAAACATTGCGAACTATTTGTTCAATTATGCCTAAGAAGCATTCTAAGTGGACAAAATGTATATAGATTATGTTTGTTGTTTTAGTACTACAACAAATAAAACTTTTTTATTCTTATGTTATGAGTTTGATTTAAAACAAATGCATATGTCATGCCGACATCGGGCTGTTAGAGCAAGCCAAAAACAAAACTCTCCGCCAGTAAATTTTCTGAGGCCTAATTTGGCCTAAATTTGGTGTTTTAGGTGGCCCTACGTTGATTGTTGCTTCGTGTTGAAAAATTAAGCCTATACAAATATTTAAAAATAATTATGTCTCCCCCCTCGGATTTTTTTGCCCAAAAATAATATTTTTTAAAATTCGGATAATTTTGAGGATTTTCAAATCATTCTTTAACAAATCCAAAGAGTTTTTTGATTATCTTTCATTTTTATATTTATTTTTTATTATCCCTTCCCCCTTGACCTTTCGGAGACCAGTAGGACATAATTTGAAATAAATATTTGTAACAGCCTGACGGCAGTATTTATTCAATTTGATACGTAGTATCGAGAGCTCTCGGAGAAGGGTGGAGCATTGTGCAAAACATATCCTATAGAAATAAAAATTAATTAAGTGGACATTGAAAATATTGTATCCAATTGAGCAAAGGTGCCATATGTAAGATTTTTAATTTTTGGTGCTTCTAAAAATAAAAATGGTCTGAATCTATGGCCCGGAAAAACAATTGTTTACTTAGGTGATCCAATTGAGACTTTTTAAAACATATGACAAGTAATTATTTGTATGGTTAAATGTTAAGATGGTTTGCAGTAAGGAGTCGTCGATTTTTTTTCTTTGATTTCGTTTGTGTAAATTGTGAATTGTATTATATTTTGGATGATATATTTTATTATTTTATACATAATTTGATTTGGATATTATTTTAATCGTAACCCAAGTAAAAGAACGCATCGACTGTGTATTGACCATACTCCTCACTTTGAACGATCTGCCTAAACTTAAGCGGATTTAGATGGAGATGAGTAAGCTTTTTCTTTTACTCAAATGTAGATTACAAAAGTCCGTCTTATATGAACTAGCTTTCGGAGGCTTGTAAATTCAATGAACCCAAAGATTTTGAACCCAAAATATTAATATTTCCGTATGTAAAGTAGTTACATATCGAAACATACACCCGGTTGTTAGATTGTTGTTAGATTGCGGTTGTTAGATTTTCCAACAATTATGTATGAGAATCTACCAAAACCTGTATAAGAATTGGGCATATGCGAAATTGCTAGATTCTTATACGAATATTGTATAAAAATCTAACAATGCTGTAAGCTTTTCTTACATTTTTTGTAAAATCTAACAATTTCGCATATGCCTAGTTTTTATACATGTTTTGGTAGATTCTTATACAGAATTGTTAGAAAATCTAACAATCGCCGGTTGGGTGTATGCATATAACGTTTCAAACTGACATTTTGTATTGTTCAGATAGGATTTAAACGTTTGATAACCAGCTTTTGGACGACAGCGCTGGTGTATAAAACACTGTTTCGATGCACATATCGTGACCTGACCTACTTAGGCGCTGTTGTCAAAAGAGAAAATTTTCAACGCAAAACAACCCGAAACAAACAAATTAGTTCACGACTTCATTAATTATTCCTTCCTGATTGCTCTCGAACCGACTCACTCACTCACTCACTCCCGGCCTAGAACGCAAGAATGTGACCGCGAACCATAAAGTCATCCGATTCGCGCGAACCGAACCAACCATCGGCCAGCTAGCCAGTCGGTCGCGATCTCACGCCGCACGTCCACCGAAGCCAGCGAGGAGAAGATTCCGTAAAAGGATTGCATAACCGTTAGCTAGAAAGAAGTCGAGCCTCACGACTGCGGGGCGCGATCTGGCGTTGGATTCTAGGTCAACCTTGATTCCCGATCTACTGCGGGTTCGGTCCCATTACTTCGGGGAATCGTGTTTCGAAGCTATAAATAAAATTTGCATAAATTAATGACCGCAAGTCCGCGAACCGGCTGACTGGCGGGTGTCTCGTGGCCATCGTCTCCGTCGTTGTCGGCAACTACAATCGGCCTGGGGCCATCAACGAACGGAAATATGGGACACGATGAGTCCGCGCCCGGGAAGCACCATCCAATTGCCAAAATCGAAGAAATGGGAAACCGAACCGGTCAATTTAGCCGCTGGCGATGATTGATAATGGGGGGTTTAAGCATTGCCAAATAGCTAGTGAAAGAGCGTTCAGAGTCATGTATTAATTATACCGGTGTTCAATCCCATTACTTTTGCTCTGCTAATGAGGCGATGGAACCACGGAAGCCCTCGCTAGTGTCAAGGCGGTCTTGGGTGGCCATTAATAATTTTCGCACCAATTGGGAGGTATCTTAGTTTTGCCATAGGCTTTTTTTTTGGCGTTTCCATAGACGAAATTCATTGATTCATTTATAGGTCAATCAATTCCAATTAGTTAATAAATAGCCATCAATAATCACGTTCTTGATTACTTCATCGTAGTAACCTGCTGCGACACACATGCCCTTCATAATTTAAACTTCCTTACCGTTGCCATGATACGGAAGAAAAATCTGTAAAAAAGACGAGCCACTAATGTAATGAAACCGGAAGACCCGCCGAGGTCCGCCCCGGCCAACTAATTTATCCGGTTATGGGGTAAAGCAAAAGTTGCTGTACTTCCACCATAGCACCACTGACTGGCGTGCCCCCTCGGCCGAAACTGCTCATATCTTGTCATCATGCAAGCGATCTTGGACTTGAAAAATGCCTGCGAAGGAAAATCGACAGCTTAAATACGTACTTTACAAGACGGCCGACGAAAACCGCGGAAAGACGAAATCTCATTTCGAATTCAACAGCGGCAACTCACTGTGGATTCACGCGATACAAGCAAGTGGACAAAACCGCGTCCAAATCGATTTATTGCTACTTGATTACTAGGTAGACAACTTCAACGATATTGACATTTAATCGACGAAACCGAATCCAAAATTTTGTATTGCATTTTGTGGATTTTTGTTCTTTGTGCATATGAAAATAAAAACTCCTAAAGTTGGTTTGATTTTGTCCGACCGTGTTAACCAACAGTGAAACTCTGCACCAAGTTCACTGTCATCACGCCTCGTCGGCCGACAGACAAAAACCAGCTTCAGACCTCAACGCAGCAAAGCGAACGGACGATAATTTAATTGAATTTGAGCTCGAACTCGAAAATTATAATAAAATAACAAATGCGAACCCGAAAATCCCCAAAGCGTAACAATTTGGATGTGCGATTTTGATCATTGGCGATGCGATACACAAAGTCACACAATTATGCTTGAATTTTTGTGTACGGCGGCAAGCATTTATTCGAACCCATTTGAAGCGTAGTAGGCGAAGTTTCTAATAGAGTTGTCCTCCCACCTGGATGGAAGCCAGTTAACGTGAACAAGGCTATCAAAACGCTGCTGTCCGGTACGGTGATAGCAACGTCAAGGGTGACTCGATCGCTTGGAGAAGGAGAACCGCTAGTCGTTGATCCAAATAGTTTCACAACCGCGGTCGATCGCCGTGCCCTTGGGCTGCTGATCGCGGCATGCTGAACAACATTCGAAGGTTTTTTGTTCATCTGGAGTGATCAGTTTTCTGGGAGGTACGTAAGAGGATTGAGTTATCCAACCATTTAATGGCTCAGCAGGTGACTTCGCTGAGTGACGAACATATTAGCGTGACCGATTGGAAATGTGTCCGATGGGAGTGGGCTACCGAAACGATTATGAACGCAGTAGGCGGGCAAATCGTGAGAAATGTCTTTTCGAGTAACTGTTGTCAAAATGGTTAATTAAAAATGACAAGGTCGAGTACATTGTGATGTTTCCGGGTTTCATATTAGACATAAGTTATTTGTCGAACAATGCAATCGGGCGTCACGGATATTTAAAAAAAAATATTGTAGTGGCATATTAGTGCAAAAAAAATGGTAGTGGCATATTACTGCAATAAGATACGGTTTGTTGCAATCAATCAATTTACATCAGGAAAAACACAAATAAAAATCCAACAAGCCTAACAATCTATTTGAAATCATTCTTCACCCATTCAAATGAGAATCAATTATTATTTAAACCAATCCAAATCCAATCCAAATCCAATCCAAATCCAAATCCAAATCCAAACCAAATCCAAACCAAATCCAATTCAAATCCAATCCAAATCCAATCCAAATCCAAACCAAAACAAAAACAAAACCAATCCCAAGCCAAACCAAAACAAAAACAAATCCAAAACCAATCCAAACCAAATCCAAACCAAATCCAAACCAATCCAAACCAATCCAAACCAATCCAAACCAATCCAAACCAATCCAAACCAATCCAAACCAATCCAAACCAATCCAAACCAATCCAAACCAATCCAAACCAATCCAAACCAATCCAAACCAATCTAAACCAAACCAATCCAAACCAATCCAAACCAATCCAAACCAATCCAAACCAATCCAAACCAATCCAAACCAATCCAAACCAATCCAAACCAATCCGAATTCAATCCAAACCAATCCAAACCAATCCAAATCAAACCAAACCAATCAAACCAATCAAACCAATCAAACCAATCCAAACCAATCCAAACCAATCCAAACCAATCCAAACCAATCCAAATCCAATCCAAACCAATCCAAACCAATCCAAACCAATCAAACCAACCAAACCAATCCAAACCAATCCAAACCAATCCAAACCAATCCAAACCAATCCAAACCAACCAAACCAATCAAACCAATCAAACCAATCCAAACCAATCCAAACCAATCCAAACCAATCCAAACCAATCCAAACCAATCCAAACCAATCCAAACCAATCCAAACCAATCCAAACCAAACCAATCCAAACCAATCCAAATCCAATCCAATCCAAATCCAATCCAAATCGAATCCAAATCCAATCCAAATCGAATCCAAATCCAATCCAAATCCAATCCAAATCGAATCCGAATCCAATCCAAAACCAATCCAAATCCAATCCAAATCCAATCCAAAACCAATTCAAATCCAATCCAAAACCAATCCAAAACCAATCCAAATCCAAGCCAATTCAAATCCAATCCAAATAAATTCAAATCCAATCCAAATCCAATCCAAATCCAATCCAAATCCAATCCAAATCTAATCCAAATCCAATCCAAATTCAATCCAAATCCAATCCAAATTCAATCCAAATCCAATCCAAATTCAATCCAAATCCAATCCAAATCCAATCCAAATCCAATCCAAATCCAAATCCAATCCAAATCCAATCCAAATCCATTCTTAATCCAAATCCAAAATCCGATCCAAATCCAAATCTCACTTACTCACTTCTCATTTCTCACTGCTCACTGTGAAAAGTAAATAGTATGAAATGAGAAGTGGAACTTCTCACTACTCACTTTTCACAGTGAGAAGTGAGGAATGAAGAGTGAGAAGTTAGATGTCTCACTTCTCACTCCTTATTTCTCACTTCGCACTGTGAAAAGTGAGAAGTTAGACTTCTCACTTCTCACTCCTTATTTCTCACTTCTCACTGTGAAAAGTGAGAAGTGAGTATTGAGAGGTTCCACTTCTCACTTCATACTATTCACTTTTCACAAGAAGAAGTGAGAAATAAGGAGTGAGAATTGAGATGCCTCACTTCTCACTCTTCATTTCTTACATTTCAATCTAAGCGTTAACATTGAAAAAAAAATCACGCTATTTTTTTCACAATTTCCTAAAAAAAAGCTTTACGTGTTTTTTTTACGAATTTTTATTTTCTTATCTAATGAATCGTCTGCTTTGAGCGTGCTTACAGCGGCACACTAGGAGTTAACTTTCTGAAATCAGTAAGGCGAAAGGCATCTAAGGTTCGATTTCTCAAAATTAGGCAGCTTCATCGATAAAATATTTGGTAGGCGTAGTAGCGGACACCTTCCTACATAACCGGTACCAAATATTTTTTCATGGAAAGTTCCTCATTTTGAGAAAACCCGCGTTAGATGTATTTCGCCATACAAATTTCTGGGGGTTAACTCTTCTTGGCTATTTACGCATATACGATAGCGCCTGGATGTGGAAGCGGCGGGTAGAAAATCAGCCACTGCCAATAATTCATTGAAAAAAATAAAAAAAAAGTTTTTCCAAAATCGAATGGTTTCGTTGCCAAAATCCAATGGGGTCTGTAGATGCATTCCATGTTACTTTAGTTGTATGGCTGCTTGGGTGGTGCTTATTTTTGACTGAAATTCAAAGTATTCGCACCATTTGTTTTTTTTCCTGTTTATCCAATTCATTTTGCAGTCAATCTCCAGTACATAGCTTAAATTTGTGCTATTAAATGATGAGTATAGAAAACCCCAACAAATCTTCGGTCAATATAAATTGACCTTCATCGGAGCTCATTAACAAACGCGGAAGCTACCTTGCTGATGGACCATGAAACCTCCTCAATGCTCTGACGCCTCGCTCGCGAGAATCTTCATCCGCGTCAACACAGTCGGCCCAGACTAGGATTTGCCGATACTAAGTGAAAAATGACGCGCAAATGTTTCCATCTGCAAACAAAGCATCCTTTGCCTTGTCCATTGATCACTGAACGAAGCGTGGGTAAATTGATGATAATGACGTACATGTCATCGCTTCAGTTGCTTTATACGCGGCTCGGGAGGTGTTCTTTCCGCAAAGGCACTTGTTACAACGATGAATACCGCTGTAGTAGAACGGCTCCGTTAATTAATAAAGTTTTGCGCTTTTCTTACAAGAGTGTTTCTGTGAGCGTTCGATCGGAAACGTTTCTTTTATAATCGAACGATAAATATCCTTGACAGCGGTGCGGTGGCTTAAAATTCCATCGTCAAAGCTTATCCAGAGGAAAATTTGCTTCATCCAAGTTTTCATGTTTGAGCACGTACTGTCATGAAGAACATTACTTATGGGTTCTCCGCAGCATGGGTACTTTAAGACATGATACTGCATAGAATCCAATGGCTGAACGGTAGGCATCTGCCCAAAGTTTACAACACAATTAATAGAACTCGACAAAGGGTGTGGCAGCTGTCTAGCAAGCGAGAAAGGCGGTATTCAAAAGCAAACATTAAAAAAAAGTTCTCGTTTGTCCAAGAGTGAAAATCCCGAAGTCCAATTTTTCGAGTTTCAAACCCGTGAAATGCAGGCAACAGTAAGAGAGAAGACTCCACCCCTTGGAATCACTGTTATTATTAAATATGTTTCCTTTTGGCTGCAAAATTATTGGGGTAAACCAGCGGTAAAATATTGGTTTATCAAATCCCATTCTTCTAAATTAGTGGGCAGCTTAACTGAAAATGATAGGTTCGCGAACGGATCCCAGCCGGACTTACGCCGCGGCTCGGGCGCTGCTGGGCTGGAGAAAGACCTAATCAAGCGGAATGGACACGAAGGCTTGTAGCGCATTATGGTAAACGCTAAATTATAGGGGCGAAATTCTTACCCCGTTGTTTCGGTTGATTCCGAGTGATTCTTAGATAAAGGAGCGTACCGTGTTTAGGAAACAAACACGTGCAAATTTACGTGCTCGGGTACCCTCATCATCGTCATCATCGTCATCATCATCATCATGGCATGCCATAACACTATTTGCTCAGATCAGAAGTTTCGTTTCGACATTCACCAGCACTCAGTGGCCTACTGCGTTAGGCAATGTGTTTGTAGAACGGTTTTTTTTAGCAAGCGAAGCACGTGTTTTGCGGCTAATTGCATCGAGGGACTTATTTTTCAAAATGTTTCGTAACAATTAATCACATCGCTGAGGGATGAGGGTATGGTATGTGCACAGCAAAACTCAGACAGAAATAGCCTAAACTCAACTCTACATATTTGTGTTCACAATATTTATCATGCGTTCGAATGTATGGCATGTTGATATGATCTCGATATTTTTTTTACTGATGATTGAATTGCAATTGCTTGTTAAAATTATTTAATTAAATTGGACTGTATGTTTTGAAGACGAGCCCAGATGTGTAAGAACATTTTCCATGATTGCAAAACATGGATGGGTGAAAAATATTATTTGAACAGAATAAATAAGACAAATTTAATGGATGAACCCGTACTGTGCACATACCTACTACAAGCCAATGACCACTAAGAGTTAATAGAACCATACAAAATAAAACCTTCATCATAGCACAAGCCCCCCCTGGTGGCAAACTATTTGCATTGTTGTCAGTCAGTTTCAACGGCAGCACCCTCTCGTCCTTTCCGGTTGCGGTAAATAACTTTCGATGTTGGGGGAAAAGAAAACATCACCCATTTCATGTTATTCTGATTAGTTGTATCATACCGTTTCTCATCTATTTGGGTAGGAATCAAGGATCCTCTGTATCAGTTTCCGGACGGGTTTCTCGGTAGCAGTTTTGACACGGTCATAACCCTTTTTAGTTTGAGCTGGATGCTTTCACTGGAAATGTCTTTCGATTAATTTAACCTTTTTGTGCTAGGTGAAGGTATCCACTACAGGCACGTACAGCATTTAAGTGGAAGTATTTGAAGTGGATAATCTACAAAAATGAATTATGTTCCATTCCATTTAGTTCCACATTTTGATCGTTACATCTCAGATACGTTCTAATTCAGTATTAGGGTCGCTCTCAGTGTAATTAACGCAAGTTGTCTAGTTAAAAAATACCTTTCTTCTCAAAATAAAATTTCAACATTTAACTTATTTCGGCTGGTTTATCAGTTTCCAATTTTTAAAACAAAACCTTTTCAAATACATTACATGTTTATAGTTTTAATAGTTTACAGTTATAATGGGCACCCCAGCAAATATTGTCTGGGCGGTATTTTCCACGTTAAGACCAAAAATCAGAATTGTTGTGTACAAGACACAATAGCAAGGTAAACTTTGGACAGCGTAAGGCCGTCGTTGCGATTACCTTTTCTGCCGTCACAAATCGATTGTGTTTAGTACGTTGCAGAACATTATCCGCAGATCAGTTTGAATAAAAAGATGATCTTGAAATGGATCGATTCATTTTCGATAATGGGCCTTCTTAATCACAAAAGCAACAAAAACAAATCGGAATCTAGAGAGAAAATTTCACTTGCCTGCTACTGCTGCCCTCCATGCGAATGAATTTTTGCAGCGTCTCCTTCCGACGTGCGCTCGTGGTTTTGCTACGGACGGCATTTTTTTGTTGTTTCCAAGCGATTTATTAGCTTTTTGAACAAAATTCGTCTCTGCTAAACCTTGCTTTATATAGAATGGTGGTCCTGGAAAGAATCGATCGATTACCAGTAATGCGCATTTTGAATAACTATCAGAAACTACTCAATAGTCAATAGTTTGGAGCAATAGCAAGAAAATTGGGGCTTGAGAGCTGCTTCCACTAATTATTGACTATCTAAGGTACTTCAGACACCAGCTTTAAGAAATGCACTCCACCGCGCTACTGCCATGACCACCACGCTGTCGTAGCAAAACAGCAAACCGGTAGTCCGAACGTTGCAAGAAAATTTCACATGGGTGCTTCTGATTCTGACGACGACGACCACAGGACCCATGCCGTCGCTCGGTGGGAATAAAATTTCCTGCAGCAATTTCGCCGATGGCGACCACTGGGACTTTGGTCGGGAATTTGCAAATTCTAACTATTTAGTGATCGCTGCTAGTGATTCGGAAGGCACATTATTGGGAATTGATCGGTTCTTTTCCAGGACCACCATTATATAAAAAGGAAGGTTGATCCGAGATGAACTTTATTCAAAGTGCACATTAAACGCTTGGAAACAGCAGAAAGTTACCGTCCATAGTAAAACCAAGCCAAGTGGAGTGGAATTTTCTCTAAAGATACTGATTTTTTTTTCTAACAGCAACAGATTGGAAAGGCGCATTATTAAAAATAATTCGATTCTATTTGAATCATTTATTTGAGAAACTGCATAAGTCCATTTTACACTTTTTCGAGAAAACAACAAAAACTGTTTTTGAACAAACTTGCACCGAATCTTTCGATTTCTTCGATACAGATCAATAGTTTTTGACATAACTCAACACCTTGGGGCACTTTCAGTGCAAAAAATGTAAGCAGTACTCAAGGATGTTATCGATCATTTAGGAATCTGCCTTCGATCATTTAGTAGTTTTTCAATAACTCATCCCAGAAGCTAAATTTCCAAAATGTGTTGAATGGTGGACTTCTAGTGCGAAGGTTTATCTACAACTCTGCCTAACAGTTCGTTGTTTGATTTTCACAAATAACGGAGCTATAGCGCTAGTAGTAGTAACTTAGACTAAATGATTGCATATTTTGTTATCATTTAGTATAAGTATAGCAACTAGCACCGTAACTCCTTTAGCAGTGGAATTCGAACATCGACCTGTTCAGGAGAGTTGTAGAAAAACCTTCGCCCTAAAAGTCCACCATACAACACATTTTGAAATTTAGCCTCTGGAATGAGTTACTGACAAACTACTAAATGAACGAACGCAGATTACTAAATGATCGATAACATCCTTGGCAGTACTCCACAATTGCTCTTCAAAGTACGTGAATATATGTAGTTTCTCAAACAAATGAAATTTTCTTCATACACTCCTGAACAAAATTTTTTTTTTCGTATTTTTTGCCAGAATACGTATTTTTGGACGAGGATTCAGAATATATAAAAATCTCATTTTGACCAAAAATGTTACATATGCAGTTTCTCAAACAAACGGTTCATTTAGAATCACAATTTCATAGAAGCAAAGTTTGGGTCGAGACAAATTTTCTTCAAAATGAAAATCACAATCGCTTGGTTGCGGCAAAGTTTCCGTTGGTAATAAAATCACTTACGTGCGTTAGAGGGAGACCCTGCAAAAATTTATTGCGAATATGATTTTAACTTTAACCGATTCAATACGAATTTCTTTTCCGCCGTATTTCAACATAAATTTTGTACAAACTGCTTAAAAACGGATGCGAAGCACACCAAAGTAGAAATATGGGGGAAAATACTTGTTTTGAGTTCTTTTAGGTTTTCCTCACCTTCCTTGAGTTGGGATCTTGAGGATCTGCGTAAACAACAAAGCGTTTTTCGGGGCCTCAACCCTAATATGAAGTAGGAAATATTTAACTATTTCATTTTGAGGCATAATTTAACTATTTCTATCAAATCGTAGTGTTACGTAGTGTTATCTACGGTACTTCAAACAATTCTTGAGTTCAGATCTTAGAGGTCTTCCAGATCAACAGAGTGATTGATAGGTTCCTGAGGTTGTGTGTTAGTTGTTGAAACCCCATTAGACATCGTTACATCAGTATTTAAAAAAATCAACATTCCCAAAATAGCTATGGTACTCCAAACCATTCTTGAGATCAGATATTGAAGATCTACCACACCAATCGAGTGATTTATACGGTCCTGAGCTTGTGTTTTAGTTAAAGCAACTCCATGGGACATCATTACACCAGTATATACAAATCACAACATTCCAAGAGTTCCTGCGGTACTCCAAATCATTCTTGAGTTCAGATATTGGAGGTCTACAAGACCAACAGAATGATTCATACGTTTCCGAGCTTGTGTGTTAGTTGGTGAAGTCCTATTTGACATCATTACACCAGTATATAAAAAATCGTCATTCTCAGAATATCGACGGTACTCCAAACTATTTTTGAGTTCAGATCTTGGAGGTCTACAACACCAACAGAGTGATTCATAGGGTCCTGAGCTTGTGTGATAGCTGGAGCAACCCCATGGGACATCATTACACCAGTATACACAAATCACAACATTCTCAGACTTCCTCTGGTACTCCAAATCGTTCTTGAGTTCAGATATTGGAGGTCTACAAGACCAACAGAGTGATTCATACGTTTCCGAGCTGGTGCATTAGTAGGTGAAGTCCCATTTGACATCATTATACCAGTATATACAAATAATATCTACGATTCCATACATCCACTACTTCCAACTCATAAAAATAGTTGAGTCATCGAAGATTTTCATGTTGATCGTTTTGAATATTAAGATCTGTACTCAAGGACAGTTTGGAGTATCGTAGATATTGAACGAATTCTGTAGTGTGTCTGTAATGGTGAATGATTTGAATATTAAGATCTGTACTCAAGGATAGTTTGGAGAGTCGTAGATGTCGACCGAAGTATGTAGTGTGTCTGTAGTGGTGTTACGAGGTACCGTGGAGCTATTCCAATTCATAAAAATAGTGGGGACATCAAAGATCTTCTTGTTGATCCATTTGAATATTAGGATCTGAGCTCAAAAACAGTTTGTTGTGTCGTTGAAGTTCAACGAATTCTGTAATGTGTCCATAATAGTGTAACGAAGTTTCGTGAAGCTATTCCAACCTATAAAATAGTTGGGACATCGAAGATCTTGCATATCGTTTTGAGTATTAGGATTTGTAGTCAAGGACAGTTTGGTGTGTTGTAGATATTGATCGAATTCTGTGGTGTGTCTGTAATGGTGTTACGAGGTACCTTGGATCTATTCCAACTTATAAAACTAATGAGGACATCGAAGATCTTCATGTTGATCGATTTGAATATTAAGATCTGAGTTTGAAGTATCGTAGATATTGAAAAAGATCTGTTATACCGCTGGGCAGGCGCTGGATTTTATAATTAAGCATTTCATTTTCAATTATTTAACAAGAATATGGTAAAGTATGGTGCTGATTCCTAAGAACATCAAAATTACAACTCAAGGATAGTTTGGATGCTCTAGATCATCGTAGTGCCCGTAATCTGACCTGTGCAATATTTTTTTCTGGATGGAGCAGTTAATTTTGAACATTTTTGCTGAAGAAAGCAAAGCTCTATCTCTTAAAACTGATTTTTGACAGCTGATTTTTGTCTTGGGTCATATACGATCCATCCGAATTTAATCGGTTTAATAAAATTCGTCTCGGCTCAATTTTCCCTTTAATAAAATGGTGGTCCTGGAAAGAATCGATTTGTTTTCTGTAAAGTGCAGGAAAACCAGAGTTTCGAAATCCGTCCACCGAATCTGATACTCCTCTCCAGATGTCATGTCGGGTTCAAGATTGATTTCAGGATCAAGCAGCGCAGTAGCTTGTGGCTTGTAATCCAAAATCACCCACGAAATAGCTGAGTGGAGTCGTTTGGTAGACTTCTTAGCTGCGCACTTCTCACCGGAACGATTGTTATGTCTTCCAATATGCAACTTGGAATTGATCTGGTGGTTGGAGCTCCAAGAACGGGCAGATATTTCTTTGAGGAGAACGAATAATTCGGATTTAAGCCCACTTGGAAAATGCGTTAATCATCACCAGAAAATGTACGCCATTTACAGAAGCATGAAGTACAGGAGCGTAGCATCACACGTAGCGTTGTAGATTTCGGCGTTTCCAAATAGGGTAGTACCGAGCGGGACTGAAATCCGTATTGCACCGGAATCCGTCCACCTCATGAGATATCAATAAATTAAAGGGGGTTAAAGGTAATTAATGTAGAAATAATTAATCTTATCCTGTTCAGATTCTTGGTAGTAAGCTTTTAGGGCATAGAATTGGAAAGAAGGCTTTAAAATCAAAACATCAAAAATCAAAAACAAATCTCCACCCACCAAACGCGGAGTTTGTGCCGCCATTTTGTTTTCGGGTAGACCATAATTGCACCAAAAGTAACTGTGTTTTAATTGCTTATTGCGAATCATAACATAAGATAAGCGGAATACAAATCGAAGGGATCGCTTCTCAAGGTGCGTATCGAACTATTTACAGTGATAGTTTAGTCAATCAGACTGTTTCAAATTAAATATTTAGTTAATAAATAGATGTACGGATTTTGATCCTTTGATTCGAAATCCCCAACGGTGGACGGATTTTTTCGATGACAAACGTTTTGTTTACATTCGATTCCTATTTTCTAATGAATTTTTCACATATTAAGTTGCCTAAGTGTACATATTTCGATGCCCCACGGTAGGGTGGTAGAGACCCACTAGATGTTAAAATCGCAATACATAAGCGTCAAGGCCCATCGTCAAGTCATACAATCGATTGGAGGTGTGGATAAGAAATTTCTTTTTTCGATACAAGAATTCTCAAAAAGGTTGATCATTCGTTTAAGGCGAATGGCTGCTAAAAAGTGGTTAAAGCCTCTCTAAACTAAAAAGAAGAAGAAAAGAAGATGATTCGTTTGTAAAGTAAGCTTTCGAAAATATTATCCGGTGAAATTTCGTAGAGCTGCAAAAATTAGGGCTAGACCTTCCATTTCTACCTTTTCGTATCCTTTTTCAGCGTCAGTAAGAAAGCGAGCTGCATTAGCGACGGCTTTGATGGCACCATCTGGAAAAATGTTTATTTTGCAAGCTCCAGTGGCTGACTGGGATGCATCCGCTGCAAAAATTATATCCAACGTCGTATCGTAATGAGTAAGAAGGAGTCGGGCTTGAACACTTATTTGAATCTTTTGAAGGCTTTCTGGCTGTTGTTGTTTCAAACAAAAAAGGTATCTTTCTTGAGCAGTGGTTCGAAATAGCTTCCGAAGCTTCTTCTTCAAAATATCTGCCAGAACTCCTTCGAATATTCAAAAATTCCATCGTTAATTCTAAACGAATTTATTATTAGTTTTTTTTTTTGTTCAGTTTCTTTATTTGGCAGGCTCAGATGTCGTAAAAACAACTCTACGGAGCCAGAATCAGTCATTACACAACTATTTAAAATTTATATAATTAATAAATGTTTGAAGCTTAAACGAAGGGGTTTTTGACCGAAATAGGGGTTTTTTCCTTTGATGCAGCGTCCACTGCTGATCCGCTTCATTTTCCTTTTGCATCTCCTTAAATTCCTTTTCCTCGTTTGGTAGTTTCTTTCTATTCCTTTCGTACATCACCGTCGGCTCGTCCATTACGATTTCGTTATCCTTTCGCATTACCTCCGACCGTTTTGCCTTATTTTCAAACGATTCCTCTCCTGCGGCGTCGAAACATAGCTCAGCCGGAAACTTTTCCCGAACGACTTTCTTCACTTTCCTATATTTTCCCAGCACCGCAACTAGCTCAGAGTCAGCAGTCTCTGGAGGTAAATTGTACACGCGTACATATTCAATGCACTCTTCTGCATGTGGCATGGATACCGCTGCATTTTTTCCATTCGCATAATGATAAATTAAATCTTCCGAGTTGAAGGTTAATGCGTGCAGCATTGCTTCTTCCGGTTGATATTTAATAAACACGGACTTTTCTTATGCGATCCTATAAACCGCTTCAATCCAGTATCCAAGGATTTCACAAAGTGAACAATTTCACCCATATTCGGGTTTTCGCTCCCATTCGGGAAGTTAAACTCGATGGAATTTTTTATTTCACACATCCCGGTGACGATAACAGTCACAGACATGCTAGCGAGAACAATGAACAGTTCAAGGCAAAGCTACCGCGTGGTTTGCACCGAAAACAACAACCTGCTGCTCTTTCGAGAGATGAAAACGAACTGGAATTTATTATTAGTATCTTTGTTGAAGAGATGCAGTCCAGAATTCTAATTCCCAGCGCCATTCAAAGTTGGATGGGATGTGATTTTAAAGGAATTCTATGTGAATTTTGAAAGGAATTCAAAGAGATTTTCTGGAGTGCCCTTGAAGTTATTTATAATAAGTTCTTGGAGAAATAAATAACATGCAGGAATCCCTGGAACAACCTCCAAAGATATTCCTGGAGGAACTTCTCAAGGAATTCTTAACGAAACTTCCGGTGGAATTCCTGAAGGAACTTCTTAAGGAATAATTCCTGGAGGAACTGCCGAAGGAACTCCTGGAGAAGTTTCCGAAGGAATTGGAGGAACTTTCGAAGGGATTCCTGTAGGAACTTCCGAAGCAATTCCTGGAGGAACTTAAGAATGAATTTCTGGAGGAACTTAAGAATAAATTTCTGGAGGAACTACCGAAAGTATTTCTGGAGTAACTTTCGAAGGAATTCCTAGAGGAATTTTCGAAGGAATTCCTGGAGGAATTCCCGAATGAATTCCTGGAGGAACTAGCAAAGGAATTCCTGGAGGAATTTGCGAAGGAATTCCTGGAGGAACATCCGAAGGAATTTTTGGAGGCACTTCCGGAAGAATTCCAGGAGGAACTTCCGGAAGAATTCAGGAGGAACTTCCGGAGGAATTCCTGGAGGAACTTCGGAGGAATTCCTGGAGGAACTTCCGGAGGAATTCCTGGAGGAACTTCTGGACGCATTCCTGGAGGAACTTCCGGAGGAATTCCTGGAGGAACTTCCGGAGGAATTCCTGGAGGAACTTCCGGAGGAATTCCTGGAAGAACTTCCGGAGGAATTCCTGGAGGAACTTCTGGAGGAATTCCTGGAGGAACTTCCGGAGGAATTCCTGGAGGAACTTCCGGAGGAACTTCCGGAGGAACTTCCTGGAGGAACTTCCGGAGGAATTCCTGGAGGAACTTCCGGAGGAATTCCTGGAGGAACTTCCGGAGGAATTCCTGGAGGAACTTCCGGAGGAACTTCCGGAGGAACTTCCGAAGGAGTTTCTGCGGGAACTTCTGAAGGAGTTCCTGGAGGAACTTCTTAAAGAGTTCCTGGAGGAACTTTCGAAGGAAATCCTGGAGGAATTCCTAAAGGAACTTCCGATGGACGGGACGAGCAAGCGTTGGGCTGAAAGTCTCGCTTATAAAGATATAAAAAAAAAACTTCTGGTGGAATTCTCGGAGGAATTGGAGGAACTTTCGAAGAGATTCCTGAAGGAACTTCCGTAGAAATTCCTGGAGGAACTTCCGTAGAAATTTATGGAGGAACTTCCGAAGGAATCCCAGGAATTCCTGGCGAAACTACGGATGAAGCTTCTGTATGAACTCCCTAAGAAACTCCTAGAGAAATATCCCTCGGCATTGCTGAAGAACTCCTTTACCGCAATTTCGTCAATATTTTACTTTAATTCAGTAAAGTTCACTTTTTACCGAGATCTCTGTAACGATTTCCTGTTGACTTGTTAAAGTTTAACAAAAAAGCGGTAAAAATTTTACCATAATACTTCGATATCATTCCTGTGATCTCGGTTGTTCAATGCTCGGCAATCGTAAAATTTTTAATTTTAGGTTTTTTGAGAAACTTTCGGGGGAACTCATGGAGAAGCTTCAGAAAAAATGCGGATTTTTTTTATATCAGCGGTTACTTTACATCATTTTCAGCCAGCGGTAGGGTTGAAAATGATGTAAAGTCGCCGCTGATATAATTTCAATCGGCGCACAGATCTTGTTGGAATATTTTGGGAGTGGATTTTACCATAGGGGCAAGCCAATTGAAAGATAAAGGACGCGATGAGTAAGCATTTTCAGAATTGTCTCAACATTGATGTGGATGAATCTCGGTACAATTTTTACCGAGGTTTTGGTTAACTTACTTAGTCATCGGTAATCGTTACCGATATTTCGGTAAAAAAAAACAATTAATTGTATATTATTCGGCAACTCGGCCGTACGAAAACAATTTTTTTGTTAAATATCTTGGCTGTGCATATGTTTCGAAATGGACAAATTGATATGAAATTTGCGAAAAAGAATCCACGTGTCTTGGAGGGACTCGAACCCTCTACCTCCAACTCTCTAGATAGGTGTGATAACCCCTACACAACACGACTACTTAAAGCTCACGTTTGCGGAAAAGCCATCAGAATCCGAGTACCAACCTCCACCGCGGTTAGCTCTTTTTTGCAAATTGAATATCTTTCGGATAAACCGTCTAAGACGAATTAAGTACTGTCCATTTAATTCCACCAGTTAAACTGGTGGAATTAAATGGACAGTACTTAATTCGTCTTAGACGGTTTAATACATTCCACTAAACGAGCTTAATATATTTTTCTGATCTTTCGGACGCTTGATTTGTCCAATCTCCACATGTGCATTAATGTTGTATATCCACAGTCAAGCGAGTGCACATTGTTTATTAAACGAGAGGGTCGCACTCTATGCCCCAAACAACAGGCTGGGCGGATTTGTATAGAGTGCGAATCAATCACACTCTGCTGTGCCAAAGGCTTGCTTGGCTAAAGCATTTGATGAGTTTGAGTTACGCATGCGGTCGCGTGTACTCAGACGACTAATGACGGTGGAAGACCGACACTTGATTATAATTAATTGCATATTATTCGGCAACTCGGCCGTACGAAAACCATTTTTTTGTTAAATATCTTGACTGTGGTCTTGTTGTATAGGGGTTATCACGCCTATCTAGAGAGTAGGAGGTTGAGGGTTCGAGTCCCTCCAAGTCACGTGGATTCTTTTTCGCAAATTTCATATCAATTTGTCCATTTCGAAACATGTGCTGTGCATATGCACAGCCAAGATATTTAACAAAAAAAAAACAGCTTTACCGAGTTTCGGTGAAAATTAGACGAAATTTCGGTAAAAAAAAATCCCAATATCACGGCTGTTGGAATATCGGTGAAAGTTTTCCTGAGGTCGGCAAAATAATTTAAGAGTGTGGAGAAGAAGATGATGATGCCCAGTTCCACCGTGAAAATCATTATCTTCTTCTTGTTTTATGCTTTCGCAGTATAGCAGCCAGTAGTCTCTATGTTGTCCTATTGTTGTTGTTTTTCCGAAAATTAACTTACGAGGGTGTTTGTGGATCACAATATTGACGTATCGTTCAAAATCGTTGACGCTGAGGATTCTTAGGAGTAATCGTTCCTTCACTGCTTCTAATTTCGAACCGTCCATTAGAAAATGATTCTCGTATTTCCGTACATCCACTGGTCCAAAAATTAATCATTGTCCTGATCGAAACGGAACTCTTAAATGTCGGACGTGAGCGAATCGACGATGAGATCTGGGATGCTTGACGAACGACCAGATTTGGAGTCTTCTCGAATGCCGAAATGCCCCAGGATAATAGTCAATCGTGTGTTCTGCTCCGCCATCTGATGTTTCTGCCGAATGATCTGCTGCATCAGTTCGTTGCCGGACTCTCCGATATCTCGGCCAAGTTGTACCACTACTTCAAAATAAATTCCAGTTCATCTCCTTGAGCACTGAATTCTTAATATCCTAGTCATTAAATGTTGTTTTGTTACATTCAAAACAAACTAGAATTTTGACTATTATTCATTAGTTCTATATAGAATAAATTATTGATTTAAAACGCTGGCTGAAAAAGTTACGTACGTGCCAAATTACAACATGCATGTTTTCCATATGTGTGTTGAAGAGTTCGATGAGAACTATTCGTTAACATTATGTTTATAAAAGGGCGTTTATGTCACTTTTTCTGGTTACGCCAGGGTATCGGTTGGCATAAGGCACTGAGCAGACGAAAAAAAATTAGAAACAACAAGGCCACTAACTGTAAAAATTGCCATTTACTGGCCAAGTTGGTTTCTAACTTTCATGTATGATTCCTTATATGGAACGAAAGAGAAAAAGATTCTTTCGTGCAGTGCTCTATTGACTTCTTTGGTTGCTTGGGTTGCCTAGGATCATACTGTTGATCACATTGTTTGGGTCAACGCCTGCTGTGTCAACTCCAACATTGGGCTTCGACGCAGCGCAGATCAAAATTCCGTGTTATTAAAACTTATAATATGTATTATCAACGCTTTATATACGATCAGAAGTATTCTATCAGCTTAGATATATTTGAAGTAGACTTGAACCATGAATAGAGAGTATAAAATGTGTCGAAGAAATGAAGAACTTCCCATGGAACCGCAGAATTTCCCGAGGCAATTCCGAAGAAATTCCAACGAGCCTTTCATAAAAATTGTTATAAACTTCTACTAAAACTTCTGAAGAATTTCCAGTGGCAACTACAAACAATTTCCACTGGAAATTCATAAGAAATTGTTGTGATGTTATTAACGTTTAATTGTTTTTAAATATATAAACAAATTCATCCTCTAATAGAAGCCTTTATATTTATCTCATTTCAGATCAATTCAGCATCCAGTCCACGTTCAGTCCCAGTAACAAGAAAATTGCCATTTTCTTTTAGTTTTTCCAGCCATTGCGAGATCAACAAACAACTTCCAAAGGTATGCAATATAACTTTTTCTTCATAAATAACTCACTGAGAATGATAAACTTTTCATATTGCGCCGCAACTCTTCTCTGACTGACCGCGTAATCTGTTTTCCCCGCTCAGGTTACCAAGAATAAAAATATCCCGATAAACTCAAGCGATTAAATTACACAATTTATTATCAGTGATTACCCCATGCGCTTTGCCGGATGCTGCAGGGAGGCGTCTGCCAGAAGAAAAAAAAACGATGCAATTCTAAAAATAGATCGACCACTCTTTTTCATTTCAAGGGGGAGAAGTTTATCTGACTCAGAAGCCCATGTTCACGATTCGATACCATTTGTGTAAGAAGCAAACGTAGCCATTCCTTCTGAGACCATTAGAATTTGTTCGATTCCGAATCCGCCTACCACGCCACGAATTCCGCATCATCCCGATAACCATTCCTTATTTTCCCGACATAAATATCTCAATTCAGAACCAGCTATGTATAACCTCTCCTCCGACCCGACGAGGTAATTGGGGGTAATTTGTTACTTCCTGGCAGGATAGCTAATGGCTGTCATAAGCCATTCCACGAGCAAAATTAATTTAAATTCGTTCAAACCATTCGCGAAAAACGTCGAATAGAGAAGATGAGCGTACGTTGTGTAATCGCAAACATGACATACGTATACTATTAAGAATTAATAAATCCTGTCGTGATGATAGTAATTTCGTGCTCTAACAGTAATTACCCTTTATCATCATTAAATTCTATTAGATCGCAGCAAATCATGCCACGGCGAACGGTGTCGACAACAACGGGAGCAATAAGCCAAGACTCCCGGACAATCCTGGCAGCTCATAGTGCCGGCGAGCAAAAAGTGAGACAGAGGAAACGAGATGCCTTCGGGATACCATCAGAGTGTGGAGCAGAGCGCAGAGGTGGCGTGCAATCATCTGTTATTATCATTATCGCCACCTTTTCCCAGCCCAAACATTTCTGTTGTCGTTACGCTTGAGTGGTCGCGATTTCGAGCCCCCAGTCGTCTGCGATTGTTGGTGGGTTCTCGTATGTGCGACTGCGAAATTACAAAATTACAAACGTAACGATCGGGTACGAAGCTCGATTAATCGCCGTATGTGACATTTCACTCGACCTGGACCAGCGAGCGATGATTCGATTAGTGTTGTCGAGGTGGAATATCCTGTGGGAATATGACGGAGCTTCTTTATGATCACAGTAGTCGGTCGTATCGCTGACAGGTGCGAAACTTGTTATTAATTGATAGGTTATTGTCTATCCGGAATAAATTTTTACCGCTTTTTATACCGAAGTTGGATTTTTCTCCAGATACAGGCAACTTTGCCAACTTCGGAAGTAGTGCGCTGGATTCGCCTACAGATGCGCTAAACAACGCATCAATTAGTTTGGCAAATAAAACTTCGGAAGAAAGTTCGGTTCGGAAGTCCCGACTTCCGAATTCTAACTTGGTGCTACGCCGACAATACTTGGATTGCTGAAGGAAGAACTGTTCTTTTTGCAGCGATCAGTGCTGTCATTAAATCCATTGAGAGGAAATGATAATACCCGTGATGAAATTGAATTGCTATTCACGATCAACAAAGTAGTGAATTACTCCGTATCGGAGAGCCATTTAAAGATAGTCGTGCACAGATAAGCTCTAAGCTTTGACGCATAACCTAAATCTGCTCTTAATGTTCCCCAGCGTGGTAATCAGTAATTTGAAATTGGAACGAACCGGAAACGCAACAACAAGCACCGCGTTTGAAGTGTTGGCTGACTGCATGCTCCAGTGACTTTCGAGGCTGCTCCAAACTAAAAACTAGCCATTGGCGGGAGTTTAATCACGATAGCACATGCTCTCGTGGCTATAGTCTCATGTAAGCACAACTTTTTCTGCGTGAAATATAATCAAACGGTAATCGCACTGAACTTCGGCGCGTTTTCGAACGAGGGAGACAAGCCTGACTGACCTTGTACAGAGCGCAACAAATCCACTGTCAAATGTTAGCATATCAAAGTAGGCTTGCGTGAAACCGGTATCTATGGTGCATAGCTCGCGCAAAGTAAAATAGATTTAAGTTCTCTTTTCCGGTTCAATGTTACGACTCATAACCCAACGAATTGTAATTATTTTGAACCAGAATCAAATTCTCAAAATATGGGAATTATGGTGTCTTCGATATAAACATGGCTGATTTAGTTGAACCTAGAATACTATGTAGCTAAGCGAATTGCTCTCAAATCAATTTGAAATTTTATTCGAAACCCGGCCCGATCTCGCTCGAATTTTATTTTATATCTGTCAATCGGTTGATTGCAGCCTCGCACTTTAGATCGATTTCAGTTCAAGCTTGATGGCTTTCTTCAAAACTCATGAAACCGTTGCATTTTGACAATTTTTAATCTTTCCCCGCCAAATTTATCAACTATTAGTATGTACAAACAAAGCTGATCCCAAGACGAATCGATCAATGAGGAAATCTTGAAAATCGGTTCAACCGTTCGTGAGTTATAATGCCCTAAAGGAAATGCAAACTTATTATACACAGAGAAGAAGACTAGAAGATAGAAGATGATGTAATAAAATTTCGGTATTTTTTGTGGCTGCCAAAGGCATCATTTTCACTTTGATTAGTAGAATTTAGAGTAAACGGCAGGGCGCGATCAGGACTTATAGAAAGCACCCGATTGCACTTAATAGCTTCCGGACACAAAGCAAAACTATGCTGAGGGTGGCTGGGATCGATTCCCGGTGCCGGTCTAGGGAATTTTCGGTTTGGAAATTGTCTCGATGTACCTGGGCATAAAAGTATCATCGTGTTAGCTTCATGATATACGAATGCAAAAATGGTAACCTGGCTTAGAAACCTCGCAGTTAATAATTGTGGAAGTGCTTAATGAACTAAGCTGCGAGGCGGCTCTGTCCCAGTGTGGGGATGTAATGCCAATAAGACGAAGAAGCTTCCGGACATTTGTACGTGTAAATACCAATGACAACCAAATGTTCTGTTAGGAAATTTTAGATCTTCAAACAGTTTCGGCCGAATGAATTTGGCCAAATGGCTTTCAGCTTAATGTGTTATTCGGCCAAAAGGCATTCAAAGAAATGTATTTTCGTCGAATGATTTTCGGCCAATCGACGGGAAGGGCCGTTTGGTCGAAAGTCTTTCGTCAAAAGTTGTTAGGTCGGATATATCATTTGATAAAACAAACCATTAGACCCGTCTGGCCAAAATGAAAAACTAATCATTTGGGCAAAAATGGTGGTTTGGAAAAAAAAGTCATTTGGCGAATTGATCATTCGACCGAAATGGTCGGTTGGCAGGAAGGGTCATGTTTCAAAAATGGTGCATGCTGCTTGTGGTACATAAATATAAAATATAATGTGTACATTAGACTAATTTAAATTTTGACTTTTTCGCTCCGCTGTGCTTATACGATTACATTTGCTATTTTAACAATCATCCTAAATTTTTAGCCAATTTGGTTGTAATTTGAGTGAGCACGCGCAATATGAAGTTTGTATGAAAATCAATATGAAAGCAGTAACAGTAAGTTCATGGGCCACCTCACGGAACGATCTTTTACATCAATGTCGATTTCCATAGTAATTTTCATACAAACTTCAAATGACGTGTGCACAATCAAATTACATCCAAATCAGCTAAAAATTTAGGAGGTTTATTTAAATGGCAAATGCAATCGTTTAAGCATCGGGGTGCAAAAAAGTCAAAATTTGAATCACTCTAGTGTACATTATACACAGCATAACTTTCTGGCCACCAAAAAAACCTGGAGTGACGTCATGCATGCGTAATAGAAATCTATCGTTTATTTTTTAAATATGGTACAAACTTAATGGCACGAAAAATTGTATTACACACTCTCGTACTAATGTCAATTCGATACGTTCTAGGTAGTTAGAATCAAATGTGAATACCATAATTATACTTACTGATTATCATTCGATCGAAAATTCACAAGTTGAGGTTTGAAGCACTTTTTGGAAAAAGGTTGAAGGACAGAAAGAACGGACTATGGGTTCTGCGGATTGTCGAACAATCTGGATAACCGCACAGTTCATATCGGAGCAGAGGAGTATGCAGGAGTGGCTCGATTCATCAGTCGGAGGCTCGGAGGAATTGATTTTATTAGCAGCGTAGAAGTGAACATCGCTCATGCCTATGCTGCCGCAGTCTATTTGTGTATCAATAGTAATCCATTGTGTAAAGCCAGTTACGATTCGGATAAATAGATAAATACATCTGAGGAGGGTCATATGTCGCAGCTATTGGCTGATGGTCGAGTATTGGACGGTCATCGGTCCCCATCTGCTGAGGCTACTGGACGAAGGTTGGTGAGGGGGCTGGGAATCGAACCCTGGCCGTTCACCTATATGGCGAACGTGTAGCCGTACTGAGCTACGGAATCCCTCAGAAGATGGTCTACTTTATATCGTCCAGCATTACATGCAACACTCATCCGATAATTCTAGACCAATATTTTGAAAAGAGCGCTACAGCCAAAATTTGCTCATTTAGTTGCAACTTGCTACTTGAAAACTGGTCCGATGAAAGCGGAGGTTCGTTCCTGGCGATCTTGTTGCATATGGGTCTAATATGGGCCATGATGTAATTGGGAAGCTGATCGAAGTAGGTCTGCCGCATTATGCAACAGATCCGCAGTTTGCATTTAAACGGCAAATCGTGTCCAAGAATCGAACTTCGCACGGTTTCAGTTGAGTCTGGTTTCAGTTGAGCATTGCAGTGCGTAAAGATGGGCATTATCACCGATTGCGCATTATAGATTTTCTGCCTTACATTGTTTACTTGATCGTTCCACGACAGATTGTTATCGAGCTTCAGTCCCAAATTAGTTACTTTATTCGAGACTGGTATGATTTCTCCACAGAAAACGATGTTTGTTTGAGAAAATACGACGCTTTTTCTAGGATTTGGCTACAAGTCGTTCGACTTCTAAAGAGCTTAGTATATGAGCAAAGTATATGAGCTTCTTGCAGTGTTCTGCACTCCTCCAAACTCCACAACTTCTTTGCAGATAGGTTGTGGTGAAAGTGCTGCTCAGCGTAGCTTTTTTGGCCTCGAAGATGAGTGAGTTTGGTCCGTCACGTTTTCGAACGTAGTCAGATTTCGTGACGAACCACGTAGACCGAAATTTCACATTTTTAAACCCTCCTCCCCCCTAGTATACTTTCGTAGACTTTTCCGAACCCCTATTCCCCCTTGAAGTCTACGTAGACGTTTCTAAATTTTACAAAATATCATATGTGATTGGATCCATCCATCAAGTTCTAAGCAATTCAACTATTTAAATCCATTTCAGTATGTAAACATTACAATAAAATTCAAATTTCAAACATAACAAAATCAAACTGAACAAAGTCGAACAAATAAAAAATCAAGCTTCTGAAACAAAATCTCGAAGTCAATTGATTTAATTTCTGTCGGATGCCACCGTCACTTTTGGATCTGTCACGTATCTCACCTATAATTCTCTACGCCGGTCGCACTTGTAGAAAACCGAAGAATTTTCAGAATTTTGAGTTGAAATTCAGAGAATGTCAGGTCTACATTGCAATAAGTTTTTCGTAGAAATTTAGTAAAATTTTCCGCTTGTCATAAGACGAGTTTGTACAATCCCATTTAACAAAATTTTCCGATTGATAACCTTTAGAGTTTTTCGGTAATACTCCAAAGAACTCTCCGCGAAAATGTCGATATTTCTCTTGAATACTATCCGTTGAAATCCCAAGAATTTCCTTCTTAATTCAAAATGTTTTCCCGTTAAATTTAGTGTAAATTTAGAATTATCTCCCAAGGTAATTTTAAGTTTAAGCGGTCATTTTTGAAATTCGGTTGCAAATTTAAAGCATTTTCCTGAGGATTCCTATGGATTCCAAAGAATTTTCCGAATAATTTTCGGTACAAACTATGAAGAATTTTGGGAGAATGGTATGGCGAGAATGGTGAGAATTTTGGTGACTTTCTCGTAATTTTTTAAATAATTTTCTATGAAAATTACGAAGGCTTTCTCACAGAAATTACAAAATTTGTTTTTTGTAGATGCCCAAAGCACAGACAAACATATGTAACTCATAGTGCAAATTAGTTAAAAATTGATCGCCATCAAGAACACTAGCGCCATCCGTTGCACAATCCACTCGAATCTTAACGCTGCACCACGCGTTCAAGTGACGCTTGATCATCCTCTTTCAGCGCTGCTATGGTGATACCTTGTTTATGTTTGTTGAACCAGATTCACATAGCCATGAATGGATTGAGAGTAGATACTAATTGAAGTCCGTTTATTAAACGATTTCAATTTAGCAGAAAAAGGTTCCATATTGATTAAAACAGTCTGAACTCATCTGACGATGCTAACATTTTCATCTCAGCTGCATTTTGGTATCAGGAAGATAACTACAGAAGTTGGATTTTAGCCTTTATTCACACTAAGTAAACCTATAAAAGTAATTTTAGGGATTGGAAATATAACGAACGCATTGAATCTCTCTTTAAAATAGGTCGAATTTTTTTAATTTCTAAGCTTTCTTGAACCTTTCTTAAGTTGGATTTAGTCTGAAGCGAGTATTGATTGAACCTGCTACAAACCGATTGTTTATTTAAACGTTAGAGTGCAGACTTAATCGACTGTCTGTTCATTAAGAAGGTTTGTAGTACTGGTATTCAGATTTCTCTATATAACATGCTTCTCCGGAAACCAAACCAAGGCCAACAATCTACAGAAACGTTCGACAACCCAATAGAGAAAGATAGCAAATTAATCGGTTTACTAAAGCACGTTTAGCTAACTAAAATACGTTGGAGTCGAATAGGTTATAAAGCTAATCTCGATTTTATTCGATCTAGTAATAGCTTTCTTTAAAAGCCAAAGCTAGTCCAACGCACAGTTTGTTTTTTTCCGCAAAAAATCAAAGTTGACGTTAGGATGTTTATGTTATGTTCCTCACTGAGAGGCACTAACTATGATACAGAATAAAGCGTGGCCTCGATAATTAGCATTTTGAGCGTCAAATGCCAAAGTTGTTGAATGCTAACGTCTCTATAGAACGAATCGCGCAATATAATTCATGTACGATGGATTGAAATGAAGTGTTACGTCTGTTTGTCTGTGCTCAAAGCATTTTTGGTAGGAAATTCAAATAATTGAGGGGGTTGAAAGCAAAGAGGTGTACTGCCGTAATCTGGCAAAGTGACGTATACGCCATTTTCCAAAAATGGTATTAACGAGTAGTACTCATCGTACTCTTTAACAGAAAAATGGAAAACATGTATGTTGAAAAATGGCGCATACGTCACTTTTTCAGATTACGGCAGTGTAGATGACATTTTATGGTTAAAATTGAGTTTACTACAGTAAAAAATGCTTTGGTTCTAGAGCTTTGCGGCAATATGTTGATATAGTTTGCACGAGATATATATAAAAAATATGAATATTCACAGAAAATGAACTTCCATACAATTTGTAGGAAATATAGAAAAATGAAAAACTAAGCACCCATTTTTCTCAAAACTAACGTTTTATCACTTGCAACACTTTGCGATTGATCTCCTCAATTCCTCATAGATATTCCGATGATTTCCCATCGATAATTCCAAAGAATTAGCATCAGAACTCCCGAATAAATTGCCGTTCTAAGAACTCCCGAATAAATTGCCGTTATAAGTTCCAAAGTAGGGTATTTAATCATGGTTTTAACCAAATGGCGGGTTTCAGATGAGCCGGCAAAACAAAGTTAATTTATTTCATTAAAGGGACATGTTAGAACTGCGATTTCTAGTTTATATGGAAGCTTAGTTCATTATCTTTCTAAAAACATCCTGGGTGCACATATTTATGCTTAGTTTTATTGAAAAAACTTAATAATTACATAACTTTGATTCGTACCATGGTTTGAACTACACTGTTCATGGTTTGAACTAAATTCGTACCATGGTTTGAACTACTGCAGCAGCCAGCAGCTCCTAAATATAATACTAATCACATGCATGAAACGCTGAGAAAATCTATAGAAAAGCAAATTTGTTTTACTATTCATCTTCTCGCATTAGATTAGTAACTCGAAACGTGTAAAAATCGTCTAAATTATCGATATGAAAATTGCGATTTTTTCATATTGGAAATGTAAACAAATGCTCCAGCTAGGCACATGCAGCGCTCCTAGCGGACAGCAGCAGAACATGACTGCATTTACAAGTTCAAACCAGAGTCTATTATATAGAGTTGCGCAAAGAGGATCTTCTTACACTTATTCTGAATGATCTTCTTGTTATTCTGTTTGCAACTTTCATTTTTGTCCAACCCTTGAAGTGACTTCATGGGAGTGTTCACTGCTAAAGCTTTTTAATTCGATAACCAAGTCACCCACAGAGTGCAAACACGTGAGTTTCTTGTTGCTACTTTGTTGGGGGTGTATTGAAGTTTTTGAAGCTGTTTCTAGAACAAATCTAATACATTTCAAGTCATGCGTTTTAATTCCCCATTAAAAATCATTAGGCGATAACAATACTTCTGCCTTACCAACAATCATTTGTTTACTTTGCTCGATAGGTAGACGGTTTGACAGTTCAATAGGTAGATTTGGCTTCACTCTTTGCGTAACTCCATATATGATAGACTCTGGTTCAAACCATGGTACGAATTTAGTTCAAACATTGTTTTTACATTGTATAAATGTTACTATTTTAACTATTTAAAACTGTTTCTCAATTGTATGATGATGTCAATCGATTACAGATAAAAATAGCGTTCTTTTGGTATATTGATCTCACTCCTATGTCATAAAATGTGTCCTTGACGAGCTTTTTAAAATTATGCCACTGGTGGGGGCATTTACCGCAAATTCAGGACGTTTTTTAATTGTTTTATTTTATTACTTAAACAATATGTACGAATGTTTAAATAAACTCTATCACTTCCAGTATACCTAAATATGCCATTCATACTGTTTTAGGTTCATTTCCTGCCAATGAGATGGTAATTTCTACTGATTTCAAAATGGTTCAAACCATGATACGCTTTTCACTAGTTCAAACCATGATTGGATACCCTATGTCTTTTTTAAATTTCAAAGACTTTTTCTTTGATATTTCAAAATGCTTCTTTTGCAGAGTCCGAAGAATTTTCCTCTAAAGTACGACATAATTTCCCGTGACAATCCTAAAGAATCACCAAAGAAGTTTTTGTTTCTTAGCCGAATTTCAGACTTAACTGACTTCAGTGAAATTCATTAGATTTTTCTGGAGAAGTTCAAAAGATTATTCCGGTAAAGTCTTGCAAAAAAAATCCGCAGAAATCCATAAGAAAAGCAACAAATAAGTGTACTTCGCACGGGAAAGGGTCGTTTGGCCGAAACCCATTCGGCCAAAAACCATTTGTCTGTAGGCTGCCAGTAGGCTGAACAAACCATTAGGCCGAAACTTACCTGGCCGAAAGTTATTTGTCCGAAAGGGTCATTTGGCCGAAAGGGTCGTTTGACAGAAACCACATAACATATAGGCATCTTTGCCGTGGAGTGTGGTCCTTCCATGATTTTGAAACGCTAGCGAACCTAGCGGTGGAAGTCAAGCTTTACTGTACAATGCGCATAAGACAGAGCAGCATCGCATGTTTTGCTGATTCTTCCTTTTGCCTTGGATATACGGGAGAGCCGTTCGTCGATTGTTGATACACAAAGAGCCTACTTTGAAACTTGCAGTTTGTTCTATGATACCTATCTGTTTTGTGCTGAAAGGATCATTTGGCCGAAAGGGTCATTTGGCCAAAAGGGTTATTTGGCCGAATGGGTCGTTTGGCCGAAAGGATCGTTAGCCCGAAAAGGTCATTTGACCGGAGGGTCATTTAACCGGTCATTTGGCCGAATAGGCCAAAGTAAGAAATTAAGAGTGAGATAAAGGACGTCTCACTCCTCATTCCTTATTTCTCACTTCTCACTGTAAAAAGTCTCACTACCCACTTCACGCGTCTCACTTTCTACCGTGAGAAGCTATAGATGAGGAATGAAGATTGAGACGTCTCTCTTCTCACTCCTAATTTCTCACTACCCACTTCGCACTACTCACTTTTCACAGTGGGAAGTGAGACGTATCACCGGTCGTCGGCCGTCGACGTATCACTACTGACTTCACGCTTCTCATTTACAGTGAGAAGTGAGAAATGAGCAATGATTATTGAGACGTCCTATTCGGCCAAATGATCCTTTCAGCCAAATGACCCTTTCGGCCAAATGACCCTTTTGGCCAAATTACCCTTTCGACCAAATGATTCTTTCGGCTTAATGGTCTGTTCGGCCAAATGGTATATTCGGCCAAGCAACTTTCAGCCTAGTGGCCTTCGGCCAAATGCCATTTGTCCAAACGGTATTAGGCCAAACGGCCCTTCCCCACTTCGCACAGATCTGCTGTCTCTAAAAAAAAAATTAAACAAAATTTAAAAGTCTACTTAGACCCCCCGCCACCCTTAGTTGACTAACGTAGACTTTTTTGGAACCGGTCCCCCGTCTTAAGAGTCTACGTTCTAAATCCCAACCTCTTCCGTCGTGAATTTACGCAATCTAACCTTGATTTGCCCCGAGTACCTTGCTCTATGTCCCTCACCCCTTACTAACTGTCGATAATAATGATATAGATTGTAAATCCGTAAAGAGTCTCGGCTCCGTTAAGTGTTATACACGCCTGATCCTGTCAAATAAACGAAATAGTTAAAAAAAAATAGTCTACGTGGTTTATGGACTCCCCCATATCGTGTTGGCCTTGATTCTTAACTCGACAGCACGATTGATGTCTTCTGTGATCCAAGGTGTATGTTTATCATAGACGACAATGTTATGTTCAGGAGCATGGTGTTGAAGTAATTGCTTCAGTTCGGTAGTCAGCAAGTCATTTTTCGACCAAGGATCCATAGTAGTGAAGAATGGGTTAAAGTCCCTTCCTTGGGAATCCGCTTGTAAACGAAAAGGATCGATAGTTTTATTGCTAAGATCGCCTTGAAAAATTACCTTGAATTTTGTTCGGCCATCTTGAATTCCAATGTGGCGTCAGAAACTATTGAATTTTATTTAACGATCTCGGTTGATAGACATCCATATTGCCTCGAGATATACAAAATGATATTTGAAACCATCAGTCTTCCAAGAAATACTCTGAGTGTTTTCCTTTGAAGAAAACATAGATTTTCAGATTAGCGCCAAATCCGAAATCAACCAAGCAACCCCGTTGGTTGCACGATGGAGAAAAAGGCAAAGCCATGGCTTGCTATTCACTGATCAATGATGACAATTGACCACGGATCCGTTATACGGAAGATATTTGCGTATCTGTTATCAATGCACACTGAAAGTGGAATACCCAGTTTATAATGTATCTCACCCTCACACTTTCCTAATCCTAAGTTGATTGTGAGGACATGGCCTGTACTGTGAGATTGGAAGAAGGCTATTCAAATGATCACCTGTGCATATTTGTTGGTTCTCGGCCAATCACGACAAGCAACTACGAAGTGTACTGTCAGTCAAGCTAAGATAAGTTGAGCAAACTGTTTTCGACTTATAACCCTTTCGGCAAGATGTTCAATTTAGCCAAATGATTTTTTTTTTATTTATTTGTGATATATTTTTTGTATTCTTAACCACCTCGACTACTAGCAGAACAGTAGAATACCTATTTTCATATAACTCCCTTTTTTACTTCTTCCCTTAATGAATGCTTTTCGTAACATCTCTTTCTAAGAATGTCAAAAATGGGTTTTCACCGTTCTAAGATTGATAAGATTTCCTCAAGTACAAAATATTTGAACTTTCAGAGATGCCAGAAGCTTCAGATATAAAAGATATCCCAACAAGAAACCATTCGCTACTAATAGCTTCTATCCTGTTAGTGTCCCGGATTTTATTTGGTTCAAATCTAACCATGAGTCTTCATTTCGTCTTACGACCAAAGGCATTGAATTGCCAAAGCAACTAGTCTTTAGGAATGCCGAAGTGGTCTGACGTGGTCCTACTACCTACGTAACCATTCCTCAGGAAGCGCAAACAAATAGCAATATCACGATGACCAACATCCCGACATGACTCGCACGTGAAACTGTTTGTGCGGAGTTCGCAAAAAAATGACACCGTTGCTCGCCGCGCTTTGCGTCAAGTCGTCGTGAAAGTGAAACGCGGCTGCTGCTGCTGCTGCCTGCGCTGCTAACTGATGTTGGTTTGCTGGATGCCGTTTCGTTGTTTACACTTGTGCGGCATCTCAGCCTCGTCGTTCGCAACATCTTGTGACGCGCTCTCGATGACGAAAAGTAAAAGTTTTAGTCTCGTTTGGCTGTTTTTTATATTTTATTTTGGAGAGAGCTTGTTTGCTACCGTTGCTAATTTGCGGTCGTGAACACGCAGATTAAACGGAGTATTAAATAATTTGCTGAATCAGTAATCATTAATCAATGAAATATGGCGATAGTTCCACTGCTAGTAGACTCATTTCAAACGTTTTGAAATGTTTAAAATATCAATTATTATTATTCCGAAGAATTTCTTATGGAAATTCCGAAACATTTTCAAGAGTTTTACATGGAAATTTTTAAAAAACATTCTCATGAATTTTCGTTTGAATTTGAAAAAAAAAACAAATAGTTTTCCATATAAAAATTCATGAGCTTCTTATGGATATCAAAGAATTTTGTACGGAAATTCCGAAAATTATTCTATAGAAATCCCGAAGATTTTCCCTTGGTAATGTCAATGCATTTTTTATGGAAATCTCAACGACTTTTCAATGGCAACTTAGAAAAAAAATCTAATTTTTGCTGAATTAAAAAAAAGGCTTCTTATACATTCTGTGCGTGATTTATTCTGAATGACAAAATTCAGTCCAGATTCTCAGCTGAATGCAACTTGTTCCAGACAAATCTTTCAAAGCCTAATTAAAAAATGTTTGCATCCCGTCTACATATTTGCACACAAGCAAATTGTTACATTAAGATTATGTTTACACGGTTTTGTTCTACAAGTTTTTGTTCAACTTTGTTTTCACTTCCGCCTAATACCTGGATATTCCCATAAAAATATATTCTGAAAATTTGCAATGGAAAACACTTGGAAGATTTCATGAGAAGTGATGTCGCTTTTGTTATGCTTGGCTAATTTTGTTCGACAATTGACCAGTAATAACCATAATTTAATTTTAAACGTAACTTAATATGGTGTACCATAAGAAAGCCATTATATCACAAAACCAATCTTCGGTACTCAGCTAATGTTCCTCTCAATAAACCAGGACCAACAATAATTATTTCCGACAGACGCCGTATTCCAAGGTGACATCGTGGATACTTAAGAGTAGAAACAGCAAAAGAAATTAACTTCACTTACTGTTAGGCTGCAATTTCGCTGCCACAGTCAACATCCATCACCATCCGTCCCTTGGCCCGGGTCATATCTACAACTCACTCGCGGGACGGCGGATTGACAGTGAAAGCTTGCTGTCATTTTAGCGTCTTGTTCAACAGCACTCTGAAATGTTCGTTTTAATTATATCATTCGGAGGTTGGCCGAGACTTCACCTCCTGTTTCAAACCACACCCAAATGAGGGCTTTCCGCTGAGCGAGGGATCGTCAAAGTTTGTGGAAATGTCCGCGATGTGGGGCGGAAAAAGCTTCTGAGCCGAACGGGCAACGTTCGAAACAACAGTCGGAGACAGTGTAATTGAGCGATAATTAGTTCGTTTTGAGCTCCATTTGCCATTTGTATCCCGAGATTGTGAAGTGTGAAACTGTCACAGGGAATGACACATCGCCGGCTTGGAAGGAGTTGGGTCGCTCTGAACCTACTCTGAAAACGATTTTTTTTGTAGCAGTGAAGGTTGACAATCAATCGTGTGATCTTGTTTTTCATCACCTCTTTGCAAGCATCCGGCATGGCACTCTTAGATTGCTTACAAAGCATGTCTCGCCTATTGAGATCTATTGATTGGAGAAATACGCATTCGATAGACAATGGTGCGGGTTCTTTGTCGGTAGGGGTATCCAAACTATTTGGAGCTTGAACCTAATTTCGTCAACAGTTTTCGGCCTCAGCGGAGTCATTCTTGGGTAATATCTCGTCCAGCTGACCACAAATTCCATCTCAGCAGCAACTGTCGTCACCCGAATGAAAAAACCGTCAATAGCATGGTAATTGTTCGGAAATTAAGTATCTGATTCAGTACGGCATGATCGTCGGTCGACGGGTGCTGGCTGGTTGAAATTGAAAATGCCGCGGTGAATTGCGTTCCAAATAGCGGTCTCGGTGCATGCACCATCCGCGCTTAGATACCTACGCGGCTTGGACCTGGTTTCGGGTCGACGAGAGAAGGAGGGTAGTTTTTGCCACGTGATTTAACAATCCGTCCGAATTTGAATGTTGCCCCGTCAGGTTAGTGACGGCGGCTCTCATCGAACCGATGTCCAGTCCTCCGAAATAAAAACCATAACCTAACAAGAACATACACCCACAACGTGCAATTAGCGGACAGCCGAACCCGTTGATCAAACATCCGTCCCCACCTTGGGCTGCCTGGTGTCAGGCAAACAGTCTACTGCGGGCGCTGCTATTGCTGCCATTCAATCACGTTCAATGGAAATACGATACTCATTGCAGACCATATTGTGCCCCATTAACCATATGTTGGTTGATGGTGTCTGATGTCCATTTGTCTGGCTGACTGGTTTGTGGGTCAAATTGTTCGGAACCAGGAAAAAAAATCTGAATTCACACCCGGTTTGACACCGGTGACTGATTTATTCCGAAAGGGGAGCGCTTTTTTCTTTCGATTTTTTTTTCTACCAGAGACAGTGAAGATTTATGGCTAAACTTCTAGCAAATCAGAGAGAGAGTGTAAGCAGTCCGCCAAACAACGTGCAGTTGGGTGGCACACTGCTCTGGTATTGGATTGGAATGCACCGACAACGTCGCCGCTGTCTTCGATTGACTGTCGCAGAAAAGCAATAAAATCTACGACCGACGACGCGACGTTCACCACTTGCTGAATTTCTGCATTTGCCGGCTACTGCGATGATGCAGAGGGGCGGGCACAGACAAATCAATCGCTTGGTTGTCACTCAGGTGTTGATTATTTATTTATTTATCATCAGACTAAGGCCGGAGTGGCCTGTGCTGCACATAAAAGACTTCTCCATTCAGCTCGGTTCATGGCTGCACTTCGCCAACCACGCAGTCTGCGGAGGGTCCGCAAGTCGTCCTCCACCTGATCGATCCACCTTGCCCGCTGTGCACCTCGCCTTCTTGTTCCCGTCGGATCGTTGTCGAGAACCATTTTCACCGGATTACTGTCCGACATTCTGGCTACGTGCCCGGCCCACCGCAGTCTTCCGATTTTCGCGGTGTGAACGATGGATGGTTCTCCCAACAGCTGATGCAACTCGTGGTTCATTCGCCTCCTCCACGTACCGTCCGCCATCTGCAACCCACCATAGATGGTACGCAACACTTTCCTTTCGAAAACTCCCAGTGCGCGTTGGTCCTCCACGAGCATCGTCCAGATCTCGTGTCCGTAGAGAACTACCGGTCTTATAAGCGTTTTGTAGATAGTCAGTTTGGTACGGCGGCGAACTCTATTCGATCGAAGCGTCTTGCAGGTCAAAGTACGTACGATTTCTAGCCACTATGCGCCTTCGAATTTCTCTACTGGTATCGTTATCGGCGGTGAGCCCAAGTACACGAATTCTTCAACCACCTCGATTTCGTCACCACCGATAGAAACTCGTGGTGGGTGGCTTACATTGACATCTCTTGAGCCTCTTCCTATCATGTACTTCGTCTTCGACGTATTGATGACTAGTCCAAATCGTTTAGCTTCGCTTTTCAGTCTGATGTAGGCTTCCTCCATCTTCTCAAAGTTACGTGCCATGATATCAATGTCGTCAGCGAAACCAAATAACTGGACGGACTTCGTGAAAATCGTACCACTCGTGTCAATCCCTGCTCTTCGTATTACTCCCTCCAAAGCGATGTTGAATAGCAGACACGAAAGACCATCACCTTGCCGTAACCCTCTACGGGTTTCGAAGGGACTCGAGAATGCCCCTGAAACTCGAACTACGCACATCACCCGATCCATCGTCGCCTTGATCAACCGTATCAGTTTATCCGGAAATCCGTTTTCGTGCATTAGCTGCCATAGCTGGTCCCGATCGATTGTATCATATGCGGCTTTGAAGTCGATAAATAGATGATGTGTGGGCACGTTGTATTCGCGGCATTTCTGCAATACCTGACGTATGGCGAACACCTGGTCTGTGGTAGAGCGTTCACCCATAAATCCCGCCTGGTACTGCCCACGAACTCTCTTGCAATTGGTGTTAGTCGACGGCATAAAATTTGGGAGAGTACCTTGTAGGCGGCGTTCAGCAATGTGATTGCGCGGTAGTTGCTACAATCCAGCTTATCGCCCTTTTGTAGATGGGACACACGACACCTTCCATCCACTCCTGCGGCAGAACCTCATCCTCCCAAATCTTGGTAATCACCCAATGCAGCGCTCTGGCCAGTGCTTCACCACCGTGTTTAAACAGCTCTCCTGGTGTTGGTGTTGATTATGGGATGGTTATTTATCGGTTTGTCGATATCGCATTCAAATGTATGCACGTTATCCTACGAACGAGATCTCGGTATCGTACATAAATATTATCAATAATTAGAATAACAGCATTGACAGTTGTGCATTTGTTGAATCTCTTATTGTTTGCTTATCAAGTTTCAATTAAAACTTTCTACGCCCCAAATTCTGAAAACTCGGGACGATTTTATAGTGGCTGTCAATAAGCATCAATGATGATATAATATCAATAATCAAGTTATGGAAATCTGAATGCAAAAAAACAGTTTCTCCAAAAAATGAGTTGAATTAAGAACACTCTGGGTGGGTGGTAATTCATGGCCGTTGCGGAAAATCTAACACAAGTACCCGAATTTTTCAGGAAAACACGTTGTTGTTAAGAAAATTATTTTGAGCTTTTTAGTGGAATGTCTTCACTTATTTCGACCTCAACAGTAAGGTCGTCTTCAGTGTCTCGTAGTCAGTCGAGTCAAGTACGAGACACTGAAGATGACCTTACTGTTGAGGTCGAAATACGTATCTGTCAAGATGCAATTAAGTAATGGAATTAAATGGGATTGTACTTACTCGTCTTATGATAAAACACGTTGTTGTTTTTGGCTCTCTAGAGGTGTTGGCATTTGAGTTGAAGATAACAACTTGACTTTGTATGCCACCCTTCTTGTTTGTAAGTCGCTGGGTGTTTGGCAATTTTTTGGTATTTCAGGTCAGGAGAAGTGATGGCTATTCTTGGAGGTCTGGATATCCTTCAGCAGTCCTGTATTCCGGGACTTTGGCTATAGACATTTCTCTTTATCGACTTGTTTACAACGGATAAAAAAAACTGGAGAAAAGACGGTGGTTCGTGTTGTGAAGGTCTAGAATACATATACATTTTTTTCTCTTTTATTGTGAATTTTGAACGAACGAGTCGTAAAACAAAGGCTATAAGTACTTGGCTTTGGGGAGAGGGTGAAAAACCCCACCCTCAGGTTCAATGTAGGGATCGTTATTAAAGAAATATCCGAAATAGTTCCTTGAGGAACTTCCGCAGGAATTCCTGGAGGAACTTCCACAGGAATTCCTGGAGGAACTTCCGCAGGAATTCCTGGAGGAACTTCCGCAGGAATTCCTGGAGGAACTTCGGCAGGAATTCCTGGAGGAACTTCCGCAGGAATTCCTGGAGGAACTTCTGCAGGAATTCCTGGAGGAACTTCCGCAGGAATTCCTGGAGGAAGTTCCGCAGGAATTGCTGGAGGAACTTCCGCAGGAATTCCTGGAGGAACTTCCGCAGGAATTCCTGGAGGAACTTCCGCAGGAATTCCTGGAGGTACTTCCGCAGGAATTCCTAGAGGAACTTCCGGAGGAACTTCCGGAGGAATTCCTGGAGGAACTTCCGGAGGAATTCCTGGAGGAACTTCCGGAGGAATTCCTGGAGGAACTTCCGGAGAAATTCTTGGAGGAACTTCCGGAGGAATTCCTGGAGGAACTTCCGGAGGCATTCCTGGAGGAACTTCCAGAGGCATTCCTGCAGGAACTTCCGGAGGAATTCCTGGAGGAACTTCCGGAGAAATTCTTGGAGGAACTTCCGGAGGAATTCTTGGAGGAACTTTTGGAGGAATTCCTAGAGGAACTTTTGGACGAATTCCTGGAGGAACTTACGGAGGAATTCCTGGAGGAACTTCCGGAGGAATTCCTGGTGGAACTTCCGGAGGAATTCCTGGAGGAACTTCCGGAGGAATTCCTGGAGGAACTTCCGGAGGAATTCCTGGAGGAACTTCCGGAGGAATTCCTGGAGGAACTTCCGGAGGAATTCCTGGAGGAACTTCCGGAGGAATTCCTGGAGGAACTTCGGAGGAATTCCTGGAGGAACTTCGGAGGAATTCCTGGAGGAACTTCGGAGGAACTCCTGGAGGAACTTCGGAGGAATTCCTGGAGGAACTCCGAAGGAATTCCTGGAGGAACTTCCGAAGGAATTCCTGGAGGAACTTCCGAAGGAATTCCTGGAGGAACTTCTGGAGGAATTCCTGGAGGAACTTCCGGAGCTTTCATAGCTGTTATAAACATAAACTTATCCTAACATACAGAACTTTACCAATTAAAAAAAAATGGTTGAATCAAAGTTAATTACCTATTTTCCGGGTAATGGACCCCCGACCACCAGACATAATTTACTATGTTCTGAAAATTGAGATGTAAATATGTACATTATGTGAAAGATTTTGATTTGAAAAATGTATTGGAGGTAATCACTTTTCTTCGATGGGACTCGAACCCACGACCCTCAGTACGCAAGACTGGCGCTTTTAACCAACTAAGCTACGAATCATGTTGGCGAGGATATCCTGAATCCAAGGATACTTGGGCTGCTCGCTCTGCAATGAATGCTGCAATAACCGTAGCTAATTTCGTGAGGACCAACACGGGCCTCTCTTGGGGCTCCACGGCCACCCCACGGCTTTAAACTGACCCAACCGTATGACTGTGCTCATATCCTGCAAAGTTGCTCTGAATAGAATATTCGCCCCTTCGAAAAGATTGTGCTATGGGGTCGTACACTTATTACGTAAGCAATTTTTCTGGGTTTTCCGACCCCCCCCTCTATATAGGATTTTTCCCATACAAATGATTTTTTATTTATATGGCACATAAGAAAAACAAGTGATGAACTTTGTTATTATCTTAAAAATCACTCTAATAAAGCTTTGAAAAAAAAAAGACATAAGAAACCAACAGACCTACCCCCTCCCCCCATAGGTGCTTACGTAATATGTGTACGGCCCCTATGGAGCTGTTTACTTTGACTGTACTGCCGCTAACCGCAAGTCGAGCACATCTATATATGGAGGCCCATATACAGATGTGCTCGACTTGCGGTTAGCGGCAGTGTAGCAGAGTGCCAGCTTTCTCGCTTCATGCTAGTGGACACGCTCCACTAGGGAGAGACTAACGCCATCGTGCGCTAAATCCAGTTCCCTTCAACAAGGCGAGGGATCCTGTGATCTCCGGAGGTGACTACGGCGAATGAGGGGGCTTTGCTGCTGATGACTGCCCGCACACGATAGCTAAACGGCAGGGTGCCTGCCTGGGTACAATCAGACTCAATGAATGTGGAAGAAATCAGTCTTGAAGCAGCACGAACGTAGAAGTTAAAGGTAGGAGACATCTTATTGATAAGGTTACGGTGGGCGATGCAGGTATTTAGATTCCAGACCGTAGAGAAGACGACTGTCGATGATGGCTTGTCCAATCCTAATACGAAGCCACCTGTCGTTGGCTTGGTGCGGTTTAGATAGTCTCAACCAAATTGACTCTAGTCCTGAAGCTCACTATGACTTCATGGAAGTGAGGGAGGAAAGAGAGGCTCCGGTCTATGGGCATACTCCGAATCTTCACGATCATTTAGTTTCCCAATTTGAGGCTGGTTTCGGACAGCTGATGTCTCCACTACCGCATACATGGCCTCTAACACGTTTGTTTGTGGTCATGGTAAAATCTACCGAGGTGGCCATCGGAGGACGCTAACAGCAGATTGATCCTAAATCCGGGCTGGTGTGTTGTTCCCGATGACCAATAAAATGTAATCGGCATACACAAAATTGAATGAGCAGAAGACCTCACTCATAGTAACGAGGAAGAGCGTTACTGCCAGAACGGAGCTTTGTGCCAAACCAGTTTTCTCCGGAAGGCTCTCGAGTAATGGTTCCCTATAAGGACTTTGTAGGAACGCCCAGTGAGGAAATTCCGGACAAAGGCAAGGATATTGCAGGAAAAAACCCCATTTACCCAACTATGGCAAAAGATCGAGGGAAACCAGGTCGACGTGTAGGTCCTCTTTAGAAGCGCCCTAAAGAAAATCTCCCAGGTTGGTGAAATAGGCTCCAGTGCGTTTCCTAGGCGGATTTCCATTACTTTTAAATAGGGCATAGTCGCATGCATTTGAAGAGTTGTGGATCCGGTGGAACTCGAAAACAGTCGAGGGACGCAGGCCTACCAATAACGGACCGCTGGAATTCGGCAAAGTACTCATTGGCCGACATTAAGCCAGCGTGTTAGCGATTTCGGGAGAATTAGAGATGGTGCGTGATCTTGCCTTATTAAGATGACCGACAAGAAGTCTCTTTAGCGTTCGGAGAGCCTTCCTATGAATTCTTTGACCTCCACCATCAGGGTCCCACCATCGTTCAGCACCATTCATGAAAATTCCACGAGATTTCCGGCATGATGCATTGAACACAACACGTAACTATGTCATAGTACTGTCCAGCTTCTTAATAGCATGATGTGGTAAGCGGCCGTTCACAAATTACGTAACGTAAATTTTGACACTTTTAGATTCCCTCCCTCCCTCACGTAATTTTTTTGTTTAGATAATTTAATTTGTTTGTATGTACCGAAACGATTCGCATGACTCCCTCCCTCCCTCGCTTCATTCTCGAAAAGCTATCGCATGTGTCCCAATGCCAAATGTTCGCTCATGATTTATGGCGAACCTCCGCCCTATCCCCATGAAACGCTTCACTGTTTTCGATCGTAACTCGCCTAATTGTTGGATTACTCCTCATTTTCGGCAGTGTTTCTACCTCTCTTGAAAACCGAAAACGTTATGGCTGAGTAACAAGCTTATTCACTTCCCAAACCCTTGACAGCTGTTTTTGAATATCCGCTATTGAGCACACGTGAACTAGAGAGTACGATGCTGGAACACTTCATGCAATATTCTGCTCCGATAATAAGGTTGATTGGTCCTGTTTCGAAGAACCCAAGATCCGGAAGTAACGTTTGTATTCAGTGGACGCGACTTGAATGAATGAATTTATTTTTTATTTTCAGTTTTTTGGTTTTACATAACTAATTTACAAGTTTGTACATACAAGTGCTAGGCCGCATGGCCCTTCAACTTAGATTTTGCCGTTTTATTTTATTTTTAGTAATTTAATATTATTTTGTAATGTTTACCTAGCAGAGCATGAAATATTCACTTTCATGAAGCACATTCGCTCCGAGTTTTGACAATCGTGTTTTGATTATTCAAAACATAGAATGACTCAGCTTACTTTTTCGTAGATTCATTCAATTAATTACCATTGACTATGGTAACTGCGCGCGAAAAAAACATAATTAGCCTTGATTATACTGACATTTGCTGCTAAAAATGTCCCTCAATTGAACGTCGGGATTCGATCTATGCGTGTATTTATTTAAATCATCAAACATGTGTTCAGTTTTACGATTATTTAATAATTTGCGAAATTCAAATAAATACTCACTGAACCATATTCATTCCGAAAATTGACGGTGCAGAGCCGAATATTTATTTATTTATTTATTTAATGTGTTTATCAACAGGCATCATACAGCCCAAATGATTTTATATAATGCTATTCAAACTAATACTAAAGCGTACAGGCTCTTAATGGTTCAACAAGTTACAAAATAAACGAAAAATAGAACTATGTACGAAGAGCAAACAAATTGGAAAACCTTCGTCTAAGATTAGAACGACTAACACTAAAGTCGAACACTGAAGCCACTCTGTTGAAGATCCTTTGCAATCCAGTAATCGCATGCTGCATGCTGTAGTTGGTGCGTTGGAAAGGTAAACGGAGCATGAGGTTATTTCTCAAAGACCGAGGGGCAACGTTAATGTTCACATGCCCAAGAATCGTTGGACAGTCTAAGCGACTTTGAAGAGCGTCGGCGATGAACAAAGCCCTCGCCGTATTCCTACGCACGTACAGGGGCTCCAGATGTATTAGTTGGCAACGATCGTGGTAACTCGGCAGATGAACAGGGTTTCTCCATGGTAATTTGCGTAGTGCGTAGCGCAAAAACCTGCGTTGTACCGACTCGATTCTCTCAACGCCATTGTTGTAGTTTGGGCTCCAGACTTCAGAACAGTATTCTAAGATGGAGCGCGATAAAGAGCAGTATAACGCTTTCAGGCAGTAGATGTCGCTGAAGTTTTGGCGATTCTGAAGATGCATCCGAGAGATCGAGAAGCTTTAGCTACAACATACGATACATGCTGTTTAAATGTGAGTTGGGAATCCAAGATAACTCCCAGATCCTTAATATTGTCCACGCGTACGATATCTGCGTTCAACAAACGGTAGCTGAAGTGAATCGGATTTTTTTCCGCGAAAAGGAAATTACTGAACATTTCTTCGGGTGTACCATCATACGGTTGAGTCTGCACCAATCAGCGAACAATTCAAGCTGCTGTTGGAGAAAGCAACAATCTTCTGTTGAGCGAATTAGACAAAACATCTTGAGGTCGTCAGCGAATGACAATCGTGGTGCCTTCAAAGCTAGATGCACGTCATTGAAGTACAATAGAAAAGGAATGGACCCAAGTGGCTACCTTGAGGTATCCTGATGTTGAAATAAAGCTGGGAGCCTGGTTATCTCCAATGATAACCGCGGTCTTGCGGTCTGTGAGGTATGAACGGAACCAATGTAGGAAGCCACCGTTAATGCCGAACTTGTTCATTTTGCAATCGCAATGTCGTGATTCACTTTATCGAAAGCAGCGGCCAGGTCCGTGTAAATCACATCGGTTTGCGCACGTTGTACCATACTATTTGTTATAAAGGAAGTCAGGCAGAGCAAATTAGTAGCTGTCGATCGCCCAGACGTGAAGCCATGTTGGTCGTTACTGAGAAACGGTTTGCAATGGGCCTCAAGTGGCTCCAAAATAACCAGCTCGAATAATTTGGAAACAGCGTTTAACGAAGTGATCCCGCGGTAGTTATTGATATCGCGTTTGTTGCCCTTCTTGTGAACCGGAAACATGTTTGCAGTTTTCCAGCAAGCTGGAAAAATACCACTATTGATTGATGCTTGGAAGAGAAGAAGTATCAGGGTCACCAGAACGTCCAAATGTCTTTTTCAGTAGAACCGAGGAAAACCGTCGGGTCCCGGAGAGAAGCTACATTTAAGCCGAGAAGAAGCACTGATAACCATCGTTGCATCAATGTCGAAGGCGCCAAGAGTTTGGTTGACGGTCGGAGCAGTAATCGCAGCGTTCTCAATTTCCACGGCTGTTAGTACCTCGTTTGAGAACACGCTCGAAAACTTCTCGGAAAAGAGCGAACAAATGTCCTGGGGCGTAGATGCCGTGTTGTCATTGAGCGTCATGGAGGAAGGTAATCCAGATTCCTTGCGTTGCTCGTTGACGTATTGCCAGAAGCGTTTAGGATGCGATTTGAGGTTGCGTTGAATATTAAGCTGATATCGAGAGTAACACTCCTTACTGGCTCGCTTGTACTCATAATTGAGCCTAACATAATGGTTGCGCAGTGAGACTGAACGATGCTTGGAAAACTGCCGTAAAGCAGCTTTTTTAGTAGTTTTCAACCGTCGCAGCAAGCTGGAGTACCATGGAGGACTAACTATCTTACGACAAACTTTCTTTGGAACGTGTTGATCAATGACGTACGCCAAGACATTGCAAAAAGTTTGCGCTCCGATATGTCGGAATATGAATATGTTTAGAGGCGAAGTGACAAAGAAGGCCGATGGGCTTCATAAAAAACATTCGAATATTTAAAGCTCTGTTACCTAGTATAAAAAGATAACCTTAGAGAGGCGTCAATTGATTATTAAATTTTATAACGCGACTTCCGCTTGACCGCTTCCTGGCACGTATGTTTATGTCTTCCAGGTACTGTTTCTCAGGGTCAGGGTCGCTCAGGGTCGTAGGCCGTCCTGAATCGGGCTTTCTTTCGATGCTCTCATTATTTTCTAATAGTGCCAAGATATTGTTGATGTCGGAACTGGCCTATTCGGCGTCCACAAAGTGCCGCACGATGTCCGTTTTCGACGCGGCGGGGTGCCGTTCCTTGAACGCGAACTCTTCTGAACGGAGTTGCTTCACTGTTTTTGCCATCTCGGTTTGAGTTCGATCGATAGATCTATCAAAATTTTGTCAGCTGACGCATGGGTTACTATGATTGACACTGCAAGGGGAGGTTTCGTCAGTGCGGGTGGAGGTAAATCCTTGAAAATCGGCAATTTTTGTCCATTGTTTTTAATGCAAACGTTAGCGCCAAATCTGGGAGATTTCAATAGAGAAGCTTGCCGTAGGAAGTGACTTGATTAGCTTCAACAGCACGTGAAACTGCGACTTTTCGGTGGTAATAGATTTGAGACGATCCAATTCCTTGAATCGATTAATTCACTGGAATCTTATCAAGTTTGACTTTGCTAGTGAAACTTGACGTCATTAGACAGTGTTGTGAACAAGAATCCAGCAGCGATTATGCAAGCACGGATTTACCGTGGTGGTCTCCAATGCGGAGGACTTGACTGCGTGGGTTGGAACTGATGGGATTGACTGGCGCTACAGACTGCAATACAGAACAGTGGCTTTTGCCGAAGTTCATCAGGTCTCTGGGCTACAGATATTGTCTAATTTACTTAAAGCAGCCGCCGAACCGATAAAAAAATAAAGGACATACTTCAGACTGCATCGTGCTTTCGTGCTGTGCGGTTCTTTCTCTCTTTGCGGAAGGAAGTTTTTAATACTACCCGAAGCTATTTTAATTTCAACAGTGCTTCTCAGCGCTATTTGTACCCACTGTACCCGTTACGATCTTTGCCTGGACCAGTGTCTTCGTTTTACGTTGGACCCGTTTGCGGAAGTGAGATTTCGACAAGCGGTGGTAATCCTGCAAGGACACTGTTCTGGGAAAAACCTCTTAGAAGGTCACGTCTCCACGCTCAGCAATGAGTATTAATAAAAACAAGAGGAAGGAGTCTTTGAATTCTCCACTTCCTTCTAAGAAACAAGGTTTCAAGACCGTCCTGCCAAAGCGCGGAAAAATAGAAGGAAGCTGGAGAATTCAGATATTCCTTCAAACTCTAATGTCGGAAATAATTTTTCTCCTATCGAACTGAGCAATCAGTTCGATTTGATTAATGATTATATTGAGCAAAGCAAAGGATTCCGCCGATTGTGGTATCTGTTGCCGAGTTTTCTGGCTTTAGGAATGAGATTTTGAGTAACCTTCAGGGGATCAAGGTTTCATTTCAGATTGCTAGGAAGGGTGACTGCCGCGTTTTGCCGGGATCCTTTGACGATCGCAAACGTCTTCTTCAGTATTTAACTGAGAAGCGCCATAAATTCTTCACATACGACGACAAAACTGAGCGATTGTTCAAAGTCGTCTTGAAAGGTCTCCCCAGTGATGACAAATCACTGGATGAGATTAAAATTGAAATTTCTCAATTACTTGGATTTTCACCAGTCCAAGTAATTAAGATGAAAAAGAAATCCCATTCTGGTACTTCCCAGAGGGCATTTCTCAAGAATTTTATTTAGTTCATTTTAACAAAAGTGAACTAAATAATATGAAAAGTTGGAAAAGGCCTGTATTATGTCTCATGTCCGTGTTACATGGGAACATTTCCGCAGGCCTGGGGAAATTCAAAACCCACCCAGTGCCGTAAGTGCCAAAAGTGGGGTCATGGAACCAAACATTGTCACATGGATGCTAAATGCATGATTTGTGGTGGAACCTCTCACGCCAAGGACGCATGTCCTGTGAGAGAAGATTCCAATAAATTTAAGTGCGCAAACTGTGGGGGCAATCATAAATCCAATTTCTGGGAATGCCCTTCACGCAAAAAGTTTTGAATTCCGTGCAAAATTGATGACGGGAAATTCCAATCGGAATTCGACGGGTAGAAATTATTCAAACGCTCAAATTTCGAAACCGGTTACCGGTCGAGCAATTCATACCCACCACAATTCACAAACAAATTTTGCCGCTCGTCAACGGGTAGCAAGCACTTCAGTAAATTCCAATTTTTCCAATGTACCTACGTATGCAAACATCGCTGCTGGTAGACAAAATTTCTCTTCTCAAAATGAGGTTTATACCCATGTCCCAACGGAAAATAACGGTCATGTTGCCGATTCAGGTAGCATGACTGCTTCCGATTTTGATTTTTTAACTGAACAATTGCATCACATGTTTGATGCAATGTTCAACTCATCTACCATTCCTGAAGCTGTTCAGGTTGGTATAAAGTACACACAAAAATTGTTATCGGACTCCGTTTCAATGGATCCAAATAATTGCGTGAAAGTTCTAAATTGGAATGCCCGCTCTCTAAAGGGTAAGGAAGATGAATTATTCAACTTCCTTTCAGTTCATAATGTGCATATTGCCATTATAACTGAAACGTATTTAAAACCAGGACTCTCCATTAAAAGAAATCCAAACTATTTTATCTACAGAAATGATCGTCTTGACAGCGCCTGTGGTGGGGTCGCCATTGTCATTAATAGACGTATCAAACATAAATTATTTTCTTCGTTTGAAACCAAAGTTTTGAAACCTTGGGAGTTCCTGTTGAAACAAATTTTGGACAATTCTCTTTTATTGCTGCCTACTTGCCTTTCCAATGCAATGGACAGCAAAGGAATTTGTTGAGAGCTGATCTTCAAATTCTGACTCGCAACAAATCAAAATTCTTCGTAATTGGTGACTTCAATGCCAAACACCGTTCATGGAATAATGCTAAAAGCAATTCCAATGGTAAAATTTTATTTGAAGATTGTTCTGCGGGATATTATACTATTCAATATCCCAATGGACCAACTTGTTTTTCTTCCAGTCGAAATCCTTCTACAATTGATTTAGTTTTAACGGATTCAAGTCAGCTGTGTGGCCAATTGGTAACTCATGCTGACTTTGACTCTGATCATCTTCCTGTGACATTTGAAATCTCACAAGAAGCCATTTATAATCCAATCAGCTCTACTTTTAATTATCATAGAGCTGATTGGGATTTATATAAAACGTATATCGATAGGAATTTTTGATGTTGATATTCCTCTCGATACCAAAAGTGATATTGATAATGCTCTCGTATCTTTGACAAATTTAATTGTCGAAGCCAGAGGCATTGCAATTCCTAAATGTGAAATTAAATTCAACTCCATTATTATTGACGACGATCTTCAGCTACTGATCCGTCTTAAAAATGTGAGAAGAAGGCAATACCAAAGAACTCGCGATCCCGCGTTGAAAGTTATTTGGCGAGATTTGCAAAATGAAATTAAAAAACGTTTCGCTATTCTGAGAAATACCAACTTTGAGAATAATGTCTCGAAGTTGGATCCCAGTTCGAAACCCTTTTGGAAATTAACAAAAAATCTTAAAAAACCTCAAAAGCCAATTCCAGCGCTTAAAGAGGGAAATAAAATTTTATTAACAAATGGCGAAAAGGCTCAAAAACTTGCTCAGCAGTTCGAGAGTGCCCATGATTTTAGTCTAGGTCTCACTAGTCCAATTGAGGATCAGGTTACACGGAGCTTCGAAGACATTCTCAATCAAGAGAATGTTTTTGACCCTTCGTTGGGAACTAATTTGGATGAAGTGAGATCTATTACTAGAAAATTTAAAAATATGAAAGCCTCGGGTGATGATGGTATTTTCTACATACTTATCAAAAACTTCCGCAGAGCTCTTTATCCTTTTTGGTTAATTTATTTAACAAATGTTTTCAATTGGCATACTTTCCAGATAAATGGAAAAACGCCAAAGTTGTTCCAATTTTGAAGCCGGACAAAATCCAGCTGAGGCTTCTAGTTATCCTTAATCAGTTTGCTTTCTTCAATAAGCAAACTGTTTGAAAAGATTATTTTAAATAGAATGATGGTTCATATTAAAGACAACTCTATTTTTGCTGTTTTTTTTTAGCTTCAATTTGGTTTTCGCCATGGGCATTCAACCACCCATCAGTTATTAAGAGTTACGAACTTAATTCGGCTCAACAAATCTGAAGGATATTCGACTGGAGTTGCTCTTCTTGATATAGAGAAAGCATTTGACAGTGTTTGGCATGAAGGTTTGATTGTATAATTGATGAATTTTAATTTTCCTCTGTACATCATTAAACTGATCCAAAATTATTTATCAGATCGCTCACTGCAGGTAAACTATCAGAATTCTAAATCTGATAGATTACCTGTAAGAGCTGGTGTTCCCCAAGGCAGCATACTGGGGCCCATTTTGTATAACTTTTTTACTTCTGACTTACCTGATTTACCACCAGGGTGTCAAAAATCTTTGTTTGCAGATGACACAGGCCTTTCAGCCAAAGGGCGAAGCCTTCGTGTCATTTGTAGTAGATTGCAAAAAAGTTTGGATATTTTCTCCACTTACTTGAAAAAAATGGAAAATTTCTCCAAATGCTTCCAAAAATCAGCTTATAATTTTCCCACATAAGCCGAGAGCTTCTTATTTGAAACCTTCTAGCAGACATATTGTCACTATGAATGGGGTTCCAATTAATTGGTCTAGCGAAGCTAAATATTTAGGACTTCTGCTAGATCAAAAATTAACTTTTAAAAATCACATTGAAGGCCTTCAAACCAAATGTAACAAATATATTAAGTGTCTATATCCACTTATAAACAGAAAATCAAAACTTTGTCTTAAGAACAAACTCTTGATTTACAAACAAATTTTTAGACCTGCCATGTTGTATGCTGTGCCAATATGGACTAGTTGCTGCAATACCAGAAAGAAGGCACTCCAGAGGATTCAAAATACAATTTTGAAAATGATTCTGAAGTTGCCTCCGTGGTATAGTACCAATGAACTTCATAGAATTTCTAATATTGAGACATTGCAACAAATGTCCAACAAAATAATTTCCAATTTTAGACAAAAATCGTTGCAATCTTCTATTGCAACGATTAACTCCTTGTACCCTTAGTATAAAATAGGTTAAGTTTAATTGAAATGCATTAATAATAACTAAAAAGTAACATAGCATAAGGATGATAGTGTTAAGAAAACACGGAACACCTTGTCTAAGAGATGAATGCATGTATTAGATAATTAGCAAATAAAATTAGTTAAAAAAAAAAAAAAAAAAAAAAAAGGACATAGGCTAGGTGTACCAGTTGTGGCTATAGCGCCAGTTGTCGCACTAGTGCTTTATATGCAAAACCAAGTTCATATCGATAAAGCATATTCATATGACACGATAACACCTTTGATTTCCTCCAAAACAAGCAAAGCATAATTGTAAAAATTGATTTTGCTTAATTTTTAACGTCCTTTGCACCAGTTGTCGCACTAGTGGTCCCAATTTGGCCAGTCCCATAAGAAAACAATGGGATTTGCCAAATAAGGAACCAAAATTAAGAATAGTGCCACAACTGGTGCATGCGTTCCTATTATGGATTAATCAATTTTGAGGATAATAACAAATTTTATTGTGGTTTTCACAGCTGTTCTAAGGAGCAGGAAGTAAAACATTTCGCTTGATATATAAAGTCCACCCACATGCCTTTTACTTATTTAAAAAAAAAATAGTTGTTCTTATGTATGGCGACAATTGGTACACCGACCCTACTTCCCTGGAGATTCTGAAAACTAATGCGCATATCCCGTGAATCGGGAATCGAGAATGGGAGCGTAATAAAGAATAAAAAATGTAGCTTATAAAAAGGTAAAAATACTTTCCCACTTGTAACAGACACGAGACATTTCAATGAACCAACGCAATAGTAATATTCTATTCTACAATTTAACACCAATGACCAATGGTTGCGGTGAAATTTCTGCAATAAAAGCCAGGGTGATTGATCCATTAGTGGAGAAAATAAGCACGTTCCAACACTATTCATTTTACCAGAATAATATCGGATCTTATTTCCTCTCGCCTCTGATATGTAACCGAAGGCTCTCCGCTTCTGTTTTAGTAAGGAAATGCTTTCGTTGAAAAGGAAATCGTAGCATAGCATAGTTACGGTGTACTTCGTAGATTGGAACCAGTGACGCTCATGTTTTTTTTTTGAAATCCTTATTCAGATTGCTATCAGAAATCAAGGTGGGTGTGGTCCTTGATTTCAATCTAGAATAAAAATCACAAAAGCATGAGGAATACTAATCCTGGCCACGCTCATATTCAGCGTAACTTTGGAAGGGAAGGAAGTGTTGATGTAGCATTTACTAATTGAGAGGTCCCCGACTCAACGACACCCTCATAAGTACCACGAAGTTGGATATTGGGGAAGGTATTCGTTGGGTCAGAATTTGCCTGTAGCTGACAATGTGACCATAATAATGGTGTAAGATCACCATAACACACCACTCAAAGGTGTCTACCCAGCGTTACGAAGATTTCGTTGAAAAGGAAATCGTAGATCAATACTAAAACTAAAACTCCAAATATTAGTACAGTTTTCCAATACCACTACTATCAGAACTTTCACCCTATCAGTTTTAGTCTGCGTCCGGCAATAATCTAAATTAGGTCAGTATGAATCATCAAGCCCAAAACCACATTCAAGTGGACTCATATTTATTTATGAAAACATGGCGTGTCTAGTCCATGTCAGTGATGTCAGCATACAACTATTGACAAAGTAAAATCTAATCGGTTACTAACAGCACATGTATAGTCAAAGCCGTTCACATCTCATATTAATCGATCGATCGACAGTAGCAGCATAAATCAATCCCACGTTGGGGCACCTTAACAAGTTTTCAAAATAACTAATCGATTATTTTCTCCCCATGACAGACGGCTCTCAGCGGCCTACTGTGACCCAAAAAAGTTATTCTTTAACGACAACAATCGATTTGGTTCCCAACTGACAACTTCCATTCATTCCAACGTGAACAATAGTAAGACATAACTAACTTTGTTTAGCCCATGTAGTATCGAGCAACATTTTCTGCTACTGCTAGAAAGAAAAAAAAACCCACAGCCTCCAAAGAATAAGCATTGAGCTAGTCGATAGTGAGAGGCCATCAATCCACTCACCTATGCTGCATTCGTTGCAGACATTCAGGTAGGACTTCGGGCCGGGGCAACGCAGCCACACGTAGCAGCGTAGGAGCCAAGGTGCGCGCACCCGAGACAAATTAGATCAAAGTATGCGGTGCTGCTGCTATGCGACTCCTGTGTTGTCTTTTGCGGCGCGCTCACACCCACCGTCCTAACAACTGTAATGAACGAGTTGGTGGTCCGGGTCCTATTTGGTTACCTACCGGTTCGAAACATTGAGAAGAAAAATTGAGTATTTCAATTGTACATAATCGAACTGTTTTTTCCTCACTATTATGGTTTGCCTTTTCTGCGTCTGTTGTGCACGGTTGGCAAGGGTAAAACAATTTTCCATCGATATGTGGAAGCATTACACATTGGGGCCGAGTTGCTACAATTTAATTATTCAGACCTGGATCAAATTGGTTATAAGCAAAACGAAACAAAGTGCTTACAGAAGTTTCGCTGTGCACTCGCCTCCGTATGACGGTTCGACACTCCTTCCGCCTACAGCGACAAGGCACGTGGAGGTGTATTGGAATTCGACTTCCACAATCAGAACGAAAATTGGATAATTAGTTCAATCCTTCTACAGTGTCCCGGTATATTTAACTTATTAGACTAATTCTTCTCCGAGTAACCGCAAGCGATTTGTTCGGACTTTTCAAGGAATCCGATTAGGTCCGTAGCAGCAGTGTAGAGGCATATGTACGCTAGCGTATATGTCCTGCAGGGCCGCACCTCCCTTGAAAACCTTCAAGCCACCATCGTTATAATTAAATTGTAAAATTAGCTGCTGGTAATTGGTCCGCGAAGTTTACTACATCAGAAGAGAAGCAACAACGGCAGCCAAACGATCAGGTATAATAAAACAAGCGACGCGTCGCACAGTGACCGAGACAAAACACAAAAGTCTTATTTCGATTAGGTGCTTATCAATTATCATTCGTTTCTGGAGTCCATTTTTAATTAACTTGACGAAGCATTAATTAATTTGTTAATTTCAATATAAGCGATTTCGGTTAATCCCGACCAGCTTCAGGACACTCTGCGACATATATGAGGTCCAAACAGCACATGCTTCCAACTTTCAATCGCCGTACCCGAGCAGGCAAACAACGGGTTGAAACTAATCGAGAGCCCTCTAAGGTGAAAGATTACGGTCCTAAGATAGGGACACATGACGTGAAGTGTGATTGTTTGTACTCAAAGAACGTCGGAGAGCAGCTCTATTAAATGACTCATTTCTGATGGCAACATGCGCCGGGCCTCAGCACACGTGCGCCATGCCTGAGAGCGGTTCCTATTTTTTTTTTCGAAGCCCCCAAGCGGCGATACAAACCTCGACCAATAAGAAGGTCAATTGATGTTTGATCTCCGTAGTAAGCCACACTGCCAATAATCGGATGGAGCGGCGATTCGTTTGCTCATACAGACGGCACTGATTCGACAAATTAGAGTCATTCGAGCGGGAATAATTGAAAGTAACGCGTCCACCGCAATGTATTGAAAGTGAAACTCGACCGGGACAGGGTTTGGCAGAAATAATCTGCGAGATCGCTATCGCTTCGAAATCCTGCTCCAACGAAAGTAAGAGTGCCTGTGTCGGGCGATGTGTGCGCGCGGTGGTCCATCCGGACGACGACCGTCGACAGACAGACGGATCGACCCGGTAATCAAGGCACGCAGGTGTGTGGGATGCTGATGGTGGCGCACGCGGCGATATTTCGTTGCCGTAAGGTCATTGCGAACCGGTTCCAGATGAAAGTGAATTTTTTTTTCGGCGGTTTCGTCGACGGTGATTGACGGTTGGGCTGTTATGGTTGTTGTCGCCGCCGCAGCCGCTGCGTGGTACGACAAACCTCGACCCCCTGGCTTTGGGAAGCAGGAGGGATGTAAACAGGAACTGCCGGAGGGCATTCCGACTGGTTTGATGCTTGCCTTTTTTTTCGCATGTTTACATATTAGGTTCGAATTGTGGTTAGGTGATTATGTATACATCCACGCTTTTTAGGAAATCGATTCGCTGTAGCAGCGCATTAAAATAGTATTGAAGACACATTAGATAATAAAAGCCAAGATGATCCCCTAGCGGTGTTGTTTCACATGAAGCAGGAATAAAAGTACATATTTGAAAAGGCCAAAAACACAATCTAAATCAATTTACATTCAAAACATTTTTTCATATTCAAGTCAAGATGTTTTTTCTATGGTAATGAATTCAGTTTTATTATTTATGATAGCTAAAGAATTCACAGTACCAAAAAAAAGTTTGACCTCCTGAATACAATGCAAATAATTTGTAGAGGAAAATTTAATAAAGTACTATATTTTTTTCTGCACCGACATAAAATAAGACATACACGTGAGCATCAACATGATGATTAGAAATTTAAAACTCAACAAATATTTGTCATCTTCTTCTTCTTTATTGGCAATACACCCCCACTGGGACATTGCCGCCTCGCAGCTTAGTGTTCATTAAGCACTTCCACAGTTATTAACTGTGAAGTTTCTAAGACAACCAATCTGACCACTTCTGCATTCGTATATCATGAGGCCAACACGATGATACTTTTATGTCCAGGGAAGTCGAGACAATTTCCAATCCGAAAATTGCCTAGACCGGCACCGGGGATCGAACCCAGCCACCCTTAGCATGGTCTTGCTTTGTAGCCGCGCATCTTACCGCACGGCTAAGGAGGGCCTCAAATATTTGTCATGTAATAATCGAATCGATAAAAAAACGCCAAAACCTTTGACAGGCCCTGCAGTTCTGTTTAAACAGATTAATTGAATATTTGTTACTACTTGATATACGAATTAAGGACTCCAAACTACTTCAATGAAGTTAATGAATCGTTCAGTACAGAATTAAACACAAACAATAAAATATTATGAAAATTAGCCACGAAGGAATGCATAATTGAATGTGAAATTCGGCAACAGAATGTGTACCAGATCATAATAGGGGAACTGTACCATTTTTCGTCTCACTGAACATATATTCATCTCATCGCAAAACAAAGAAATGCAGCACCAATCTCGTCGCTTATTTTTGCAAACATGCATGCTCACTTCTGAAAAAAATCACAAAAATAAACAAATCAAATTGCTTTTCATTGGGAGCCATGAAATGGCGAACAGATCCCCTATTAAGTTTCTGTGATGTTGATGCTTCACTTAATTGCCGACAGCTTAGGTATTTCAATTTGTGATGCGTTGGAATAACAATTTGTGATGCGTTTGGTATTGTAGTAATAGATGATGTTATGCCTGAAGTATTGTGCATATTAATTTTTGGTATTCGGAGACGAGCCAGAGACGGGCTGAAAGTCTCCTTAATAAAGACATAAAAAAAAATTTGTATTATTTTTGGTGTTTTACCTTTTATGCAGGGCTAGTTCATAACAGATTTTTTCAATCTTTATTTGCGTGAATTAATAACAGAATGAGGTACTATTGAGCTAATTTCTCCAGAACGGGAACAGTTGAGACAGGCACATTTGTAATTTGATAGCCTTCAGCTACTAAGAGGAAACAGAAAGAGCCGTACTCTGAAACAAAGAGAATAGTCGTTCTGTAGAGTTTGATGAAATTTTCCGGGTGAGCACCACACCATGTTCCGAAAATTGAACGTAGAAAGTTGATCCTTATTCGACATTTTGTAATCAAATACTTAATGGGTTTTACAGGTACATTTGGAATCGAACCAGACCCCAAGGTACTAATACGTACTTATAAGATTGGTAAATATCATCTTTCAACAGCATGAGATGCAGTTCAGCTGGGTTCCGCTTCCTAGTAAATACAACCAATTTAGTTTTTTTTGTGAAGAAAACTCAATTCCTAAATGTCTGGCCCAATCAATCGTGGAATGACGTTCAGTCGAATGACATTTGGTCCAAAGGACATCTGGTCGAAGGGACATTTCCCAGTCAACACAATATCAATCTTTGAGTAGAACTGATCGATAAAGCCGATAAATAAATCATTTATTACAATCATGGTTGTAAAATCTGTTTCAATTACAACACAACATGAATGTCGTATATGGTCAAATGAGACGTGCAAGTCTATTGTATAATAGTATCAAATATTCCTCATTCTTCTTCAGACTTCTAAAAAGTCAGTTTAATATCAGGATTAATACATTCAAAATAAAATGATGCCCGATAAGATGCTAAAGTGTGAGCCATATTTCCCCATATAATATGTACGTATATCGCCTCCACTTTAGCATCCTATGTTTTATCATATACGATTTTGTATTGACTGGGTCGGTCAAATTGATATTTAGTCGAATGTTGAAAGTGTATTTCAGCGTAATAGGTTGGTGATAGGTTGTCAGATAATTTATCTAAAAACCGACAATGGATTTTCGATACATGGATGAACTAATAGGGGAAACCGCCAAATGTTGAACGGCTTATTTTGTCGCCTATTGTTGAACTCCCATAAGAGATGCACGTGCGTTCAACAATAGGCGAAGAAATTAGCCGTTCAACATTTGGCGAATTACCCTAGGAGGAATTCAGTGGATGTGAGAAAGTTCAATCAGCAGCGGAAAAAACTAATACGGAAGCTAATGAAGATTTTTCGTCACAGCCAACGGAAATTTTTAGAGAATCTGGTGAACTACAGAAACATTGGAAACCTAAAGAAATCTCAAAATATTAGTGCAGAATAGGTTTTTTTATTCTTTTCATGGGTACTCGTTATTTCTTAATATTCATAAAATAATTAGCTTAGTATAAAATTCACTTCAAACCATAATTCGTAAATGGTTGGCCGAAAACTGCATTCCGACATAATGTCTGTTCGACGTAATGTTGTAGATTCATCGTAGTTGTTGTAAAGGGTTCGCTAAAGTCGGGAATAATGACTATTTTCCAATTATTTATTCTTTTTATGAACCCATATCTTTCTTTAGTGAATATTGGAGATTTTGCGTTAGGTAATGGCGGCCTGAGTTCTCCTCATTTTGAAATTCAAGAGGTAGACAACATCATCAAGTTTGCCATGATCCAATATTTTCTCAAGATAAATCAACATACGACAACTATCGTCTGCATAACAGGAAGAAATCGTTCCTTGAAATTTGGCTCCTGATGCCTATTTATTGATCAACCAATGTTTTGGGTGTCTTATAATGGATAACTGCAACATGGCTTAATACCTACGTACGCTGCCCATGATCCCATATTTGTAACACTCGCATTTTTGTTCATTTTGTTAGAAGCCTGCGAATTGTTCAGAAAGCTGAATAGACTGCATCTGCACCCCACAACAGTAAAATAGACTTTACTATCTTGCTTATCTGTGGTAAGCTGGAAATTATTGAATTTGTGGGGAGAATTGACAAACGACTTACAAAATCAACCAAAATGCAAATGTTACAAATATGCGATCATGGACAGTACGTACCTATAATGAGGAGGGATGATTTGGCTGCAACCCATTCGGTCGAAAGTTACTCGGCCGAATATACCGTTTGGTCGAACAGACCATTAGGCCGAAAGTCACTTGGACGAATGGGTCATTTGGCCGAAAGGGTCATTAGGCCGAAAGTAATTTAGCCGAATGGGTCATTTGACCGAAAGGGTCGTTTGGCCGAAAGGGTCATTTGGCCGAAAGGGTCATTTGACTGAAAGGGTCGTTTGCCCGAAGTCAGTCAGCAGTGAGAAATGAGAAAAGAGAAGTAAGACGCCTCACTACTCACTTTGCGCTTCCCACTTTTTACAGCGAGAAGTGATAGATGAGGAGTAAGAAGTGAGACGTCTAACTTCTCAATCCTCATTTCTCACTTCTCACTGTAGAAAAGGAGAGTGCGAAGTGAGTAGTGAGACGTCTTTGCGCTTCCAAATGTCCTATTCGGCCAATCGACCCTTTCGGCCAAATGACCCTTTCGGCAAAATGATCCTTTCGGCCTAATGACCCATTTGGCGGAATAACCCTATCGGATCGTTTCGGCTAAATGACCCTTTCGATCCTTTCGGCCAAATGACCCATTCGGCCAAACAACCCTTTCGGCCAGATGGGTTTCGGCCTAGTGGCATTCGGCCAAATGGCTTTCGACCGAATGAGTTTCGGCCAAATGACCCTTCCCCACCTATAACATGTTTTGGATTTCGGATGATAGCAAAAATCACTGGAAATCTTATAAAATGATCTCATTAGATGGCCCTAACGCGTAAAACGCGTTGATAGGCAATAATTAATGTATTCTTTTTGCATTCTGTTAAATTATAACAAAACATTACCGTTTCCTTCTCTTGTGAGCCAAATATATTTAATTTCTTCAAAATAATAATCGAAACAGGAAAAGTAAATTAATTTAAAAACAATTAACTTTGAATTTTGGCATTGAACAATTTCAATAAACCACGAAGTTATGTAATTTCCCCGTTACCTGTTTCTGTATCATGAATATACTCATTTTGGCGATAGAATTCTTAAAGGAATAAGAATGTTTGACAAACCACTTTATATATAGCGAACTAAGGCACTTAAGGATCTAGTACTTTAGTTCAAAATCAAGAAACTTCCATGATATAGCAAAACTTTGACATTTTGTGAGAGATATATCGTCCTTTCTATCGTCCGTCTGATGATATACTAAGCTACATTGCAGCTAACTATTTCAGGAGACCTAAAAATATGAAGATTAATTAAACAAAGAATGATCAATTTATAGACATCAAAATTATATTTTCTCAAGGAACAATTACTCCTTATGACACTAAAAACTATTCACGTCTGTTTGTTTACTCACAAACAAAAGTTGGTTTACGATGAGTTCCAATGCTTTCCACCTCTTGAATGTCAAAATGAAGGGAACTCAGGTCGCCATAACCGAGCGAAAATACTGGATAATTGTGTGATTTTTTGAAGCACGCAATTAATCAATTAGTTTTTAATTATTATTGATCAACCTTTTTTTTCAAATATTCATCCGACGAAACGGCATCCGATGATTATGCCAAGATTATTCATTCGACCAAATGTCCAATCAACCAAATGTCATTAGACTAAATGTTTTTCGACGAATTGGTATAAATTTTGTTGCAACGGTTCTTGCAAGACATCTGCACATGGACCTCTTAGAGAGATCACGGCATCATCTGCAAGTTGTCTGAGTGTGCATTGTCCTTCCAAACAATTCTCGGGTACTTATTCAAAAGGACGTATGTGATTTTGTAAACAAAGATTCAAACGTCGATTTGTCCAATCTGATAGCACTCCCACGCAAACCATCACCACAGACAGATAGAGGAAGCCAACGGCTACCTGTTGGTGATGTTAGTTTGCGTGGGAGTGCCATCAGATTGGATGAATCGACGTTTGAATCTTTGTTTACAAAATCACATACGTCCTTTTGAATAAGTACCCGAGAATTGTCAATCTATTTCACCTTGAAATGATAAAGTAAGGGACTTAGACAAGACCCTTTGGGGAAGGCACATGCAGCTGTTTCTGGAAGTTGTCATAGTGCCAAGAGTAAAGTTCATATGTTTTACTGACAACAAATTGTACAAGTAATTATTCAAAATAACGGTTAATCTACCACTGTGCAGATTGTCTGACAGAACCTCTATGAAAACCGAATCAAAAGCGCCTTTAACCGTTTTTCTGTGCTCTGGGGTCTATATGACGCAATTTGAAAGGCTGCCATTTTTTTGAGTTTTCAACCGATTCTACTGATTTTTGGTAGTTTGGTAAAACTTGCCGAGATCTGTCCCCTAGGCGCTCGGAAAATTTTGAAAATGAGCGCTACAGTGTACTTTTATTAAAAAAAAACTTACGTTGCCTGTGCTCTTGGGTTATATTGACCCCCCAATTAAAATTGTTATAACTTCTTTATTGTCTGGCTAATTTTCAGAACGTTACATAAGATTGAACATACATGGGCGGGTATCTAACGATTTCTGTTATCGGGGTCGAGGTTAATGATATACATTGTATTTATATCATACTTGAGAATTGCGGCTCCGCAAAGTGCCACAATCGACTGAGCCTTCCAAATAAGTTTGTCGAAAATGCAGTTTGATTTCCGTAAGGAGTATCGACGATGGACGCAATTCGGCCAATGCTCAAGATTGCTAAGAAGCCGTCAAAATAGACGAGCAGATGGATAGACGTAAAGAAAGCGTTCAACAGCGCCAGCTTTGATGCCATTGTGGCAGCACTGCACAGAAGGGTCCCTGACTATCTGTGTAGTATCCTGAAAAGCTATTTCCAAAACAGCGGGCGTTCCTCAAGGCTCCATACTCAGTCCAACTCTTTGTATGACGGAGTCCTGACATTGCGATTACAAGGACTTTCTTGAAGAATTTCTAAAAAAGTCTGAAGAAAAAGCGGGAGAATTTCGGAAGAGTTTTCAAGGGAGTTTTCCAGAAAAATCCTGTAAGGTTTTCTGGGCGAATTCTTGGAGAAATTCTGAAGTAGTTTCAGTGGGAATTACATGGGAGATTCTTGTAGTTTGTGAAGGAGTACATGGAATATTTTCAGAAGAATTCCTAAACAAATTTCCGATTTCAGAATAATTTATTTGTAAACGACTTTCTCTGGACGAATTTCGGAGTAGGACTTTCTGGAAGAACGAGAATCCCAGGAGGAATTTTGGGGTAGGAATTTCTAGAAGAATTCCCAGAGGAATGCGCGTAAAATTTTCTAGATGATTTTTGCGCAATACGATTTCCATACGAAGTTCTTCATGAATTCCTGGACATTTTTTTGTATTTCCGAAGGAATTTAGAAGAAATATCTGAAGAGCCCTCGTGGTAAGTTATGTGGCGTATGCGAAGTTATTTATAAAGTTTATAAAGTTTTTTTTTTTATTCATTTCTTTATTTGGTAGGCACTCTGTGTTAGTTAACCGCTACTGTGCCGAGATCTACTGTGGTATTCTGCAGCCAGAATCCACACAGAATCTATTTTTAGATTTTTCCATTATTCATTGTTGTTATCATTGCTGGTCCATCTCATCGTGAATCCATTGTGTCCGTTTTGTCCATGTCGTGTATTTGGAGGAATGCCTCCGAGAAGAACAAGTTGTCAGTCGTCATCAGGCAGCCGTGTCGGTAAGGCGCGCACCCTAATACGCCACACGGGTCGGTAAGGCTGCGCATCCCCGCGACTGACGAAGGTTTTGGTGGAGGGGCTGGGAATCGAACCCATGACCATTCGCTTGTAAGGCGAATGTGTAGCCAACTACGCTACGGGACCCCTTAAAGTTTATAAAGTTCTTGGAGGAGTTTTATGAGGAACTCCAAAGATAAATTCAGGAGAAATTCCTTGGGCAATTTATCAAGAAGTTCTAGGTCTTTTCGGGGCTTTCTTGAGCAAACATCCTAAAGCATTCATATAGGAATTTCCTGAAAACTTTTTGCAGGAATTACCGAAAGAATTCCTGGAGGAATCCCCAAGGAACTTCCGGAGGAATCCCTGAGGAACTTCCGGAGGTATCCCTGAGGAACTTTCTTAAGAATTCTTATAAGAACTAATGGAGAAATTCCTGGAGGAACTTCTGAAGAAATTCCTGGAGAAACTTTCGGAGGAATTTCTGGAGGAACTCCTGGACAATCTCCTTGACGAACTTCCGGAGGAATTCCTGGAGGAACTTCCGGAGGAATTGCAGGAGCAACATCCGGAGGAATTCCTGGAGGAACTTTCGAGGAACGGAGGAATTTGTGGAAAAATTTCGGATAATTTCTATTGCTCGAAATAAGTTCACGCCGAGTCAGCCGCCGCCGCCGATTACCAACGGTGTGACGCCACCACGCACCCGCCGCTGGCTGATAATGTTCTATTGCACCGCCGCCGACAAATTTTCAATCGGCGCACAGGTTTATGTAGAACAAGTTGAAATGCATCATCAGAACCAGTGCCCCTCGTGTTCGGAGCTTTCTAAAAAAAAAATGGGGTATAGCCTCCTGAATCAGTTGTTTATCATGATAGCTTGCGAAAAAAGTCTCTCATGGTATGCTACATATCGTATATGTATGCAGAGATGATAAGTGAAAGACTTTTTCATTACACTCGACCACAATTTTTAATATAGCTTCGTATTCCACGTCTACAGTTCGTATAATCAATCATGAGCTGTCCCTTGTAGTTTTATCTATTTTAATTACCCGTATTTTTGTTTAATGACAACGATACTCTTGAACAAATGCATTTCGCTCGAACCGTTAAACAACTTCATTTTGCTGGCCTAAACGAAAATACGCATCAACTTTCGATCGAGTGAGCGTTCGAAAGTAAACAAGAATAAGTATAAACCCGATTCTGTCTACACGGATTTTTTTTACACGGCCGTGTAAAAAAAATCCCATACAAAATGTTTGCAAAGTTGCTCCATTTTGCATGATTTGTCGAGAAATCATAAAACTTTTTTTACACGGATTTTCAAATTTTGAACTGAAAACTTTTTTAACACGGAACGCATCCCCGGGTAAAAAAGAATCGGGTGTACACTCATATTTCACCCTCTCTGCAGTGACGCTTACCAACATTTTTAATCTCTTGATTTGTGATTCCACGAGAAATGCTTTTGAATTTTCAATGGAATTGCGCTTAATCTATCCCGATTTTTTTTATCTACATTGAAAACTATTTTACAGTGTATAAAGAATGCTGCTAGACAAATTGCATTTCCCCACTTGATGCGTGAGACTATGCTCCAAAATAAGTGTAACACTGAGAAACGTGGGTTCGAGTCCCATCGAAGGGTAAGTGGTTCCCTCCAATACATTTTTCAAATCAAAATCTTCCACATAATCTACATATTCACATCTGAGTTTTCATAACATTGTAAATTAATGTCCAAGTTAATACCCGGAACAAAGGCAATTAACAATGATTGAACTGAAGTTATTGAATAATCCGCAAAGTAACATAAATGACAATTTTGACAGAAAATAAAAAATGAGACCAAAGTTCAATGCTTTAACAAAACGCCTTTACCGCAATCATATCACAGTCGGTCCTACTTCAAGAAATACTCATTCAAGAAGGTGCCGTAGTTCGGTCAAGTCAAAAAACGAAAGTTTCCCCCTCGAGCACAACAATCCGAAACGATGGGGATCTAATAAATTTGTGTTGCGCAATTACCGACAATTACACCACCAAACGTTGTAAAACTTCTTCGGCCCCGGCTACGTTCGAAAGGTTAATGATTCTACAAGTGTCCATCACTTGTAACAGACAATTTCGGCCGTCAGTAAGAGAGAAAACCCTACCGTGAAGTGTGGGCAGTTTTATTTGCATCCCACACCACCCGCGCCCAACTCCATTCCCATCCTACTTACCGACCGACCCATTGTTGTAATTTCATCGCTCAAAAGACGATTACATGGCTAATGATTCCGCTTTTCCCTTTTCATTGCAGGTAAGGACCGGTAGATACTCGAAATCCACCAAAGCAATCGTCGACTTTGTGGTCGTCTTCTTCGTCTGATATTGGCGGTAAGTCTCGGGTTACTGCGACGGGGGCGAATCTAATTGATTGAGTTATTAGTCGTCGTGGCCTGCTATAATTGTGCTATTTTTGGACCACCTCCATAGAATGATTATGCAATCCACAAAACTCCAAGTCTGAGTTGCCAATCCTTGGTTGGAATCTTCTGGCCGAGAACAGTCGGGAACTAGTTTTGCCTCGGGGTCGTTCATCGCCAGTGTGGCTGCCAAGTTTTACGAGAGACGAACCGGTTGCCTCACAAGAAATAAACTCCTGTTGTGTAGCTACGGTGTTGAATTTATGGCTTCCCTTCCAGTTTTACCTCGCAGTAATTAAACCTAACTGTTTCGTGCTAACCTGTCTGGTGGGGATGGGTTCCTAAAAAAGGATAAGTACCGGACGACATCTGTTTCGCTAACGGGTTTCGCGCATTATTTGTGCAAGTCACTCACTCGAAACGACGGCTGACTTTTCATCTGCCACTTTACGATTGTTCTCCATGTCCCAGTAACAACATCCAAGATTAATCACCACTTTCCATCCATCCAGCCGCGGTACCCGACCACTGTGCAGTTCCCCGGACTGGCGGCGCTGCTCGTGATGATCAAATTTTCGATAGATGGCAGGCTGAGTTTCCTTTCGAATCCCGGCAACAATTTCAATTACCCGATTAGCAACGCGGTCAATGATTCCAATCGGTCGGTTGTGTTTGTCGTTTGGAAAGTTTCTCAAAATCACGACCCCAAGATTGGCATCGAACCGCCGGCTAGTTATCTCGGTTTTTCTATTGTAGTGAGAATACAAAACCCGGGGCCGATTGTGGCCCGGGAAGTGCAGAGGGTTAGGCGGTAAAAAGAGTTGGACGTTCGGCGGGCACGTATGCGACTTTTGAACTTGATACCATCGGGTATCCATGGTTGGTGTGAGGTTCGATATGCGGAACGCCTGCGGCTTGTGGTAGATATTTCAATCGGAACATGATGAAATGGTGTTGGGGAAAATTATCAACGAGATAAGAAAGATATTACCTAACTTGACAAAAATGTTTCGAAACTTGATTTAAAGTAACTTCAATTTGAAGATTGCTTGGCGAAATGTTTTCACGGCAATAAAAAAAAAAAACGATATGAAATTGACTTGAAATGGATTTTGATATTTGTGTTCAAATGTAATCTAAAATTCTTGATATACCGATCAAGACAATCCTCGCCTAAATACCTACATACAGTTTGTAAAACGGATATTTTGAATATATTAAAATTCTTCTAAATCTAAAAACTAAAAACTTCTAAATCAAACAGAAATCTTTGATCCTGGCACGTGATCAGTAAGGTTTGCTCTATACCACATTTGATTGTAAAGGCTAAGCTGGAATAATCTCACCTAATTACCGTTCATCGAATCCTCTTTGCCAATCCTTCATCCATCGACGAACACCTTAATCATGAAATATTCTGTTGACACGGAACCGTTCGTTTGGGATAAGGAGCGTGCCATAGATCCGTCGAAAGCCGTCAGCTGATGGTACTGACGAAGCTGGTTGAAAACCGGGTGGTTGTTGCCACTTTTCCTCCAGCCACCGCCAATGAATGCTTCTGTCTCGTAAAAATGAAGCTAATTATGTACTGTTGTACAAACCAATTTATTGCTTTTGGAGCGCTGTTTACATTCCAGATTCTAATGGATCTAAGTAATTGGTACCTCTTGTGTTGCTACTGCGACTTTTCAATTATTATTTAGATACAAACATTGAAAAAAAAAATTCTGGGATCGGTGAATTTTTAGGATGCCATATGATTCTATTATTCTTCTATTATTTTAGATGAATGTGTATTTCACAATCTAATAAAGATCAGTGGCAGTATTGTCTATTGTGTTTTAATGTTTCGATGCTAATGGAAATAATGATGGATAATGTGTTGCTCTTATAAGGGGCCCTCCTTAGCCGTGCGGTAAGATGCGCGGCTACAAAGCAAGACCATGCTGAGGGTGGCTGGGTTCGATTCCCGGTGCCGGTCTAGGCAATTTTCGGATTGGAAATTGTCTCGACCTTCCCTGGGCATAAAAGTATCATCGTGTTAGCCTCATGATATACGAATGCAAAAATGGTAACCTGGCTTAGAAACCTCGCAGTTAATAACTGTGGAAGTGCTTAATGAACACTAAGCTGCGAGGCGGCTTTGTCCCAGTGTGGGGATGTAATGCCAATAAGAAGAAGAAGAAGTGTTGCTCTATTCCCCTCCATACTTTTATCCGTTTTCTCGAACCTGTCCACGTTATCTATCTTCAATAGCTCCAAATCTCCAAGTTTATTATCATTTTCCTCAAAACAATGTTTTGTCATAAAACTAATTAAAAGTTTCAAGTAGCAATTAATATCCCTTCTCTTCCAGAATGTCTACAGGAATCTCACATTGCAGATTTTCAATTAGGTACCCCGGAGCAAGTGAGCCCTAAAAAACGCTAGTTTAGCAAAATTGTTAACGCATACTTAGAAAACAGGGTATTTAAGAACATTAACCACGGATACATCATTAAATGCTTCCATTGTTGATGTGTAGAGGTGTTGGAGGCCATTTATTCAATTACAAAAATATTGGTGGTGCTAGAAATAAATTTACCTTCAGGAACCACTTTCCCCTTCAAACGGGGCAAGTGGAACCTATTCTGTTTCTACTGTCGAACGAAACTGTTTTGAGAAATGTAGATATACTGTTCATATTATTTCTGAGTATTGGTATATTCAGATTATGGATGGAGATTGGTTGCATGTCGTATGAATAAATATTTCTCTGTTTAGAACACAAATTATTATATAAATCAGTACTTCAGAAGAAACGTTTTTATTCAGGCGATGCACAGTGTTTTTAATTTGTAACAGAACAAAATTGCCAATTTATGTGTTACGCACTTTATTTATCTGAGAATCTGATGCGAAGTTTGAAAATAACAAAACACAAGACAAATCCTGTTGACCTATTGTAGAATAAATAGATTATTTGCATTGTAAACGGAAGAATATTGCATCATAGTTATAGCCATTGCTCTTCTTCATGCAGGAGATAATTTACAGAATGCAAAATACACATTTTGTAATTAACTGTACAATACTTTTTAACATCAAAATCAAACTGCAACTGATTTAGATCCATTTGATATATGAATGATGAAGTTATTTTTCACTAGAAAACTATCTAAAAACAGTTAAAATAGCTTTTCAGAAATATTGTTCAAATATGTCCCACTTGCCCCATATATGTTAAAACTCAAGGGCAAATGAAAATTTCAGATTTTGGCTTTAATTAAACATTTCAAATCGTTTTCGATGTCACACAATTATTTAATTGCTCAAAACATTCACTTTCCACATCAATGATACATTTAGAAACAACTATTTAGTTTAAAATCCATTGAAATAAAATTAAAGTAATAAATTTTCTCGGTAGTTTAAAGTCATGATCAAGCAATAGCATTAGTATGGTGGCTTAAATGGTTTTGATTCCAAATATTTTTGTGTCGGACTTCCTAGAACATTGTTACCATCAAAAACGTTTATCGATTCATCTGCAGTCATAGTACCCACTTTTCCCATATTTCCACTTGCCCCGGGGTACCTTAAATGTTCCATAAACACTTTTAGGCGCTTACATTGATTTCGCAATTCACCTAATTTGTATATCGCAATCTTTTAAAATTTTTGGTTTAACATACAAATCAGACTAATTATTGATTTTGTGTGTGTTACTTCTATGTGAAGTTAAACGATTTACAATGATATGGAAATGCTAATATCATCTTCTAAACACAGACGTACATGTTCATGATAGAATTAGAGGCGAAAATATAGATTTCAAAGTTCCATTAGAATACGGCAGGCATGAAGAATGTTTTTATAGAAGTCAATTTGAAAGCGAGCGGAGGGCAATATTTGTGATGGCACATATCGCACGACCTTCCTTCTGCCAAGCTTCTCTCCTCCTTCATACGGGAGCTTAGGAAGAAAGTAGAAAGAAAAAAAAAGAAAAAGACAAAAGAAATAAAAGAAGGGCAAATGAAAAGAAAGAAGGAAGAAAGTAGAAAGAAGAGGGAATGAAGAAGAATAAAGAAGGAAATAGGTAAAGGAAGAAGAAATAAGAAGGAAAAAGGATCAAAAAGAAAAATAATGGGGAACAACGCACTACGCGTCGGCGAATCAGCATTCTGGTATGGACAGTGCGTGGAGACGCGTAGTAGAATGAAGTTTAGTTCCACAAGAGCTGAAAAAATCACAAAGATCAAAATCGAAAAAGATTTAAGACACAGTTTAGTTAGACAAAATTCTTATTAAAACAACTCTTAGTAACCTATTGATAAAATAGTCAACAGTTCCATATTTTTACCAACTAACCCAGTGGTCCCCAGCCTGCTTACTATCAAGGGCCACACAGTAATTTTGAGCTGCTGAAGCGGGCCGCAGTATATTTGCAATACAGCAAAACAAATAAGCAAATAGAGTTGCAAAACACGTATGAAACGCATAGGGTAGTCATTCTGTCGAATTAAAACGTAGCCCCGTTTCCCGTTACGGTATTGCGCATAAGCCCCAAAATTTTATTCCCACCTTTGGGTTTCCGCGCCAAGCACTCAGCGCCAGACTCGGCGACAAGGATAGTGGTCAAGTTGGTACTCCTGATTTTTTGACAACTGATATCGATTGGTTGTGTGAGTGCACCGGTGTCAAAAAATAGAGCTTTTAGTTGTCAAATGCACATTTTGACAGCAATATAGATGTATGAGTGAATGAAATGTGCAAATGCTCTATCGCGGAAGCAGTCGCTGAAGAGAAGTGTCAATGGTTTCAGTAACGAAACGAAAAGTTTCAATGCAAAAAGCAATATTTGTTTATTATTTAGAATTGAATTTTGAAGCAAACAGCAACAGCATGCTTTAAACGCGTTTTTGAAGCCAGTTGAACTTTCTTATTTTCTGACTTTTTCGATCTGAAATATTCAGACGGGATTATATCTGCATTACCCGACCTGTCGACTCGTTTATTTGGTCTTTTTCAAGGGAAATGCTCATTATAAAAAAAACTCAATAACGGGCCGAAACGTCGGACTCTGCAAATATAAACCCGTTTGAATATATCAAACCAACAAATTAAGAAAATAAGAACAATTATCCCAGTCGAAGTATAATCACTTACCAGCAGTGCTGAATATAAAATTGAGTAAATCTGAATTCTGGACTGTTTACCGTGTTTCCATTATTTCCGACTAATTGAATTTTCCGGAAACCTTTTCTTCATCATCCCAACTAATCGCAGCATGACAAAACCTTGATTTCGTTGAAAATTTTTCTTAGTGTGAAGTACGTTAAAATAACGCATTTTCTGGAATTATAAATTAAGTAATTTCCAATCAAATTTTGCCACAACTTAACTTATTTTGAAGAACGAAAAAATTCATATTAGGGTGAAGTGTATGACAACATTATTTTTACCTGACGTTCTATATTTAGCTCGGTTAAAGCGCCAAAAATACCATCAAAGTATGTTGCGGTTAGCCTACATAGCATGCATGAAGTGAAAAAATTATTTAATTATGATGATAAAACGATTCTTGTGTATGTGTTTCTTAAACATCATAATGATGTGAACTTGACATATGCCCCGAGTACAACAAAAAACTCTACACGATGAAAGCTTTTCCTGGATGTGATTTTTTTTAATGGGCCACATGTAGTGTATATTCTGAAACCCTTCGCGGGCCGCAGGAAAAGGCTTCGAGGGCCACATGCGGCCCGCGGGCCGCTCTTTGGGGATCACTGAACTAATCGAATATGAATTTTGTTCACTCCCACAAGTCGCAAATCAAATGGAATCGTATTGACTGTATCGGTTATTGCGTGTAAGAATGTGTAAAAAGCTACGTTGGCAAAGCAGTCTTGCAGGTTCTTATCAGCAATGTTCCGCGAGTCGAGACGATGCGTTTATTCAACCACCTAGAGGTTCAAAGCAGTATTTCATGAAAGATTCCACAGTGCGTTACAAACTTTCCTTTGATCATATTCGATAGAAGCTATCCAATTTGAGTTATAGCGACACAGTACCACCAGAAAAGATTCACTGCCGACATAATGGGAGATGAAATCGGTTAACAAGATTGAAAATAAATCCAAGCTCTGATAATTATATCGTCACACTGCGATATTCAGATTAATTAGTTCATAATCCAATGGGACACCAAAAACTCTAAGGTTTTTTTTTCAACCACATAGTGATTAACATTGTAACTAACAATTTGTCAGAACATTTTTACTCTTTACCTGATTTATGCATTTCATATACATCATTAGAAATTAATAGACCATGTATGGGGTTTTCCTTTCGTTTCTAAAATAAACTACTGAAGGACCAGAAAAACTCGAAGGATACATTTTAATGAATCTATACCATTTCGTCGAATGACATTTGGTCGAAAGGACATTACGTCGAATGGACATTCAGTCGAACGGACATATAGTAAGAAATGAATGTTTAGTTCACTACAGACGTAGGACATTTGGTCGAAAAAACACTACGTCGAATAGACATTGACTGGAAAGCAGATTTAAATAAGGGGAATCTTCCTACATTTCATCGGTTGACGTTTCGTTTCTTTGGAAGAAAGAAACTTTATAAACTATAGTTAATAATAAGACCGGAAAAGTTATGAATTCCTTCTTTTGTCTTTTGTTGCTCTTTGGTTAACGAAGGGGGTGGTGAATGAAAAATAAATTAATGAATTGATAAAATCGTAAAACTCATTTGTTTTCTTAAATAATTTTCTGGGAAAGCTCAATATTTTTTTTTCAATCAAGTTTAGAATCCCCCTTCCATTCAAATAATAAAAGTAAGCCACCAAAAATCGAGAGGGGTAGTATCAGAAGAAGAAAATATTTTTCATTCCAAAAACTATTTTTTTTTTGCGATGCTTCAAAAAGTCATAAAATTGGTACTCAGATATTCACCAAATAATCATAAAAAGACAAAAAATAGAAAAACAGTAATATTGACTTTGACTAACTCCTAATTCCTAACACCTAACTGTGATGAATCTGGTCAACTGGTCAAAAGACGTCTAATGATGTTTCGTCGAATGACGCTTGGTCGAAAAGACATTACGTCCCATAGACATTAGGTCACATTGGTCGAAATCGAGTTTTTGGCCAACCATTAACGAATTATGGTTGAAAGTGAATTTTATACTGAACCAATTATTGTATAACTATTAAGTGAAACAAAGAGTATCCATAAAAAGAATAAGAAAACTGTTCAAGAAAAGAATAAGAAAAAAGTTAATTCGACTAAACGTCCTTTCGTGGTAATGTCATTTGACCAAACGTCATGGGACTTGGCAACCAACGAAAAACCGAGTGCGATGAAGTATTGGCAAGATAATATATTCATATCATTGTTTTTTCAGCTCGTGCAAAAAAAATAATAGAATGGAAAGTATTTCCCCATCCAGTGTTGTGCTGAATCATAATCAGACGATAATGATTGCAATTTTCATGTGAAAACTTTTCACGTGAAAACAGTAGGCGAGTTGTCGCCGGCGACAACTTCTCAAATTGTGTACTCAAACGATAATAAACACAGAATTTTCATTCAAACATTAATCTTTACTATGATCAGCTAATTGTCAACAGTCCCGTTATATATTCTATTTGGCGTTATGCTTTCATGGTAGAAAGGAAAAAGTGTTCAAAATGTAACGGTAAGTGCTTCAAATCAAGATACGATTTTCAAACGATTCTTAATCGCTGACGAGTTTTTATCATCTGATAATTTAAAAGTAAGATCGCGGGTGAGTTTGATAATCCTCGATTTTTTGAAAACTTGATTTTTCCCAACCCTGTCCCCATCGATACCTAATATTTTGCTATATATAGTCTCCCAGGGCCTTCAGAAGTTTATGTTTGCTCAGGAGAAAAATCATCATTAGCTTCCGAAGAATAGATATTAATTTTTGGGTGAATCTGATTGTGATGCCGAAATAATTTAAATTCAAGTACTTATATGCATGCTTTTCATGTATTGACGATGTGCCTTGTTAAATATAATCGCAGAGCAGAATTATTTTCAAAATTGGTATAATTTTTAATTCCTAAAAAATTATCCAAATCTCATTTTTGACAAAGAAACAAAATTTTCTTTTAAACAAAAGAACCACGTTTCCTTTTGATTTGGAACATTTAATTAAAAATCCATTGACTAATTATCTATTTAACTAAATTACCTATTACCGACCTATTATGCTGAAATTCACTTTCAACATTCGACTAAATTTCCATTGGACTAAATGTCCATTCGACTAAATGTCCTTTCGATTAAATGTCCATTTGACTAAATGTCCGTTCGACTAAATGTCCATTCGGTCAATTTGAAACGAATGCATAATCGTTTCATGAACATTAGACTGGCCCAGATTAGTATGGGGAGAAAAAAATGTTGTCGAATTCCACGGGGCACCCCCCAGGATTGTGTTTTTGGGTGAGAAAATCAATCTCTGAAAATTTCAGCTCAACCGCTTGTTGTATAAGCTGGCGCATTTGATTTGAAGTTTGTATGAGGATTTCAGCCAAAATATATGAGAAAATACACCTCCGTCACTCATTCGATCTGGAAATTGGTTCTGATTGCTCGATTGACCTCAGAATTGCAAAAACGGAAGTTGGTATGCTACAGAACAATTTCTCAGAACATTGCATGATGATTAAATGAACTTTTATATAGTTTTCGGGTGATTTATTAGGAGCTGATTTGCGTATTTTTGGATTTTTTGATCGAATCGCATCAGCTGAAACCTATATAAAAGTTCATTTAATCATCATTCAATGTTCTGTGAAATTGTTCTGTAGCATACCAACTTCCGTTTTTGCAATTTTGAGGTCAATCGAGCAATCAGAACCAATTTCCAGATCGAATGAGTGACGGAGGTGTATTTTCTCATACATTTTGGCTGAAATCCTTATACAAACTTGAAATCAAATGCGCCAGCTTATACAACAAGCAATTGAGCTGAAATTTTCAGAGATTGATTTTCTCACTCAAAGACACAATTCTGGGGGGTGCCCCGTGGAATTACACAACTTTTTGTTTCCTGGGCCAGTCTAATGAACATCCCCAAGTGTTATTAGATTTGCTGCTTGCTAGGCAGGCGTTACGACTATAGTGCTCGAATCAATAGGATGACGATGGGAGTAAATAGAATACGGGTGGAGAATAGAATCCACGATACCAATCAGGTTTCATTACCAAGAAAATTTTGATAGGAAAAACAAATTCAAGAAACTGGAAACCGGAAACTAAAAAAAAATCGTTCGGGGCCTGGAGTGGAAAGGAAGGTCTTTCGAGCTTTCCCATTCAAACCGCCGAACTAGTCAGGTCGTTAAATGAAGTGAAGATTTTTTAGACTACCAAACTACCTTCAGATTCAATTCGAAGTAAACATAAAAACAAAAATCGTGAGTCAAACCTCGCAAAAATTGTGCAAAACAGAAAATATAACGTGAGTCGGAATAAAGAAAACATTAAAGTGCAGGGAGATAGACAAAACAAGAAGTGAGTCACCAGCGGTGACCACTGCCATTGGGCTGGAGGGTAGGTGAATTGGAGGTTAGAGAAGCACCACGCATGCTCCTTGTTCGTAGCCACAAGCTACCAGTGCCAATACGGGTAGCGACAGCACGTACGTTACACCAAGTGCCGACAATCAGACGGGGGCGATCCCCTGGAGATATTCTTCGCGTGGTCATCGGTATATAGTTGTTCGGTCTCGCGAGCACCACTAGCTAAAAGGTGCACAAATCCGCGAGAGGTTTGACTGGGGAAAGCTTGCCATCACCAGTGCGAATCGCCTAGACTCACGTCCCGGGAAGAAGGAAACCATGGTAAACACCGTCTGATCCTCCACCACCTCCCCACCCAAGAAGGAAGAACGCGACGCTCTCCACGTTGATCTCTTCGCCACCAGTCATTCGGGTCATCTCGCCTTTGAGAAGCGCCTTCGCTGCAGACGCTACATCAGCGCTAGGCGATTCCGAGCTACAAGCCAGAGAGCGGATAGATCACCACAACTCTCAGCCATCGATCAAGGCTACGGTGGCTTGCCCAACACCGGTACACTGCGTCGGATCCAGCTACATCGTTGATTCGTACGCGGTCGTTAAAGTACCTCCTCTACGTAGGGGAATTAAGCTGTAAATACCAAAACCCTACACTTTGTAGCACCAATACTTCGTCAAACCACCACTCAGAAAGATAGTGTTTAAACCTAAGAGAAAACAAAGATATTCACCCATATTATTGTTTACGTACGAACGCGCTTTCGAACGAAAGTTGAAACGCATTCTCGTTTACGCCAGCAAAATCAAATGGGGAAACGGTTCGAACGAATCGCATTCGTTCGAAAGTACCGCTCGTCCGTAAATAAGAATAAGGGTGATTGTAGATTAACGAAATCGCCGGTATAGACCGTGACGTCACACCTAGGTATTTTCTTAAACTTAGATTGTTTTGATTGGCCACAAGCGAAACGAGAAATCAGAAATGTATGTTGCATGTAACCGAATATAGCTACAGTTGATATAAAAAAAGCTTTAAAATTCAAATCGTTTTAAATTAAAATGGGATTCATTATACATTTTGAATTAGCTTCAATAAACTTAATGATTGAGAACGAATGAATTAATAGATATTTGAACAAGAGCTAGAATACTGATTATTTTTAAAACTGAACTTTAAGAAGGAATGATTTTGTTGGGATTTACTTTTCTGGAACTGTTGATAAGCATTAGTAAGGGGATTCCGTATTGGGTAAGAAATTGAGTTAGCAGGACAAACTAGTCGTGAACTCTAGCAGATGACGCTTTAAGTTGGAGTTTACCAGCCCATCCAGGATCTGCCTTACAAATTGTCATTCGACAAAATTGTGTGGCCCCAAATGGCCGGAGCGAAATGCGACGACAGCAGCTCTCCGCGGCAGCATGTGCACGCCAAGGAGATCTGGGAAGAAGATGGCGATTCATGGCTTGCTTCTTCTCTCATAAAAAGGCTAACAATCTTCTAGCATAGGATGCAATGATTTTTCCTAAGTTATTTGCGCTAGACGAAGATGAAGATTGACCAAGTTGCATTTGAGAAACCGAAACAGTTTTCCTCCGAAAACTGGACTCCAAAATAAACTTGTCTTAACATCGTAGTTTTTAATCGCAGAACCACGATATGAAAGTCAATAGATTGTATCGTCTAAATATTTAGCACCTAGTGTTATGATATTAATCTCTCAAGAAACATACTACTGAGTCAGCGAATTCCCCAAATAAACGTCAAGATAATACATTTTGCTACCCAAACAACTTTGCAGCATACGATAGTTCTCAATATCTCTTAGATTTCGTTGGAACTAGCTGGAACTGGTCGAGGTTCTGCCAAATCACACCAAGCGCCAATGAAAAATTTCCAATTTTTTGGACAAAATGTTCGTGCAACAGATTTAATTAATCACATCACATCGGACATCCTTCAACGCCATAACTGAGGATATCCCACAACAAATGTACGCGTGAATTGACATAAAATACATTCCGTTTTCCTTTTGCGATCAAAATATCGCAAGTCAGTCAAAAAGCCGCTTGGTGCGGTTTGGCTGAACCCCGACCAACTGATAGTCTCATGAACACTAAAGCCGACAAGTGTCTAGATGTTGAACTAAATTTATTTTAACAAAAATCAGGACTCACCTTTATATTTTCTTCAACCCTATTCTCGGCTGTCTTCCAGACGCGCTTTGTGATTTTCCACACCACAAACCATTTTCCAGCGATTTTCAAGGCGCGCTTTGTGATTTTCAACACCACAAACCATTTCCAGCGGTCTTCGCACGCGCTTTGTGATTTTTCACACCACAATCCATTTTCCAGCGGTCCCCCAGACGCGCTTTAAGATTTTCCACACCACAAACCATTTTCCAGCGGACTTCCAGACGCGCTTTATGATTTTCCAGCGATCTACCAAACGTGCTTTATGATTTTTTACACAACAATCCATTTTCCAGACGCGCTTTGTGATTTTCCACACCACAAACCATTTTCCAGCGGTCTTCCAGATGCGCTTTGTCGTTTTTCCACACTACAAACCATTTTACAGCGATCTTCCAAACGCGCTTTGTGATTTTTTACACCACAATTCATTTTCCAGCGGTCTTCCAGACGCGCTTTGTGATTATCCACACCAAAAACCATTTTTCAGCGGTCTTCCAGATGCGCTTTGTGATTTTCTACACCACAAACCATTTTCCAGCGGTCTTCCAGACGCGCTTCGTGATTTTTCAAACCACAAACCATTTTCCAGCGGTCTACCAGACAGGACGCGCTAACCAGCTGGATTATAATTCGGCTGTTCCAAAGCCCATTTTAATACGGAAAGGTTTAAAGAAATAAGTGGATTGATTATTGTCATCCATAGAATAAGTTTCTACTCCACGAATTGAGTGAAAATAAACAAACAAAATAAATAAAAAATATAGAAGATGGATAACTGTTTCCCTGGGATAAAAACATCCTAACCGGGAAACATTGAAAACTTCTATTTTTGAAAATTGTTTCTTCCATATCTAAACAATGCACAAGGTCGGATTTGATGAATTTCACGAAATATAAAGACCGTAGAGCGATGCTAAGTTAGTTTTCGAAAATATTTCAAATATAAAATAAGTCACAAAAAAGTCAATCAAATGGAAAATGTAGAAACTCTAATGATGCTGGCTTTCGAGTTATTGAATTATATCTTGTCGAATCCTTTCATCGTGCAGTGATCTTTTGCTTCAAATTCAGGAAATAATCGTCTAACGTGGGGCCTCATTGCGCATCTCCTTTCGACAGCTCTTTTGTATGACAGTTTGTATGGTTTGCTCGTTTCGGGTCGAGATGCACAATGCCACCCCTGGCCAAGACCGGCTTATACCAATATTGCATTAGATCGGACAATTTTGCATGCTTCTCTTTCTAATAGTATATCAATTTTGCATATGGAAGTGTGCTGCGGTTGATACCGAATGTCAAGTTTTTTCGTTATGCTTTTTTTCCTGATTTTTTCGACTATCACGAATTTCGGCTTGATAATGTGGGATAAATTGTAGTTTGTATTCCATAACGGGTAATACATTTAGTGCCGCTCTGGACAGAAGTCGTTTCAAAATGTGCAAAAACTCGCCGCCATCGTTTGGAACGGAATTTCAGGTTAATATATTCGTCGTGAAGTCCCACTCCTCTGGATATGGAAAAATTTGGTGAGATTGTTTCGATTTGTTTTTACACTGATTTTATTTTTCAAATTAAATACGCACAGGATTGATAAATCCGGATGTTTGTTCATGGGTCCTTTATCTGATTGATAATGGTAGCATCAACAGGCGGGGCTTATTGTTATTAAAAGTGACCTCAGACTGGTCATGATATACCAGGCAGTCTGAAATGGGTCGCTCGAGCTGCAGTAGAGCGAGCACCTTCTAACTCTCGGACTAAATCAATCCCAGGTTAATAAAATGGATTGAATCATATTTGACTGGCAGAACCCAGAGAGTAAGATTTGATGGATGTTCGTCAAAACAAGTTAAGGTTACATCTGGAGTACCACAAGGATCCCACCTTGGTCCATTGTTATTCATCTTATTCGTCAACGATGTGAATCATGTTTTGAATTACCTGAATGTTTCAATTTACGCAGATGACATGAAACTCTTTTTAGAAATACATAAGCAATCTGATCTACTAGTGTTTCAAAATGAAATCAACGATTTTTATAAATGGTGTAAGAAAAATCTGTTACAACTGAATATAAAAAAGTGCCATTCAATCTCGTTTACAAGAAAGATCAATACGGCACAAGAACAAATATACATAGGTCAGAAAACAGTTGAAAGATGCAAACTAATTAGAGATTTAGGTATCATTCTGGACTCCAAATTATCGTTTATAGATTACTATAATAATATTATTTATAAAGCAAGCAACATGCTTAGTTTTATCAAAAGATTCAGTTATAATTTCAATGATCCTTACACAATCAAAACTTTGTACGTTGCACATGTTAGGCCTCATTTAGAATACTGCAGTGTAGTTTGGGCTCCGTATCATGAAACACATGTAAACCGCATAGAATCAGTTCAGAAACAATTTTTACTTTTTGCGCTCCGAAAACTAGGGTGGATGTCTCTACCATTGCCTCCTTATGAATCACGGTGTTTATTAATTAACCTAGAAGAACTCAAAAAACGCAGGGAATTCTCAATGATAGCTTTCATGAATGATATTATTGCACAAAGAGTGGATAGTAGTGAAATTTTGGCAAATATTAATTTTTACGCCCCTATCCGTCCACTTAGAAATAGAAGTCTATTTTATATCAATAATCAAAGAACAAACTATGGCAGAAATGGCCCAATAAATAGAATGATGACATGTTATAATGCACATTGTGAAACAATTGATGTAACGATGAGTAAAACTAATCTAAAAAAGTGTTCTTCTCTAGACAAGTTAGGTAATGACTGAAGTACACATAGACTAGTTAATAAGTATTTATTGTACAAAATACTTTGGTCTACATTTGATTGACGGCAAATAAATAAATAAATAAATAAATCTGACTGTAAAAAATCCAGCTTTTCTTCCATAACATCACTGCCAGCCAGTGGGGGTTATAATGGACGGACATACACACATACACAAAATCTATCAATTTTGCATATACCCAGTTCTTATAGATGAATCCAAGTAAAAATAAGAAGAAAATAGACGACGGTGTTAGCTTCGACAGATCCTACAGCACAGCAAAAGTTCTGTATGATAAATATATTTTTGCGCTCATTGTTGGTCGCAACGAAAAATACGCGCCAGATAGTCGCCTAAGAAAAATAGACCTCCAGAAAAAAAGCTACTTTGATATTTTTTTTTAAATTTGGCCGCCACGTGGTGCATTCCGGCGGTGAATGCTTAGATAGCACGTGCTATTTGTACTGCGGAGAAATTTTTCACATCTATGAGAGCCTTGGAAAATGATCACGAAAGTTGTCATTTTGTTGCAAGGCACAATACAAAAAAATGAGATAAACTTCCAAAAATGTAATCCAGATTTTTTTTAATCATATTTTAATTACAATTTGTCTAAAACGCATTTTAAAATGATCTTCCTGTGCTGTGCTGTAGGATCTGTCAAAGTTAAAACCGTCGTGTGTCTTCATCTTATTTTTACTTGGATTCGGATACAGAATTGAAAAAAAAATCTAACATTAGCTGGTTGGGTGTGAATTCTATGTTTTGACAGAACCCAACAAACATTAGAGTCGACTAAAGCGCTTCTTTTTCTTCTTTTTGGCATTACATTAAAATTATTAATTACGAGGTTTATAACCCAAATTACTATTTTTGCATTCATATATCATGAGACTAACACGATGATGCTTTAATGCACACGGCAGTCGAGACAATTTTCAATCCGACGAGGTGTCATTTACTATTGCGAAAAAAATTTTTATCGAATCCTAAATCCTATCTCTAAACCACTTTCCCTAAAAAATGCGTACTAAACTTGAAGAAAGAAATTCGCCCCATTCCGATAAAAAACACCTACCCACATCTCGTAGATATGGGTCCAATAAAATGCACGGCACGCTGCCTTTATGTTATTTTTTGTTTTGTTTGCCGGTGACCCAAATGACAGGCGAGCCATTCGAATGGAACGCAGTAGACCTCGCCGCTTTGGTCCCGGCAGTAGCAGCAACAACAACCGACCAACAGCGATGGTCAAGAGCAAGGTTGTGGTTGCCGCCCGCCGGTCGCCTCCAACGCTACTCGCACTCGCAACAACGAGAGATAAACGTTTATGTGTGCTTGGAGCAGCACCCCAACATCGGGGCGCATCATTTTCCGAATGGTGACGTTTGGATGCGGGGTGGTAAAAAAACGCTGGCGCTGGATGTTGTACAGACACAGAAGAGCACTAATCGTAAATGTGCCGGTCGTCACACTGACTGTGCGGAATTACAGCCACCACAACCGGCTGTGTGTGTACGGACCCGAAGCGCCTAATCACCACGGACGGGTCTCCTTCCGACCAGAATGAGGTGTTCTATTTCTTTCATTAAACTGTCTGTCTTTTTGGTGTCGGTCAAGCCGCTGGCTGCCGGTTTTATCGCTATTTTTATGGAATTGTTTTCAGGAAAATGGACAGCCGAGGCGATGGTTCGACTCGATTGCCACATGTTCGGGATGATAGGGGTAGTAGATGGGGGTAAGAAAACGGACACTTGGGGTAGGCTGGGCATTATCCGATTCTATGGTCAAGTTGACCATACATATTTGTGGAAGAGATTGTGTTTTAGATTATTTCAACTTGACACGGACAATATTTTTACTAACAAAGAATGGCGCAATATTCCAAACATCAATAAAGCATTTTTGTAAAAAAACTAAACAACTGAAATTTCGTTTCCTAATTAACTTCAATAACCAAGGTAGAGGAAATTTGATCATATTAAAAGCATTTGCCCCAATGCCAACCACGTACCTCGAATGGTTTGGTTTGTTTCCGAAAAAAAATAAAAGAACCGGGTGTTTCTTCTCGATATGAATATATCCCAACTGCCAACCGGAAGCAAATATGATCAATAATAAATGTCATACAATTTTTTGGTGTTTGAAATTACTGAATAAAAGTCATAAAAAGGGATCCAAATCTACCAAGCGTCAATACGATAGAAGACCCCATAAAAAAAATTAAAGTAACAAGAATCTTGTGGGCATGTTGTAGGCAACAGTCACGAAGTAGCGCAAGCTTATGATGGAAGTGACGGACATAAAACGTCGAGATAAAAAAGGTTCTCCAGTTGATTAAAAGCAAAATAGACACTTTTATTCATTTCGATATGGCGTTTTATTCGTGACTATGTGTTATGATGATGGAAGCTATTACAGCTCGGAAGAGAGAGCACAAAAGATGTCGTGTTTATTAGAGGTGTGGCCTTGTTTTGAGATGGGTTTTACCTTTATTTTGTCACGTCATTCCCTGTAATGTGGCCTAAATGGATCATCCCTCCAAACATAAATTAATTTAGAAGAGTTAAGCGAGCGGCTGATTGAAGTGCTTATTTTCAGAGTAATCTGACCCTGGAATAAATGTGCAGCATTTCTAGCGTATTCACAAGTCAGTTCCTTGGGGCCGACAACCGAGCTCGAATTGTACATCATTAGCGATGCCCATCTTTGGACTTCGAGAAAGAATACCAATTGCATCCAGAAGAATGATTCTGCTTCCATTTGGAATGAAAGTTCAATGCAGAAATTCTCCTCCAGTTTCGTTTCATGCCGGCATTGGAATTGAAAAAAGGCATTCTTGCATACTAAATAATAGCTCAAGTTGGAAAATGAAACCAGACATTCTCCAGCTTCACTTTCACGGATTCTTCAGAGTTCGCCGTGTGGATAATCATGCAATTTCCCATGCTCGGGATACAACGTCCGCCACCTCCGCCCTCGCCAAACCATTATCATTATTATTTATATTATCAATGTCCCCTCTTTGCTTTCTCGATACGCTTTCGACACTACTGGGCAGTGTATTATAGCTACAGAATGAAATCGAAAATGGAAGTCATTTTTTTTTTCAACCGATGCCGCATTCTCGCGGTGGCCATTCTTTGCGATTCTGTTTCCGACATTCCGAGGCTTCATTCGTGTTGCTACTCCCGCTATAACCTTTGGGTGACCTAATGCTGGGGATCATTTATTTCACGAGGGGAAGGTGTCCTTTTGTATTGAAGATATTTTTTGCCAATGTTGAGCTTCTTTTATTTTCCTCGAAACATAATAGAAATCAGATCGAATGGTACGGAATTTTTTATGCTCCTTTAATAGAAATCATTACCGGAGATAATTTATGGGGACAATATAGAGATTTATTCAAATATTTGTGTGCTGGTTGTAATCGAGGGTTATTTGTGAGCTAAGCCAACAGGACAAAATCAAGTAGATTGAGTATGGGTACGACTGCATTTTTTAAACGACAAGACTTCAAACATTTTGATTTTATTACCGAAACGTCAAGATGCATTAGGAACCAGCCAGTCGAAATCTCTTATACAAGGAAAGTAAAACTTGATTCAAAATGTAATTCAATAACCATATTGAATAAATATGTAATGAGATATTTCTAATTTTATTTTAATATTAGCTTCCATCTAAACAGATAACACTGAAACAACAATTTAACGTCCCAAATACTCAGTTCGCGGCAACTTCCTTCCAACAGTGGTTACACCCCACTCGCCTAGGCGTTTTTGCACCTGGTCTTCTTGAACCAGTTGCATCAGATCGCCAACTTAGCAGGGTTGCTATCCGGCACTCTAGCAACTTGCCCTGCCTATCATATCCTTCCAGCTTCCACCATTCGATCGACACATACGATGCTCCTTAGTGAAGTCTAAATTGCTTTCGATCTGCAGTGAAATTGAACAAGAATTATTACTCAACTCCGAATATTTTGAACGTTGACAAACTGTTTTTCTTGATGACAGATCAATCAGAGCTAACCGTGCAGTGAATAGTCAGGGTTGAACATTTTTATTTTGTTATCCCAATATGCTTCCGCATACCATTTCAAAGTTTTTTTTTCTTTTTATTGAGTAAACTAACTAATATGAAATAATAATTATAGTATTTGTTAAATAGTTTATTTAATCATTCCAAGCAATAACTTCATCTATGATTATTTGCGTGTATATACGAGCTTCATCAGTTTTGGCATCACTTATTTATCAATTATAAAAATCGTGTTTTATGTGAAATCAAGTTTTCTCAAATCTTAAATAAACTCCGGAGAAAATGTGATAAAATAAACACATTATAAGGACTTGCGTTAGATTAGGGACGTTCCGATACTTCAAAATATCGATATTTGATTCGATACGATAATCGAATCAAAGTATCGATATCACCGATATATTGGAATGAAAATATCGATATATCGGAAAATCATATGATATTTCAGAAAGGAGAATATATAGAACATACAAGGGTTAGACAAAAAGCATAACTTCGCGTAGAATAATCCGATTTTAATAAAAACCGGGACCATCGGACGCGGAAGCTCTTCTAGCAGCATTGGTCGGCATATAAATTCTAGTTTTTGAAGAAAACACAAAACATGATGAAAGTAAACGTCACATAGAATGACATGCAGTACAAAAAAATGCATTTGAACATGCCCTCGGAAAATTCGGATCATCTCCGGTGACCAAGGACGAATCTGAGGTTTTGTATGAGGACAGTTAGAAGAGAAGAATTTTATCAAAGTTGGATTATTCCACACAAAGTTTGCTGATTGGAATTTCGATAAAATTTTACCCATCTCAACCTCAGGGTGGCCACCGAACCGGGAAAAACGGGAAAAGCGGGAAAAAGACGGGAAATGGAAGTCACCGGGAAAAAAAGCGGGAAAAACCGGGAATTCCGGAAATGAACCGGGAAAAAATAAATTTTTGATAACTTACATTCAAAATTCTTCAAAGTTTTTAATGAAGTTGATATAAAAAGGAAAGATTTTCTTTTTGATTTTCATTCTTCAATCGCATTCTAATTGAGTTATTTGATTTTAGTACATAATGTCTGAGGTATAAAAAATTAGTAGTTTTTTCAGATCCAATTGTCTCTAGATCATTTTGATTCCAATTTCGAGTAAGCGGCTTTTTGACTGATTTATGATATTTTGTACGTGAAAAGAAAACGGAAATTATTTCAAATCAATTCATGTGTACATTTGTTGTAGGATAACCTCAGTTATGGGGTTGAGGGATATCCTACAGTATAGGACCTATACGATTTGTGATCAATTAAATCTGTTAAACAAAAACTTGGACAAAAATATGAGTAATTTTTTGGCGCTTGGTGTGATTTGGTAGAACCCTGGCCAATGGCCCAGATTACTATGGGGAGAAAAAAATGTTGTCGAATTCCACGGTGGTATTAAAATATTACCATTTTCAATGATTTGTAGAATTATCAAATATAATTCCAAACAACTCGTGAACATGCTTTATAACATAATATTTATGATATATTGCCAGTAGACTGGCCCAGGAAACAAAAAGTTGTCTAATTCCACGGGGCACCCCCCAGGATTGTGTCTTTGGGTGAGAAAATCAATCTCTGAAAATTTCAGCTCAATCGCTTGATGCATAAGCTGGCGCATTTGATTTGAAGTTTGTATCGGGATTTCAGCCAAAATGTATAGGAAAATACACCTCCGTCACTCATTCGATCTGGAAATTGGTTCTGATTGCTCGATTGACCTCAGAATTGCAAAAACGGCAGTTGGTATGCTACAGAACAATTTCACAGAACATTGCATGATGATTAAATGAACTTTTATATTATTTTCGGCTGAATTATTAGGAGCTGATTTGTGTATTCTTGGGTTTTTTTTATCGAATCGCATCAGCCGAAACCCAAGTCCCGTGGAATTAGACAACTTTTTGTTTCCTGGGCCAGTCTACTGGCCATATATCATAAATATTATGTTATAAAGCATGTTCACGAGTTGTTTGGAATTATATTTGATAATTCTACAAATCATTGAAAATGGTAATATTTTAATACCACGTGAATATGTCTGTACTATTCCAAAGAGTAAAATATCTTTAGTTTACTATTTTTCCACAACTAACATAATATTATAGAAGGTTATGATGGCGAAAAAGCTACTCTAAGATAGTTTTCTGATTTGTAACACGGAAAAATAAATAAGTTCCAAAGCTTAGAACATTTCAATATACTAATATTAAATGGGGACGTTCAAAGTTTTCAATAAAAAATCCAAGATTTACTCTCTAGACATTAATTCTAGAAATTAAAAAAAGTAGAGTTGAATTAATTACGAATCGAATAAGGTACACTGGGGGAAGTGGAAAAAGGGGGTAAGTGTAAAAATCGACTCGAAAAATTGGAATTGTACATACTTTACAGTTTTTACCACATCATAGCATCATGCAATGTTATACTTTGATGCTCACACTAATACTATGTTGAAATTTGTATAACACATACACTAACACGGTTATCGCTTGAACTGTAATTTTAGGTTTCGCGAAAAATTGATATTTGCATTCATAAAATTAATTCTTATTTGCACCAATTGTTTTTTTTCAAGTGAATTTACATCACAGGTGACCATTACAATACAATTGAACTAATCCCATTCAATTGGTAGTGGTTTGTACCAAGAAAGCAAATAATTCAAAGATTTTACACTTACCCCAGGTATCAAACACTGTGGGGGAAGTGGATAATGTACTAATTACGCATTTTTTTCTTCCCTCCAGGGTTTATTTCGATAGCTGTTAATCTTAATATGTTCCTTCTTTGTTATCATTGTGATTCCAGTGGTGATTGGACTCATTTAACTGAGAAAATGCCTGAATAATCCACCTATCGGTACTGATGCCTTTCACATGTTTTACATATGAAAAAAAATGTATAAGAAAGTCAAAAATAGCACTGATAGTTAAATATATTGTATAATTCACATAAATTTTTATTCCTAACAAGTTTCGCCGTTGAATGCAATTTTTTGCGAACAAATTGGTTAAGGACAAGTGCTTAAGAATAGCTGATAATGTTGTACGTGTTTTGCGCACACACATACATACAAATACGCACATACAGACATCATCTCAGTTCGTTAAACCAAGTTGATTAGTTTATAACCCTGTGAGTCCCATTTTCCTTTGAAATGTTCATCTTTGGGGCGAACATATAGACTTTACGTACACTTAGTGTCCGAGAAGGCAAAACCAGCCCTCCCCTAGCTATTACGAGAATTCCTTGAGGATCTATTCCGTTAAGGTAATGAAATTATTCCACAAAAGATACTCAGAGCAATTATCGTATTGATTTTAGTTATATGTAACTACTCATCACTATTGAAGGTCAAGGCAACATGGGTTTTCCACTTACCCCATCCCACTAGGGTAAGTGGAAAAACAACTCCTAATTTTAAAATCTATTTCCATAAATTTCAAGCGACCAAAATGGTATGAATTACCGCACAGTTGGTGCAAAATTGACTGTTTTTGATAGCCCATTTTGATTGAACGCATTTAAATCATTTAAACTGGTTTTACACTAATTCAAACATGCACTATCGATTTTTCCTTTTCCACTTCCCCCAGTGTACCTTACAAATGTTTTGATTGCCTAAAATGTGTTTAAATCTTTTTTAGAAAACTGAATAATTATTTTGATTGGAAACGAAGATTGTCTTCGGGTAAAATCTGTGTTCAAATTAGTTGTTTAATAATTTTGTAGATTTTTAGAAAAGTGATGCCAATCACTATAATGAGGTTATACAGTGTCAGTCCAACATTCACCTGACCTCACTATTTTCTGTTTGCTCGAAAAAATCAACTCAAGTTTCGAGAAATATGCTAGAATACCACTGACAATTTTCTGGTATTTCTCCTCGGGCTATTTTAATTCTCAATAACAAAAAAATCTCTCTTCAGAGTTCAGAATTATCACGGAAGCTAAAAATGGAAATTCTCTTAAACTCTCACGAGAAATGATATCTTTTGTTTCACATGAAATTCCCTGGAATATCGGCAGGGAATTCTCTTCGGTTTTTACAGGCATTCTTCAAAATTAACGCAAAAATTTCAATGAGAAAAAAATTCAAAATTTACATCAGAAAACCCGCAGAACTATTTTAAATCAAGCAGTTTGGATAATATTTTTATTTTTTAATCAACAAAAACACAAATGCACATTGAATCATTAATCATTTTAGCCGTGGCGCAACCCAGGGTAACCCACGGTAAGTAATTTTTAAGCAACGTACTAGAATTGCACCAAATCTTTTTACCGCCGAAATGTAGGCAATAAGCACTGCATTTATAACAATAATTCGAATTCAACATATTGAATCGAGAAAGGCATCATCACCACCGGTAGATAAATTTGGGTTTTTTTTGGGAAGTTTGATGCTGAGTTATTGGGCCGAATAGGTCACATGGCCGAATTGGTCACTTGGCCAAATATGTGATTTGGCCGAATAGGTCATTGGGCCGAAAAGGTATTCACAGTGAAAAGTGATAAGTGAGGAATGAGGAGTGGAAAATGAGAAGTGCAAAGTGAGTAGTGAGACGTCTCACTTCTGAATTCGCATTATTCACTTTTAACAGTGAGAAGTGAGAAATTGGGAGTGAGAAGTGCGAAGTAAGACGTCTCATTTGTCATTCTTCACTCCTCATTTCTCTGTTATCACTTCTCACCGGGAGGAGTGAGGAAGGAAGAGGAAAGCCTCTCTTCTCACTCACCATTTCGCAGTGAGAAGTGAGAAGCGAGAAATTAAGGTGCAGTTTTCCCGGAAATCACGAATTTGCTTCAAGATTATAATTACACCCAACCAGCGGATGGCAGATTTAAATACAGTTCTGCAGAAACTGTATAATAATTTGGCATATACAATATCGGAATATTTTAATACAATTGTTGTATTGAAATCTTACAGATTTGTATTGTTTTAATAAAATATTTGTATAAAAATCTTAAAGAATTAAGGTTAAAAGACTATTATTCTTCCATTTACTTCCACTATTCACTTTCTATGTATCAACAAACAGATACGTATTTCTTTTCCTACTTGGAAACTTCTTCGGTGTTTTGTTATCGACACTGAAGAAGTTTCCAAGTAGGAAAAGAAATACGTATCTATTTGTTGATACATAAAAAGTGAATAGTAGAAGTAAATGGAAGAATAATAGTCTTTTAACCTTGTCGCATTTCCCCTAAGACGCTCTAAAATAATTAATCACTTAAAAAATTGTATATGCCAAGATATTTTTTTTTATTTATTGTATTCATTTGACAGGCTCAGGCGTGTATAACACTTAACGGAGCCGAGACTCTTAATGATATTTACAATCGATATCATCTTATTATCAACAGTTAGTAAGGGAAAGGGACAAAGACCAAGATACTCGTGGCGACTCAAGGTTAGATTGCGTAATTTGGTGATGGATGGTTTGAGGTGTTTCAGCCGCTCATCCGAGTATTTGACGTCATGTCTGGTTTGGCGTAGCGTCGTGCTCGGGTTTTGGTTCTTCAGGGAGCATCTTCCGGATGGCCAGAGCTTCATGGTACACGAAACAATGAGACAGAGACAAGAAAAAACCGAAAAAGAAAAAATTGAAGTATTAAGCTTTGATGTCAGACGAGCAAAGAAAGACATAGATGGCCTGCAAATACACCACATCGCGATCTCCCAAGACACCTCTTAGTTCCCGGAAGGGTTGTTTACCTCGGGTCACACGGGTATCCAATAGTTGCTCTCTTGAGGCGCCATTTTCCGTGCAATACCAAACTACGTTATCGATGTCATCGTAACCGGCTCCACACCTACAAAGATTGCTATCGACCAGGTTAATTATATAGAGATGTGCGTTTAGTGAATAGTGATTGGACATAGGCCTCGACATCGTGCGAATGAAGCCTTGGCTTAAGTCCTCACCTCTGAACCACGCTCGCGTAGAAACTTTAGGAACTATGGAAAATAGCCACCGTCCAAGTTCATTGTGTAACCAATTCATTTGCCAATTTTGAAGAGTACTCTGACGGACCTATGCCAAGATATTATACAATAGTTGTCAGATTTGTATTTTGGGTGTATGTATTTTTTTATTTCCCTGAAATGTTTAAATTATGATCAAAAAAGCCCAACTTTTGACAAGGGCTCAAGTAAATTCTCAAAAATATCTGGATTTTTTTTTCTAAGTGCAACCGTTTCAAAGATGCAATGGTTTTAAAGTAAAATACACAGATTTGCTTTTATTTTCGGTCGTGTTCGTATGTTTTTCGAATTTATTCAACTTATAATCAATTTTTACTGAAAGCATCGATATCTATTTACTCAAATGCTAGTAATGGAGCAGTGTTAGATGGCATAAGGTTATGCAAAAAAATGTTTAAAGAAAAACAAATATTTTGTTTTTTAAAATACACCCTTAGAACCAACTTTTTTGATAATAAATCATCTAACTATACAGGGCGGACTCGATTATCCGGAGGCTCGATTAACCGGATGCTCGATTATCCGGAGTCATATAAAGATAAAAATATTAGTCGTGTTTGGCACGAGTTTGACGAGTTTGTACAATCCCGGAAGTCGAGTCAATTACGAGACACTGAAGACGGCCTTACTGTTGAGGTCGAAATACGTATCTGTCATGGTACAATTAAGTGGTGGAATTAAATGGGATTGTACAAACTCTGTAACTGTAACGTACCCAATATGTGCCAGTCTTATATTAAGAAGCCTCCTCCGAAATATTTATATGAAAAAAAAACACCATGGACAGGTTGGCCATATACAAGGGTCGCAGAAATCGCTCTCAAAAGATTGCGAATAACGGGAAAAAACGGGAAAAGAGAGGAAAAACCTCTTCGAATAACAACAAGCCATGAAAACAAAACTATCCCACTTGTATACAAGCTGAAATAAAACTATTTTGGATAGGCGGCCCTCGCCGATGGGGTTTGATAAAACGCTTTATTCTCGCTCATTTTATGTTGGGGGTCACATTTTTTCGCACAGGTTTGTAAAACAAGTTGAAATGCATCACCAGAACCCGTGCCCCCTGCAATTGGGCCTTATTGAAAGAAATTTATCATGGGTTGTAACCCCACAAATCAGTTCATTATCGTAACAGCTACCGAAAAACGGTTCTCACAGTATGCTACCTATCGAGAGTGTGTACAGACATGATAAGTGAGAGATTTGCTCATTCCTTTGGATTCAAACCCTGGCCATATTTGAATTACAACACTAGCTCCATACTCATAGTAAGAAAAAATGTGCTTGTCCTCACGATGAAATGGATGATCCGGATTTTCCAAAAGATCACTACAGAGACCACACTGGCCTTAGTTTGAATAAATTAAATGAAATAATTTCCATTCTAATAATGTCATCGCAAATTTAATAATTTGGCATTTTCCATATCATTGCATTCAATAATTTGGGTCATAGTAAACATGTTTAGGCCATAACATCAAATCCATACTCAGAATATAAAAACAAATGCATTTATAAAATCCTGGTGCTTCTTCGATGAAATTCGCAGATTTGCCTTTTTGTTGGATCTTCCAGATATTCCGGTGAGCACGAAATTTTTAAGGGAGAGGGCCGTTTGGTCGAAGGCCATAAAGCTCAAAGCTGGTCGGACATGTCATTGCCGAACAAATCATTACACCGAAACATTAGACCGTCTGATCGAACATCATTTGGGAGAGATAGCCATATGGCCAATAATGTCTTTTGGCAGAACAGGCCATTTGGCCGAAAAAGTAGTCTGGTGTAATAGGTCATTTAGCACAAAATGACGTTTTTGATGAAATGGTCGTTTTGGCGAAAAGGGCCATCTGGCCGAAAATATTATTTGACCGAAATGGTTATAAGGACGAAAGTGTTGTTTAGCCGAACTGCTCATATTGCCGAAAATTTCGTTTGGCCGATTAGTTCATCTGGCCCAAAAATATCGCTTGGTCGAAATGCTCATTTAGCAGATGGCATATGACGATATGACAAATGATATTTTGAGCCTTTTGGTCCGTTCGGCCTAACGACATTTTCGGCCAAACGCCATTTTCGGGCAAATGACCTGGATTCCCAACGAATGACTTTCGTCAATCGACGAGAAGGACCGGAGGACCACAAACCCTCCTGTTCGACATTTTTGGTAGTATTACTTGTTCAGCAAGTGACATTTTCTGTGGAAATTCCGAAGAATATCTGAACCATTTCCCGTAAAAATTTGAAACAATTTCCCGTGAAATTTTTTTAAAAAAATCCACTACAAGGTGAAAATGTCAAAGAAATCTCCGTGGAAACTTCAAAGTATTTCCCGTCAAAAATCCGAAAAACTTGGAATAATTTCCGAGGGATTGGATTTTTCCGGCGAAAATAAAAAAAATCTCCTATAATTGTCTTAAAAATATTTTGAAAAATCTTTAGGTAACAAACGCAATAGAAAAAATTGCCACGGCGCTTCGATTTCCGGATCGGCGCACATCTCTAACGATGGTCAAAACCGTCAGAACCCATGCACGAACCAACAGGATAATTTCTAAGCTTTTATTTTACTGAAATAAAGATTATTTGAACAAAAAATCCGGAGGGTTCGATTATCCGGAGTGAATTTTGTTTCAACACTCCGGATCAGAGCTTAAAATATTCATCTTCATGAAGCATAATCAGTCCGAATTTTGATAAACATCGCATGAATATTCAAAACATAGAATGACATAGTCAAACGACTGCTCCACCAACTCATTCATTCAACTGTCACTGACTGTGCTTACTATGTGCAGAAAAAAACATAATTAGCATTGTTTATGTTGATGTTTACCGTTGAAAGTGCCTCGCAGATGAAAATCGGATTCAGTTCTATGTGATAAATTACTTTACTCTTTTGAAACCTGTTCAGATTTCAGATAATTTATCAATTTGTAAAATGTGCATACATATTAAATGACTAATATTCAACCGAATATTGACAGTCCAGAGCCGACTATGAATGTGTCTGCAAGTGAGCTGACAAGTGAAGGAAGGTGGACTTCACCAAAAATTTTCGATTATTTTACACTCTGCTCCGGATAATCGAGTCCGCTCTGTAATAAAATTTAGTGAACGCATCGATATCAAATGCTCAAATGCGTAAATGCTAGTAATGGAGTAGTGTTAGATGGTATAAGATTATGCAAAAAATAATGTTTAAAAAAATCAAATATTTAGTTTTTTTTAATATAGTCAACTTTTCTGATGAAAAATCATTCAACTATACTGGTTTTCAATATATGTTATACTCCATTGCGCAGTGACGTCACGCATGACTTTTGACTGGTCCTGTTGTTTACAGTCAACTAAATTTAAAATTTCAAGATAGGTACTTCTGTTCTTCTCTGGATTACCTGATTAATTATTACCTATAAGTTTATAAACGTGGTTGTATTTCAATGCGGAATGTGCAGAAAGTCTTTACCTTCGTTAAATATGCACACAGTATAAAAATGTTACAGCATATATGATGTAACAAAAAGGCTCCGTTCGATTCGACTCATTTTTCCATCACTTTTTAAAATTACAGGTCGTCGTTACTATGGAACTTCTATTCAATATTGCATACAAGAAAAAGTTGGATGTAAAATTAGAGGCTATTGAACACAAAATAAGCGTTTGAATATTTCCATGGCGTGTAATTTTCATAATTTTTAACTGTGCAGATTTCATTTGGAACAAACAAAATTCTAAGTTCGAAACGTAAACAACAGGACCAGTACCTGTCAAAATTGCGAGGTTAGGTTTGCCGAGCGCAATGACCTATAGCGGAAGACTAATATTGACAGTGAGTCAAGATGGGCAAAAATAAAAAATAAAAATAAAGCGAAAAAGCGGGTAATCCCCGAAACGTATAAAAACCAGAATGATTGACCATAGCCCGGGGCCTACATCAGCATCAAATGTGATATCAACGATTCGAAAATATTCCTGTACCCCTGAAAATATTTTAAAAATTAATGTTGAATACGAAAGACCGATTAAAAAAATACAAAAGCGACAAGTTCTTCGGTTGTTCTGCGCGCGCACAGTCCTGGAACGCTCATGCAGGCGCGCTCGTGTCGTGTTATCATGGACGATGCTGGTATGTTAGAGTATGTAAACAAAAAACTGTTTTTGAACAAATTGTTACCGAATCTTTCGATTTCTTCGATACAGATCAATAGTTTTTGGCAAAACTCAACACCCTGTGACACTTCCAGTGCGAATACTGCAAGCAGTAGTCCATAATTGCTCTTCAAAGTGCGTGGACATATGTAGTTTCTCAAACAAACGAAAAAAAATTCATACATTCGTGAAAAAAAAAATTTTTTGTAAATTTTGCCAGAATACAACCAAAAACCAAAAAATTACCAAAAATGCTGTTTCTCAAACAAACGGTTCATTTCTTTATTCGTGCAAGGTCATAAACATAGTAAATACAAGTTCATATAATATAACGAATGCCAAAAGGTTAAAAATGCAAACGGCGTGTCCTGTACTTTTGTTAGTTTTCTAGAAATATGCCTCATGTTCGTACTTCACAGTTATCTCGGAAACTAAATGTCCGATTGCAAAAAAATTCAATGCGTAATAAACAATATCATACAATATCGATAAAATCATGTAAATCAGTTCACAGACAGCTGAGATCATTATGTGACATTATTTTGCCAATGTTGTGAACAAAATATGTCTAATGCTTTATGTTCGTATTTCACAGATATCTCTGGAACCCAATATCTGATTGCAAAACAAAAACGGGTTCTATCGCGAAGCCATAGCTTTCGTATAAAAATGAAAGCGTGCAAATCGGATCACACACGGCTGAGATCATTATGTGACATTATTTTGTTAGTTTTCTGAAAATGCACTTAAGATTCGTATTTCACGAATATCTCTAAAACTAAATGTCCGATTGCAAAAAAGAGATCAATGCGTTCAATGGCAAAGGCATAAATTTCGATTAAAGATAAAATGATGCAAATCGGCTCACAGACGGCTGAGATCTTGATGTGACATTATTTTGCACTTAATGTTGGTATTTCTCAAATATCTCGGAAACTAAATGTCCGATTGCAAAAATATTTCAATGCGTTCAATGGCAAAGGCATAGCTTTCGTTTAAAGATAAAGTTATCTCGGAAACTAAATGTCCGATTGCAAAAAAAATCAATGCGTAATAAATAATATCATACAATATCGATAAAATCATGCAAATCGGTTCACAGACGGCCGAGATCTAGATGTGACATTTTTTTGTAACGCACACACGCACACACGCACTCACACACACACACACACATACATATATATCGAGAAAATCGATTTTTAAGTTTTATTTTCAGTGATTGAGCAATCTATTTTACCAGTGTTTATTTTTTTCATGTAGTGCACTGCACGGGCTGCTTTGTCTCTTTCTTGCTGCAAAGAAATTTGAAAACAACAAGGCCAGTAAATGTCAAAATTCATGAAGATTGAAAGAGAAAGAGATTTTTCCATGCAGTAACCCAATTGATTAATTGCTTGGGCTCTTGTCAAAAGTTAGGCTAGAGCCAAAATGGCAAACTAATGATGCAAATTATGTTTTATGATCATAAAGATTGTATATGTAAAATTTCAGGGAAATGAAAAAAAAAACAAAAATAGATCGACCTTTGATTTCACAGAGAATTGCTCAGGTCTCTGAGTTGTTCGGTCAAATGACCCATTCGGTCAAATGGCTTTTGACCAGATGGGTTTCGGCCTAATGGTTTGTTCGGCTTATGTTACGCATTCAAAAACATCCCAGAATGGCCCGAGAATCGAACTCAACATCTCCGGATTTGTAATCACACGCAGTTGTTTGCAGGGCTAACTGGAGACCCTATAGACATACGTAAGTACGTTTGGCATAAATATATGAGACATAATAGATGACATAATGGGGGCATAAAATACGCCAAAGATAAATGGTATAAAAATCCAAATTAAACCTATCTGCGCGACACCCTACCTCTCGAATCACCCCACATCGCTTAGAACTTTGAATTGCAAGAACGAAAAACTATCATCTTGTCGTAATGCTTTGTATGTATCAAAAGGACTGGAAACTAGAACCATGCACATCACCCGATCCATCGTTACTTCTAGTAATCGTGTCGGTTTGCCGGGTAATTCAAATTATGACATGATTCCTCGATCTAGTTTGCTCAAGGTAAGAAGTAATTACTTCCTGTTGGGATAATAATAATTCGCATCAGTTTTAATCTACCCAGGCTTATATAACTTCGCACAAGACACAAGACGTAGCAATTATCGTACCGTATCATAATTTGAATCCTCTGATAGATACCTACCTTCGCCATATCTGAAATGTATGATCCCAAATCATCTTTTAAGCTTCTCAACTCATATGCAATCAACTTTTATGTTTTATTTTTATTCACATAATAACAGTATCGATTAACGTCCGTTTTTCCCATCTGCTCTATTGTGAAGCTAAAGAGATAAATTTGATCCAACGAAAAAAAAACTCTTCACAGCCATTAAAATCTCACTCCAGAAGATTTCAACATGACTCTTGCTAAAGGAAGAAGCGAAAACGTGACACGAGCGATTGATAATCGTTAAATTTTATTACACAACTCTTTCTCGTTCACGAATCATCCTCTCCTAGCCCCAATAACAAAGGTCGCCCCATTAGCAAACCCATTGTTACCGGAACAAGGCTTCCCCTTCCCGGTAGGAGCTGGGTGCGGGCCGGGGCAGACGACCGACGAAAGTGACGACAGCTCGGCGATGACACGACGACGCCTCAATTGAGTGAAGGTGGCGCTTCGCAAAGCCTAAGGGGCAAGCCAGAGTAAACGCGACGTGCGATGCGACGCGACGCGACAGTGCAATTTGACAGCCTGTTGATAATGATTGTTATTCTTTTACGTGAGTCGCGTCGCGTCGCATCGCTCGTCGCGTCTACTCTGGCTTACCCTAAACCTCAACGACGTCCATCGAATCGTCGGTCTTTGTCGAAAGTGTGAAGTTTATTTAACGTTGTCATCATCCTTAATCGCCGTCGTTGTTGTTGCCATAATCATCATCATCATCTGTGCCATAGTCGCAGCAGCAGCAGCAGCAGAAATGCCTTTGCTATCAGCATTGTGCACTTCGCACACATTCAGCGTTCAAGTTTTGAATAATAAAGACATAATCATAAAGCTGCATTGTCCATCCGGCCGCAACCACTTCTGGGAAGTTGGCCCGATAGAGGGTAGCTGCAGGAAGATGTCATTTACGTGAGAGACACAAGCTCTTGTAGTCAATCTTGAAAGCAATCCTGGTATCCAAGATTAATGAACTGTGATTGTCCGATTTCGTACTCTGATACGTACACGAATCAATCCAATTCGATTTTAATATATTTATATATTATATTAATAAATATACAAAAGTTGGACTGGTGGTGAATGCGTCAAAGACAAAGTACATGCTTGTGGGTGGAACCGAGCGCGACAGGGTCCGCCTGGGAAGCAGTGTTACGATAGACGGGGATACCTTCGAGGTGGTCGAGGAATTCGTCTACCTCGGATCCTTGCTAACGGCTGACAACAACGTTAGTCGTGAAATACGAAGGCGCATCATCTGTGGAAGTCGGGCCTACTACGGGCTCCAGAAGAAACTGCGGTCGAAAAAGATTCGCCACCGCACCAAATGTGTCATGTACAAGACGTTAATAAGACCGGTAGTCCTCTACGGACATGAAACATGGACAATGCTCGAGGAGGACTTGCAAGCACTCGGAGTATTCGAGAGACGGGTGCTTAGGACCATCTTTGGCGGTGTGCAAGAAGACGGTGTGTGGCGGCGAAGAATGAACCATGAGCTCGCCCAGCTCTACGGCGAACCCAGTATCCAAAAGGTAGCTAAAGCCGGAAGGGTACGATGGGCAGGGCATGTTGCAAGAATGCCGGACAGCAACCCTGCAAAGATGGTGTTCGCATCCGATCCGGCAGGTACGAGACGACGTGGAGCGCAGCGAGCGAGATGGGCAGACCAGGTGCAGAACGACTTGGCGAGCGTGGGGCGTATTCGAGGATGGAGAGATGCGGCCTCGAACCGTGTATTGTGGCGTCAAATTGTTGATTCAGTGTTATCTGTTTAGATGTAGACTAAATAAATGAATGAATTAATAAATATATTTTTATCACCAGTTTTACAACTTTGTCAAATATAATTATGTATTAGATATATATATGTATTATTATAAATCAATCATGAGGTTGTGGTGCGTTTAAAGCATTGGAACAAAGCAGTATTCGCCGTCTAGACCTGTTGATTTCGGCACGTTAATGCTAAGAAAAGAAAAATTTCGTCCATCTAAATCACATTAACTGGCATGGTGCCGAGAATGAAACCAAAGTCACGCAATGGTTGCTTCGGCGTGATTATCATCAGAGGAAGTAAATTTCCACTGTGCTGAATCGTTCTTTTTGTTGAAGGTTGTTGTTGTGAGGAAAATCTACCAGAGGTTCTTCATCGTAGCAACCACCTGATGCGAACCCACCAATGTCAAAGTGTGACATTGCTCCCGGCGAAAACAGGTCAAGTGCAGACTACGTGCCTCGAACAATTAAGAACCCTCCGATGGCGAAGTATTCGACCTTTGAAACTAGGATATGATGCTACGATGTGCATGAGCAAGCGCGCAATAGGCCGCGAAACCGCGCAGTTCAGGGAGGAAAAGCCATCACGTTCTCGTTGGTTGCATTTCCAATTAATTAATAATTATCGCTGTCACGTCAACTCGTTCCGGAAAGTGCGGTAGGACCAGGAGCGCAGAGCAGTTCGCGAGCCTCATAAATTCCCCGCGGCGATGTGCACTAAATAGGATTTTAATAAGGTTCCATGATTCGACCAGTTTGCTTCTTCTGCGGCAGGGCAGCATGCCATGCTTTGAGATATTTCTATTGACACAAAGGGACGGAGAAAAGCAAGCGATGAAAATGCTCGAGCACGTCCTTTTCTGCGAAGGCGCGCGCGCGACTTCTTTGATGATAAAAAATGACGAAAAGCCACCATCAGGAAATCTGTGATGTGATGACGGAGGATCCTTGAACTTGCCTGCCAAGAGCACTTGGGAGGATTTTGCGGTGGCTCCTAAAAGGACTCATAGGCTCTGATGTTTTATGATGCATAATTCCGAAAGCGACATAAAAAGGTCAGATTGAATTTATGGCAGTGTTTGCCGAGAGACGAGATTACAGCGGAAAAGTGATTACAGCCGATAAATCATCGATACGTGGAAGCTGCGTGCTGCGAGAGCAAAGTGGGCTGTAACACGCGATGTAGCGAAAGTTCTGATGAACGCAATGCAGCCCGCTGTGACCGGAGAAAAAGGAAACGGACGAACGGCTTTTATGTTTTCGCATTGATCGGTTTCTAATTTTCGATTCCGATTGAGTTTTCTGGCAGTCGGCAGAAGCGTTTACAGCTCTTCGTCATAACCATCACTTCCGCTTGATTAACTTTTGCATGGTCTTGGAAGCTTTGTTTAAATTATATTTTTGTTTATGGTTTAGGTGTCTGATGTGTTACACTTTTCAAATCGAGTGGTTAAAATTTACTGACTGATTTAGTTTCATGTACATAAAATTAAAACGAAAGCTTCATAATTATCGACCTTTGATTTTAATCAAAAATTATAACTATTTGAAAATTTCGAGTTGAAATAAACTTTTATTTCTTCTAGTGGACCCACACTCTCAAACTTTTTAAAACAAAAAAGGAACTGGCACGCACGATACTGAATCTTAATATTTTTCAACATATCTTCTTTCACTTTTGGCGTAAATCGTATTTAGAGGTTCACAGCTTCATTTTATCTGATATGCTTTCGCTGCGTTGTATTTTTAAGTGTGTAAATAATAATAGTTTGAATTTATGTAATCTGAAGCTTCTATTATTTTTTTTTCACAATTTTGGTAGAATCTAAAGAAAACTCATAAAAACACACCAGCCTTAAGAACAATCATGGAAACATGGAATCCAAACAATTAATTGCATATTATTCGGCAACTCGGCCGTACGAAAACCATTTTTTTGTTAAATATCTTGGCTGTGCATATGCACAGCACATGTTTCGAAATGGACAAATTGATATGAAAAAGAATCCACGTGTCTTGGAGGGACTCGAACCCTCAACCTCCTACTCTCTAGATAGGCGTGATAACCCCTACACAACAAGACCACTTAAAGGTTACGTTTGCGGAAAAGCCATCAGAATCCGAGTACCAACCTCCACCGCGGTTAGCTCTCTTTTTTGCAAATTGAATATCTTTCGGATGCTTTATTTGTCCAATCTTCACATGTGCTTTACTGTTGTATATCCGCCCGTTGCTGGGCGGCATGGAGTGCGATCCTCTCGTTTAATAAACAATGTGCACTCGCTGTGACTGTGGTTTTCAAACACTGACAAGCAACCCTACTCACCTTGTAAAGAGTATTCACCTCTTCATCCAGTTTTCCATCTTTGCAACAATAATTCTACAGAAAACTTAACAAAAAAGATGCCATAGTAACAAAATTCTATTGATACCATTTGGCCTAACAGACCGAAAAGGATATTTTGCCAAGCAGATCATTTGGCCAAACAGATAATTCGGCGAATAGGTTATATGAAAAGTGAGAAATAAGGTGTGAAAAGTGAGACATCTCTCTTCTCACTATTATTTCTCACTTCTCACTGTGAAAAGTAAGTAGTGCGAAGTGGATATTGAGATGTCTCATTACTCACTTCGCGCTTCTCGCTATTTTGAGTGAGAAGTGAGAAATGAGGAGTGAGAAGTGAGACGTCTCACTTGTGAGTTCTCACTTCCCATTTCTTACTGTGAAAATTAAGACGTTTCATTTCTCACTTCTCACTTTTCACAGTGAGAAGTGAGAAATGAGGAGTAAGAAGTAAGTGAGAAGCATGAAGTGGGCAGTGAGAGGTCTCACTACTCACTTCGCGCATCTCACTTTTTACAATGCGAAATGAGAAGTGAGACGTCTCACTTTTCACACCTCATTTCTTACTTTTCAAATAGTCTTTTCGGCCAAATGTCCTGCTCGGTCAAATGACGCGTTCGGTCACATGACCTATTCAGCCAAATGATCTGTTTGGCCAAATAACCAATTCGGCCAATGGTCATACTTCGCTGTGAGAAGTGAGGCGTCTCACTTCTCACTCCTTATTTTTGAACTCTAACTGTAAAAAATTAGTATTGCGACGTCTCACTACTCACTTCTCACTGTAAAAAGTGAGAAGTGAGAAATGAGACGTTTAGGTTCTTCCTTCGTACTACTTAGTTTTCACAGTGAGAAGTGAGAAATGAGGAGTGATAAGTGAGACGCCTCACTTCTCATTTCTCACTTCTCACTGTGAAAAGTGAGTAGTGCGAAGTGAATAGTGAGACGTCTATCTACTCACTTTGCATTTCTCTCTTTTTACAGTGAGAAGTGAGTAATAAGTAGTGAGACGTGAGAGACGTGAGACGTACCGCTTTTCACACCTCGTTTTTCACTTTTCAAATTACCTTCTCGGCCAAATGACCTATTCGGCCAAATGACCTTTTCGACCAAAGACTTTCAGTCAAAAAAGGTCATTTGGCCAAATGTCTTTCGTACGAATGGGTTTCGTCCAAATGACCCTTCTCCTTCGCTGAGAAATCGTGTTACGGGAAAGAACAAATGGTCTGATAAGGGATGATTTGCTCGTTTTCTCACTTCTTTCATCCTATTTATCCCATCTCCAATTGCAAAAAGAGTAGCCTTTATGGAACAAACAAGCTAACTCCTATATGCAGTGAATGTTGTGGTATGGCTAAAGTGACCGCATCCCATCGTCATTCTTGTTAATGCTCTTGGTTCGAATCCCGTTGCGGTCATAAAATAAATAGATTTGCTTACCAAACATTTTCGCGAAAAGTGAATGAGGCGTAAAAATGATGGAACGAAAAAAGAAAATCCTTCAAGTATAGGCAAGATTTTCGTTTGTCTTCCATGTTCGTTCTAGAGAAAAGAGGGGTGAGTGAAAGATGTGTTTCATCACAAACTACGAAAAAAGATTCTACGTCGACCCGAAAATCGCTTGATTTCGTCTCATTGGAACGAAAAGTAGGGGGAGATCCCTCAGTGCCGCACATAAGCCATTTAACAAAAAACTCTCTAATTATCCGGATTATGTTTGCTTGTATACCATATACACAAAATATGATCATTGATGATTTATACAAACTATATTAAATCATTTGAACACGCTTTTCGACGATGTATTTTGATGATGAATTTTGGTGAAAATTTTCACGATTCAGAAAAGTGTCCCCTAGTACCGGACACTATTGCATCATGTTCGAATTCCGGCTACATGAGTGAAAATATCATTACAACACAACACTTGCTACAGCTTATTACAGCTAATTTGATTCTCGAGCTCAATTTCTTACATCCTACTCAAAATTCCTTCCATTTTCAATGACATCTTTAAAATTTATTTCTGCCTATTTCTGTGGCTTTCTGATATTGAAGTAAGTTCAACAAAACAGGTGCAAAGAATGGCTATTTTATCACATGAAAAAACTCGCTGTCCGGACCCGGGGGACAGCTACCAGAAACAGACATTGATTTTGCACCATGAATACATTATATATCTAACAAATCATGATCGCTATTTTTTTTTTTTTTTGTCTTTATTTAGGAGACTTGCAGCCCGAGGCTGGCTCGTCTCCGTTGATCGCTATTTGATATATGACTAATATTGATCATTTCGACATAATCATAATGCATCGATTGATTTTAATATTGTTGATTCAATTTCAAATTTTGTACAAAGTTTACATAATCAGGATCTGATGGAATGCAGGAAAAGGACTTTTCAATAGCTTTCTTTTGTACTACATAAAACTATGGAGGGATCTCTGCAAGTGTTGTTTTTAGAAGTGTCCGGTATTGAGAGGTGTCCGGCGCCGGGGGATCTCCTCCTACGAACCCTGTTGAAAATAAATCGGACATTTTTCTAATTGACTTACCTATTGACATACAAGAAGCTATTTTCCATGCCTACGCGACTGTGGTAAGTAAAATTTTGTGGCAAAAATCGTCCTAGATTGATGTTGAGTTTGTAATCGAGATTGCCTGCCTGCGCATGATTGCCTGCTTCGAAAATGTGTTTGCTTGTACCCAGCTAGCCTCACATGCTCACACCTCAATCATCTTGCTCGCGACTTTTGTCATATATTTTAAGTCGACGAGATTGACGGGATTTCACCGTGAAAGATTAACAATCCCGCCTCATTATAATGCATGATATTGTTAATATTATATTATATATATATATATATATATATATATATATATATATATTTTTAAATTAACTATATTATTATTATTATTATTATTATATTGTATTAATAATATTAATATGATATTATTATATATTAATGCATGATATCACACGGCATCGCTCTTTCGGAACACGGTCCAAAATTGAGGCTTCACAGGAAGTACGAATATACGCGCATTATTGGCCACACTCGTTCTAACCGCAAACGTGCCTCAGGGCTCTTCTTTTTATCCTTTTTCTGCAGCTTGAGCACGCTGCACAAGAGCCACGGCCGTTTAGTTCTTTCAGGGGTAGTAGCCGCGAAGTGAACCTTCGGAACGTCGCAGTAAGGCGATGGCGATCGTTGTGAAGGGTCACCGGAAGTCTGTCCAAAGAACCTGGGTTTGTTCAGCTGAGCAAGGACACATTCGGAGCAGATAGCCTTTTACTCTTCAGGCCCCGTCGGCGGCGGAAGTTTCGAAGAGGGGCATGCTGTGGAAAGTGAGCATCCGCGGAGTACAAAGTGCGTGAGTAGCATAAAGAAACTAGGAAAAAGATATGAAAGAAGAGGAATTTTGTTCAACTAGGAGTTGGGTATAGAGAAAGGGAAAAAATGAGTGGGTCAATAACTGTTTGCTGATATCTCATGATTTGTGAAGGTTTGGTACTGGTTAGACGAAACGAATAATGTTTTCAATCCCTGCATAGTGGTGTCACAACACAGTGTTTAATTAGAATGGTCATATCAATAATTCACAGCTGAAAATCGTAACATTTTTAGATGATATCTATTCTTGGGAAAATTTCCAAATTGGTAAACAAAAATTGAAAATCGGCTGAACAATGTACGACTTATTAACTACTAAAACAATCGAAAAACAAAACGTATTCTACACAAAAACATCTAGCATTAGCATTAGCATTTAGCAGTTCGCACAAATTCGTAGGTGGTACAAGCCAAGACTATTGTATGAGAGTAGTATCACTTTCATCCGTTACCACAGATATTGATTTGGGACTAATCACTAACTCTTAGATGAAAGCAACGCACTCTCCAATAGTCGAGATCTGTCCTGGCCACGTCCTTGCGAATGCTGAGGAAGGGGAAGGATGGTTTGTTGGACACCTACTTAAGAAAGATGCAGAGAACTCTACGACCTCTCATAGGTGCCACGGGAGGTTTTGGGATTGTGTGGAAGGTTATAACAGTAGGAATCGTTTTGGTATAACGTGAAACACAGAACGAACTTAGATAGAAATACAAAGTTGGAAAGGGACGAGCCTGGAATTGAACCCACGACCTCCTGCTTATAAGGCTGAAGCGATAGCCACTAGACCACCGAGCTCGTCCACAAAAACATCTCTACACAAAAACATCTTCCACAAAATGTACATATTCACATATGAGTTTTCCCCAGAATCCCCAGAATATAGGCAATTAACTTTGATTGAACCAAAATTCCCTATTTTTTCCAGGTTTTTTTTAGGTGCTTAACAACTATTTCCAGGTAAACACAAACTTGCCATATAGTATAGATTTTTGCAGCAAAATTATCAATTGAAACAAGTAAATACATATTGCAAAAAAGTTTTTCAAAAGAAATTATTGGTGGCTTCAAAGCATTATTTCTCGTAAAATGTCTACTTAAGAAATTCTTTAGGAAATACCTTCAGGAATTGCTTCATTCAATCAAAAATTCCTTCAGGAATTCGATCAGAAATTTCTACACGTATTCCTTCGGAAAATCCTCCGGAAATGAATTCAGAAATTCCTTCAAAGAGGCAGTTCTAAGATTGACTATAGGGTAAAACGTCCTATCTTTGTGGTATGTCCTAATGTTCCGGTAGTGTTAAAATAGTTCATTCGGGATATAACAGCATCAAAAACAATTGTGGATCCGTCAAAACCCTTGGAATTAACCACTAGAATACCTTTGGTTCGACAAAATTCCATTCAAAATGATAAAAATCAACATAATATTTTCAGAACTTTCGCCGAAAATTCCTTCAGAAAATCATTTAAAAATTCCTTTTTTAGTTCCTTTACGAGTTCCTTAAGAAATTCCCTTAGAAATTTTTCCTCGGAAATGCTTTAAGGAATTCTTTGGTAATCTTTTTGAGGAGTTCCATTGATAATTTCCTTAGAAATTTGTTCAAAAATACAGTTGATGCTAAAGAATAAGATTGCCATTGTCGCTCCCGTTCGCTCGACTCGACGTCAAGTACGAGACACTGGAAACGGCCTTACTGGTGAGGTCGAAATACGTATCAGTCAAGTTACAATTAAGTGGTGGAATCGAACGGGATTGTACAAACTCGTCTTATGACAAGTGAGGACAATCCACTAAAAAGCTCAAAATAATTTTCTTTACCTTTTCAAACTTTTTTATAAATATTTTGCATACTGAAATTATTTTTTTATATGCATCGTTTCAACTTGCCCCACATATCGGAGCAAGTTGAAATACAGCGTTTTATACAGACATAAGCTAACAATCCGTATCAAAAACAAAATATATGTACTCAATGATACTCAAGATGCACGATGTTGTAAAGGTAACAGAATTCGTATGAGTCTCATGTCAATTTTTGACAATTCTAATTTTCTTTCAGAAATAAGCATAAAATTGTCTCCTGTTTAAGAAAAACAGATAAAATAGTAAGCTTTGCTCTAGAAATTTGAAAACCAAATCCCACTTGAGTTAGTCTCATGCTGATATTTACTCGCATAAAAGTCACATTCCAGATTTTGATACTCTTCTACACAAAAATAAACTTTAATATGGTCCACTTAATTGTCCCGTAGTAATAGGGGAACTGATCCGTTTTCCATCTCACTGTACATATATTAATCTCATCACAAAACAGAGAAATACAGCATCAATCTTGTTGCTTCTTTTTGCTAACATTCGTGCTCACTGCTGAAAAAAATCACAAAAATAAATAACAAATCAAATACCTTTTCATTGCTTTGTTTTTGATGGGATGGAAATGGGAGCTATGAGATGAATTGCCGAACCGTTCCCCTATATAACGATGAAGATTATTGTATTTTTTTGGAAAAACTGCCATTTTTTTAAATTTATTAGTTTTTTTTTGTTTTTTTCCATGTAAAACAAGTTAGAAAAATTTAACGGCAAATTACCTAAGTCGGAGAAATCTGACATGGAGCTCATATGCGAGTAAGGGCAGTATACAACAAAGTCACAATCGTAATTTCTAGGGACCAAAATCTAAAGAACGCACTACGCTGAAATTGTATCAGATTGCTTACTTCTTACTACTCGGATTACTTTTCAAGATGGTTCATTTGAATTGTGTGAATAATTCCTCCCATAAACTCCTTGATTGTAGAAAGAGGGGACTGGGAAGATGAAAGGGGAGTTATCGAAATGTTTACATGCTCTATTTTTTATTTTATTTTTGAGAGTCAGTACTCACTACGAGGAAAAGTAGATTAACAATCTCAAAACTAGACCAAGCAGTTTAAACATGACCCCTTTTCATTCTATTCTGTAGTGGGGATTCTAGGAGGCTTGCATGCATGACCGAAAGGACGATTTAGCAAAGAGCAAAAAATAAACAATAGCATGGATTACTTTTAGTAGCTGCAATCTTCCGGGGTCACAAGGTGCGTTTAGGGAAGTAGTATGTTGAAAAAATAAACAGAACATTCGGCCATTTCCGATTTAAATAACAGCTTCCGTTTCAACGTACCCCGCATTTGAACTAGCTCCGGTGTAGCTTATTTCTTCAGGAAATCTTCCGAAAATTCCTTTAGAAAAAAATATTCACAATTCATCTACATCTTTTTTTTCGAAAATCCCTTCAAGTTAGGAATAGGTACCCAAGGAATTCTCGTAATAGGGGACATATGTATAAAATGCGCCGGTTGGGTAAAATGCGCCACCCCCTTTTCTTGGTTTATATCTCAAATTTTGTCTCAAAAATGTAGGCAGCTGAAGCCAAAAAAAGATTGTATGCCGTCAAACAAAATGTAATCAAAAATTCTCAATTGAAAATTTAAAAAATAAAACATTATTTTGACTCATTCCAACGCAATTTCGGCGTTTCTGTCCTCAATGCTATTCTATAGAAACATTTCCACCTCATTACCATCAGTCTGAGACATTGACTAACTGAAAGGATAGAGTTGACATTAATCTTGTGCAGAGTAGTTTGATTTTGGTGAAAGTATTTTTCTGTAATATTTTGATTATCATTTTTGGGTGGCGCATATTGCCCAGAATCGTTCATTTTGGATTGAAATTCTCAATTTTGGAATAAAATCGTTTTGTTGCAATATTGCTGGCTTTACATGGAAATTTTTGGACCATATAATGACTGATATGTTAGATTATTGATAAACACTTCGAAAATACATGTTTTCGAAGGACATCATCATTAAATTAGGTGATTAGCTTAGGGGGCGCATATTGGCCGCATCTCCCCTAGCTAGTGGAGGGTGGTTTTGCCTTCTCGAACTAACTAACTAACTCTTTTTTTTTTCCCAAACTTTTTATAGGAAAAATGGGACTTTTAAGGCCCAAATTACCGTAATCCAGTCATTAACAAGAAAAAAATCCTCCCACTGAGGAGAAAATGCATTCCCCAGCCGGATCGGGGAAGCACTCTTGTTTTAAAACTACATCAACATATAGTGGTGACTTCAATACATCCGTGGGATGCTTCATTTGGATGAATTTCGTAATATTATTTGAAAAAACTGCCTTTTGCAGAAAATATTGCAAAGTTGAAAACATATTTTTCCAGGAGGGGAAACCGTCGATTTACTCTCACGCTCTCTTATACTTTGCAGATACTCGAAAATCATCGTTCAGTGTTGCGTGTTGATTTGTTCTATATGTTATGTTTGTTTTCTCGAATATGTACGTAAACATCAAGCAATAATCTATGAAAATGATGCTTTTCATGCTATATATTGACACTAAATATTAGATGTGAGCTAGAACTGTAAAAACGCAAGCATTCATAAGCAACGCAGGTTATTTATTTTTTCAAAATTCAAGTGTTGATAATGTAATGTAATGCTAAAATAATAATGTAATGCTAAAACGGCATCACTTTTCATGTACACAGAGAGAAGACCGATCATATGGTCATGTAAACAATCCATTGAATCTGGACGAACATTTGAGAAGGTAGTCAACTGCATCATGATTTTACATTCATGTAAAATGCATGTAGGAAATTGTGTAATTAGGAGAAGGATGCACAACAAATCAATCTCAGATGCATGTTTGAGGTTGTTTATGCGTGTTACTATAATCTGTGCGCTGTACAGCTATTGAAAAGGACGATAATATTTTGTGGAAATATATAGAGTTTGATACCTTTTGAAATGTTTGTGTACTTTGTACAAAATCAGATTTGAGCGAATGAGTAGGCTCTCCGCAAAAAAAAAGAAGCGAACAACAAGAAAAAGAAGTCTTTTGATGTATGACATTTGAACCTTAACGAATTGAGATGATGTCTGTGTGTGCGCAAAACACGTACAAAAATATCACCTATTTCAAGGCACTTGTCCTTAACCAATTTGTTCGCCAACAAAATTGCATTCAACGACGAAACTTGTTGTGAATATAAATGAATGTGAATTATGGAATATATTTACCTATCAGTGCTATTTTAATCTTTCTTATACATTATTTCATATGTAAAACATGTGAAAGGCATCATATATAAAACTGGAGAAATGCTGAGAAGGAGAATTTGGAGGTGCAAAATTACATTATCCGGCGAGCTGGCGCTCACGAGTTTATTACCCGTCATTGTATCCGAAAAAAATATTGTGTGAGAATACTTGCCCGAGAATTACGAAGCCTGATCTTGGCAACAGGTTAAAGCGATAGCGGGACATTACTCAGGATGTAGATCTTCCAAGTCAACCCTCCTGCACCACTCGGGATGTACATGACCCATAAGTAAAAATAAAGTTGGTAAGTTAAGCATGGACAGATTTTTTGGGGTGTGTTTGAGATTTCCCTGATTGTATCAGAAATTCTCTAATAATTCCAGGGTTTTTCCAGGTAGTAGACACTCTGCTCGTGGTCATCAGTTTTGAATACCCTTCTCCCTTCAGCGTGAAAAATATGCATTCACTGTACCTCAACTCCCTAAATGACCGCGTTAGGTTATGGAAAGTTTCTAATTGACGTCCTTCTTTACAAAGCATTATATTGTCTCTGTATCAGTCTTACACAGGTCGTTAGTAGTGGCAGGATGCCATGGCGCCTAACCTTCGTGCAGGGACGAAAGCTTCGTGTTTTGTTTGCCGTTGGAGTTGGGCGGCCTCCTCCTTATGATTTTTTTTTTTGTGAATACCTTATTCGCATTGCCGCTTTGCGGATCTGAAGTTTCGACCACCGCTTGGATAATGTTTTGGCTCTGCTTGCCTCCCACTACTGGTTTGTTTTAGTCTCTTTAAATGGCTTCACCACCTGCGATCTCGTCGATTATAGAACTCGCTGCTATTTTTCGATCCACCTTTGTGACACAGTTCAGCGAATCTGCTCTTTCTCTGATGTCACCCTGGCCAACTCTCAAAAGACTGTAATTTTTTTTGTTAAAAATATTGGCTGCGCATATGCACAGCACATGTTTCGGAATGGACAAATTGATATAAAATTTACGAAAAAGAATCCACGTGTCTGGAGGGACTCGAACCCTCAACCTCCTACTCTCTAGATAGATAATAACTTTTCCATAACAAAACCACTTAAAGGTCACGTTTTCGGAAAAGCCATTAAAATCCGATTACCAACCTTCAGTGCGGTTCTACCAGCGCAAACCTTGTGCTCTCAACTAATTTTAATTATAATTTTATCAATTTTCAGCATCACGATGAAAAGTTACACACTAATCGATTTTTTCTAGCGCAGTCTTCACACAAATGTATAATCGCACTATCATTCACTCTACTCGAATGAAATTTGTGTGTCATTCCAATATAATAATCATGTAAAAATATGATAATTTTGCAATGACATCCAATAGAGAGGTAATTGCCCACACCCCTCATGATCAATAAACTGCAGACGAGAGAACCTGTCAAGCTCGTTGAAAAATCACATTGACCCATCCTCGGATAGTACTTCGGTGCCGTGATTTCCAGCACACAAACACCGAACCGTTAGGCAACGTAATTGGCACATCTGCGAGCTTAGGCTTTTTGTCATCTCAATGACGCAATTAGCCCTATGTGCTTGCTCGGGTAGAACCCCGATAAAAACATCACCGCAGACGTATCAATTTCAGATGCTTCATCATATGCAAATTTTGCTATAATTTTGAAATTATGATGCTGTCCCTGTTGTTCCTGCCAGACGGGAACACTGGAAGCCCGATGGTCGTAATTAAGGCAACCGTTCCATCTAGGAAAATTATTGATTCAATTATCCATCTTCGTCATGATAAATTAATCGCCATCCAAGCGACTCCATCCATAGTTGATTAGCTTTCGTCTTGCCGCCAAACAAGCAAACAGCTACTCCCTTCTGATGCTCAATCAATCTGCAATAAACACAGAGGAAATTGATCTGAAATGCACAAACCATGATATTTGTTTTTCTTGTACAATAAGTGCACCAAAAGGCATTTCATATATTCACTCCAAGTATGAAGTTTTTTTTACGCTAAACATTCTATCGCTACGTTATTCTTAAACTTCTTCTTCTCTTAGCATTACATACCCAACTGTCTCGAAAATTATTAATAAGAGCTCCATCCACCATTCTGTAAAAGGCATTATTGATATGGCGAAGATTTTAATAGTTCAAAATTTAAGGATTCACTCTATATACCCTTACTATATTATATATAGAAATTTATTTATCCTGCATGAAATGCCAGCAAAAGGAAAATATTCCCCTGCGACTATGCTGCGTTTTTAACTAATTCTATCTCAAGAAAATTAATTAGCTCTTTTTTAGTGGAATGTTTTCACTATCATTAGACGACTTTAGTAAAATTCCATTCCACCAAATTGTATTACTTTTACATATACGTATATCGACCTAAACTATAAGGTCAACTTCAGTGTAGCGTACTTGACTCGACTTAATTTTATCTGTTGGGAAAATACCTACTAAGAACATAAAATATTTACTTCCTAGCATGACACCCTGTTAGAACATTACACAGTGCATATTATTGGAAGAACACCTGAGAAGATTAATTTATGCGTATTGGTCCATCCTTTCCCTATACGACAAAGGTAATGGATAATCACTCGCCCCGTATTCCCAACCTGGAACAAACGAAACGAGCCGGCCCAGTGACAGTGCAAATGGTGGAGAAAATAGCGAGCGGTCGTTGTTCCCTGCTCCGAACCGGAAGCTACGTTTCAGCGTGGGGAAGCAATCAATTTTGAGTGAAAACAGAATTAATCACTCAACAGCACTCGTTCTGCTCGAGACTGATCGAATGTTGATGGCAACGCCGGGGGGATGATGGCCGCCATATCCTCTTTGAACCGACTGCAAATATCAATCTTCTTGGGCCCCTATAATGGAGGCGAGTTTCAGCCAGCTCGGATTTGTTAAAATTCTGAATTTTTCATTTTGCCAACTGCATCCAGAGCAGTATGCAAAACACATCTGAAGAAGCCAAAGCCGCCTTCTGTGGCGGCAAGGAGGCAATTAATTTTTAATCACAGTCAATTAATATGATAGACTGATTAGATTAGACAAGCCAGGCAGGCTCGCATTTGCTCAATGTCTTTCGGACCGTTGATGCTCGCTGGCGGTGTGTAATTCAATGATAACGAAGGGAAGATGGATGTTTAGAAGGAGAGATTGCAATTTATGAACTTGCGTTAGTAATAAATTAGCTCGGTTCAGATTTATGGTGGCGTATGCATGCGAAGAATTAAATTTGCATAGGCTTCAATTTAAATCTTCTCATAGCTCCTATATCCATCCCATCAAAAATATAAAGATCAATCAACACCTGATAGGAATTAAATCTTTACTTTACTTCTTTGTTTCTCACATTAAAGTTTTCCAAAAATGTTCCTTCAACTTTCCATAAAAAAAGTTTTGTTAATTCACACAGCTTCTCAAAGCAATCGTCTTAAAAATTTGCTACAGCTCGTAAGAAATCTCAAAGTTTGTCTCCTTGGTAGAGGAGACTTGATCTTATTTCTGCGATTTTTCAGACAAAAATACACAAATGAACCGGCTTTACGCGCAGACTCTCAGAGAATTAAAAAATATATTAATTATGAATGAAAATCGGTAAATTGTTGTTATCAATGGTACGAAACCAAATACTTACTCGATAAAAGTAGAACGGTGCTAACTTTCTTTTTATAAATGTTTTTAATTAAAAATTTATAGATTTTTCGACTTGCAGGATGTATTTATTAACGAACGTTGTTATGAAATTCGTCATTATTTGGACAAAGCACAATAGGACAGCCCATATAAAAGAGTGGTAAAAACTACCAAAATGCCAATTTTCGATTTGTGCGTGTAAATGTAATGAATACATAGGATGGTTTTGATTTCTTAGATTTTTAGAGAGGGGTAGGTGTCATTCAAAATGGCTCCTCTTATAAGTGGCATTTTTGCGTTTTTTGGTAAAATGGGCACTGCTAAGTGTGTCATAACTGCTTATTTGTATCACGTGATAAAGTCAGCACTTTGTTTCAGTGCCTTCTCCTTCAGACCAGACTCCTCTCTGATAATTGTAGAAAAAAATAATGATGGTACCGAGTAAATCACAATCCTCTTCTCCTTAACTACAATTGGACTGTCACTTATATGATTGACTTTCAAATCTAATACTCCAGAGTTAATTCCTATCTCAAGGGTCTAATGATTCTGAAGGGAATTACAAGTAAGCATGAAGGACCATTGAATTTTATCCAAATCCACCATTTTGTGGGATAGATAGGGGGGAATCCCCGAGCGCTGGGCACCTCCCAATACCGGACACTTTTCAAAACGACACTTGCAAAAGTCCCTCCACCTTATCTTGTAATACATAAAAGCTATCGAAAAGTCTGTTACCTGTATGGAATATCAAAACATTGTTAATAACTTTGTTCAAAATTTGAAATTGAACAAAAATGCCAAAAACTTTCATGCATTACTTTAGAAGGTTGAATCAACAATGAATCAATCGAATGCATTCTAATTATGTGGAGATCAGAAAAAGTTATTTAAACTCTTTTGGTGGAATGTCTTCAACTGTCTAAGACGAATTTAGTACTTTCCATTTAATTCTACCACGTTTTGTTATCTTTGCAGATATGTATTTTAACTTCAACTGTTAGGCCGACTTTAGTGTCTCGTACGAGTCTAGTACGTGCCGAGTCAAGTATACGAAATACGCGGATAACAGAACGTAGTGGAAATAAATGGAAAGTATATGGAGATGGTCAATACTAGCCATATTTCAAATAACCATCTTTATTTGTTAGATGTGTAATGCAACTGTGGTGCAAAATCAATTTCTGTATCTGGTAGCTGTCACTTCAAATTCAATTGTTTCTTTTCATATCAGAAATGCGCAGAAATAAGCAGAAACAAAAATTGAAGTTTTCATTGATAATGTAGAAATTGGGAGTATTTGGGGTAGGATGTAAGAAATTTAGCTCAAGACTCAAATAAGCTAATATTACACCTTTTAATATCTACAACATAAGGTAAATGGAATATTTTACTATTCAGATTCTGAATGATGTCACTCGTGAAACAGGAACTTGGTCATATACACGTAAAAAATCATTGTTGTTTATTATTAATATTTCTAATAGTTTTTCAAAGAAGGGACTTTATAATATGTATAAGAAAAAACTTATACTTTTCATTAGCTTATGAACTTTATAAGCTTTTTGGTATGAGATCATTCATTAGGTGGCATAATGAATTGCATTGGTATTTTCGAATGGATATACTTAACTTCTACATAACTATAAACTACGTCTAAGGGGAAGGCCGGATACGAAGTGTTAAATGGATATTTGCAAATTCGAGACCGTCACGAAATTAGGAGAGTTTTCAAATGCTAATAGCGTCTTAATCTTTCGATGGATTTTCGAGATTTTCTTATCAACCCATTCGGGAACTCTCCAGCAATTTACCAATTCCATCGATACTATTGATTATCAACGCTAAACTATAGACAATATTATTTCTTTCCAAACCCGGTGATAAATTCAGAACTAATCATTCCCATTCATGCATCCCCAACACGGACATCAGATTGATGTAAGGTACGGGTCTTTTGGCCCACTGCTTCGTTTTCCCTGTGTATAAAAGACCCGTGTTTTGCGTGCGCGCGTCTTTTTTATTCAGGATTTCACGGAAAGCGGACCGAAGCGGTCCCAGCGACAACGGCTATCGCAGCTGTGGTGTTGCAACAATGCAACATTTTTTTTTCGCTACGGTGGTGGCGGCGTTCGTGGCAACAGCAGCGGATCATTTACATCCTGGTTCCAATCAGCATCTTAGGCGGATCTCGCCATTGACGGTGTCCGTACCGCCGAATCATCGGATCATCGGCGGTCAATCGTAAAGCAAAAAGTTCCCCTCTGGTCCATTGGGTGTTGTGTAAATGTCCTGTCCTGCTTCTTATCTTTCATTTCCTGGATATTTAAAACAAACCGAGGGGTCCCGAAAACCTTTTGTTTTTCATTTCCAAATGGAACCTGAATTCTAATCTAATACCAGCCGCCAGTTACGAGTCACTCCAAAGTTGAGTCTTTCATTCTTTATAAACCATTCTTCATGAATCAAAAGCAATAAATGAATATTCTTTTATTTAAAATCTAATTTCAAAGGAACCGATATTATTAAATTCAACACTTTTATTCTGTCACACTGTTTGGAGTTAAATGTAAATTAGCATAATTTGTAGAGATATATCCAGATATATGAGAATTTACAAATTGATTGTTTGAGCTCGACGATGAAATTCCGACAGGAAATGTTTAGCTTAGATGTTTTTTCGACATTCCTATGTGGGATGATTATTTTGGTTTTGAAACTAAGGAACACATTTGTTTTATTGAGTTTTAACTAATATTGATGGGGCTTCATCATTGGTAAATCTTTTTGAAATTACGGTTCTGATCTTTGTTCATCTAGATTCTTTTCTTTAGATAGATGAATGAAAGTGAAGCTCATTGATCATTTCAAAGTCTGCTGGTTGTACCGAGAATCATGAAAATAAGTGTCGTTTAGAAGAAAATGCATTTGGAGTATGATTCTGAACTGTGGGGCAATTTTGTTTTCATAAGTTTAATTTTTTTAGCACGATTTTCTTGACCAAAAATCTAAACTTTGAAAATCCTTCAAAAAACTACCCTGGTTCTGAACGTCCAGGTTTTGTGTTTGCGTTTTCTGTTGGTGGTATTTGGCTTGACCATGTGGCTTGACCAATCAAACGTTATTGAAAGTGATTGCCAATAGCAATAATGCAAACGTAAAATAAAAAGTGAACTATATTTTTAATTGGTAATGAATTTCTGGTGAATTTTTTTTAGATTTTTATACGCTAGCTATTTACTTATATTTTCAGCCACCTTTAGCATGGTGTTGCTTTGTAGACGCATATATTACCGCATGGCTAAGGAAGGCCCTTATATTACTATGGTAAATTATTGTTTAACATGATCAATCGTTTTGAATAATTTTGTGACACCAGTTAAACTTATTCATTCATATAACAAGGTTTTTTTTATTATTATTCTTTATCACCGAGACTTTCTGCCCGAGGCTGGCTCGTCTCAAGGTTTTATCTTGGCATGTGTTGGCTGTATATGTGAATGGGGAAGACTTTAATGCACTGCACAGGCAACTCCACCCAAAGTCTGAAAATAAATTTAAAAAACTATTTTAAATATTGGCTTATGTGGATATCTGCCCATGCAATTTTTAGCAGGAGACAAGCACCATGAAAAAATATAATAAATTTGGTTATAGGTTTCTCTTCTTGTTTCGAGCGAAAATGTTACTTGTCTACGGTAAAATTAAGGAAGTGTGCATACCCTGAGACAGTTGGTCACGGCAGTCTTGGAGGTGCTTCGAATTAGGCCTTCGTAAAATCCGGAACATCCGTAAAAAATCCAACAGTTACCATAACAGATCATCATCAGCCAGTGACGGCTGCGTGGCGGCGTTCCTCCTTGAATTCCTCCGAAGCTTCTCTAGAAGCTCCTCTGGAAGTTCGTCCACAAGTTATTCCGGTAATCCCTCAGAAGTTCATCAAGTAATCCCTTGGAAAGTTCCTAAAGGCATTTCTCTAGAAGTTGTAACCGTTCGTAGCTTCAGCTCGAGGTTTATTAATAACCGGTGGCTTAAGCGCCACTTCCGGGATACGGAAGACCACCGGTCGAGTTGTTTTGCCCGACTATTTCTCGACTTCTCTCCTCAGGGGATACTCGAACGGTCGCTGGCTGAAACCTAAAATTACGCTTTGCGCCAAGTGTTTTCCCCAACTTGGCCACCTCCCAAGTTACGTTACTCGAACTCTCAAACTCTTCAAACCCGCCAACAAATCCCGACAGAAATTATGCGAGGTGAAGAACCGAAGTAGATGACGGAACGGAACGGAAAGCAAACGGAGCGATCTTTCAGCGGTTGCTTCAACTAAAGGGAACTAAAAACGGAACTACTCGATCTTCTTACTCAAACATTCGTAGGATTTATTTGTTTCGGGTTGAACACATTTGGGGTTGGTACGGAAATGGAAACGTTTATCTAGATCATGGCCATGTCTACACACTAGTCACATACCTGCGCAGGTTTTCTTGCTGGCTTGCTGGGTTTCGCCGGCGCGATGGCGGCGAACCGGTTCGGAACGATGGCGTCGAACCTGTTCGTGGCGATGGCGGCGATGCTGTCCTTGACGATGGCGGCGATAGAAGAATCGCCTAGCTGCAGGATGGCGCGCAGCTGATGAGCCCGTGCTAGTATGGCCGAGTTAAAGTTGCGAAGTGGGTGGCGGCTGGACGGAAGGCCTCCGATTTTCTCGAGAGAGCTGCGTCGACGGATGTCGCGCTTCCCGGGTTGATCTTCCCCTCCGGACAAGGGCCAACGTACCTCCGCACGGCTTCGCTTTTTACGGCTATGACCGCCCGTGATGAAATGAACCCCTGCCTTCGGTTCCAATCCGGCACCGTGGTACGCAATTGGCGACGTATTCCACGCGCCGAGCTCTCTGAACGGTCCGTAGTGTTCGGACCACCGTCGATTAATTGGCGATCGACGGTTCACTTTTCGCTTCACTATTCTTACGAAACTTCACCGCACTTCGTTTCACTACTCCGAGGGATGGGCCTTGATGAGCGCACGGACGCTACAAAAACTCCTCCAAACGATCAAACGACGGAAATGCCGCAAACCCGACTCCGGGTCGTCTTCGGAAATTCCAGCCCGTACAAAAAAAAGCGCCACGCACTGAAAGTCCAGCGTGAAACATAAATTAACATTTAACAGATAACGAGTAGTTCAATAACAAATTTACCTTTTTTTAGTACACTACACTTTTAAAATAGAAATTTGCGAAAGTCGGCTACACCGACAACAGAATTAAATCTAAAAAAACGAACGAAAAATCTAATTACAATCACGTACAAGATCACTCCAATCACTTTAAATACCTCGACAAACTGAACTTTACTCAAACTCTGTAATACAAATTCTTAAAACTCGCAAAACTTCTAAATGCCAGCCGTTATGGAAGCGAAATGACCGAGTTTGAGTTTGTTCTTGAACAAGAAACCTTCTACAACAATTAACTCATTATTTAGCAATTGCGCCAATTTAAATTTCAAATGGCGACATAGAGTTCGCGCCTTCGGAGACATCGAGCTAACTTTACTACATAGAACATTACAAAGTATCGTTGCCATATTGAATATGGCTGTCGTCATAGTACTCAAACATCACAACATTTAGTCGAGACACAAACCATGTCGACGAATTGCTTTCTCGTTGACACGTATCGAATTTAATTTGAATTTGAACATTATTTTACTTAAAAAGAAAAAAAACGTCAAAAGCTACAAATATTAAATTCAACTAAAACAGACGACACGTAAAAACCATTAAACTCAATAACAATAATAAAAATTAACTTCAAAACTTTATTTACACTTGATTTTGCTTAAAAAAATAAAAACGTCTGAAGCTTCGAATATTTACGTAATTCAAAACGGTAAAAAACGTAAAACGTTACAAAGTTCTTCTTAGAGTTCGGAGAGTTCCTCCGCCAATCCCTCCAGAATTTCATCAAGTAATTCCTCGGGGAGCGACTCCGGGAACTCCACCGAACTTTTTCCGAAAATTCCTCCGCGAATTCCTCCAGAAATTCTCAAGAAAGTATGAATCCGGAAGTTCCCCCGTGATTTCTTTTTGGAATTGTCCACATTCACGGATGTTTCGGATCTTCCGGAATACCATTATCGTTCAGTACCGAAGACTTTTATTATTGATTGCAAACACAATTCGCCAGGATAGGTGGTTACGAAAAAATCGCGATGCTTTCCGATAACAAATTGAAAAGCTCCAACAGTGCCTTTTTAGTACAGGTTCCTCGCATGGGCTTATTCTAGGAACCTACAGCTTTCGTTTGGTGCCTAAAGATTGAAAATCGGTTGAAATTTGAGTTTTTGTGATCGTGATGAAATCTTGGGTCCAAAAAGTTTTACAAATCTCCAAACGACAAACATTGACGTGTTTGTTGTTTGGAGATTTGTAAAACTTTTGAAATCTGGCGAAATACTTATGGTGGATAAAGTATACCTACAATGGCAGATTAAAACTGGACGACAGCGGGCGGTGGAAAACGCAGTTTTCAGGCTGAAGGACGAAAGCAATACAGCAAATCAGGGAAGTAACATATTGTTTTTAATCAAATTTGAGGTTGTTGTATATCAACCTTTTCGGTGAATTCCCTGTCTAAACTTCATTGTATATGTAGCTAATCATTCACAAAGATCTGTTCCCATTTCTTCAAATTCTTTATTTATTTTAAAAAGGGACTTGTCAATGCTTGTACTTGTAATTCATGTAAATGTTGGTTATATATGTCCAAAAAGTGTCTATTCAGAGAGAAAAATATTGGATTCATAATAGAAAATGATATACGAGAGAATGCAACAGTTTTTAAGTTTCATTTGAATAGTAGATGCACGAGTGCGCGTTCAGTGGTGTTTCCTTTCCTTAATATTATTTATAAGAGAAGTGAGAGTTAAAAAATAAAACTTTGTGCTCAGTGTTTTTTCGGTAAACTTTTTATGTGAAGTGCGTGTCCGTTCGGTTTTCCTCTTGCATGCAGAACGATCGCGCGATCATCGAAATATTCTGTTCTGCGTTGTGCGGGTGGTAAATCAATTAGCAAGTAAAACTTAAGTGCGGGCGATCGTTTTTCCTTTACCACGCAGAACGATCGCGCGATCATCAAAACATGTTGTTCTGCATTGTGCGTCCGTAAGACAATTTATTAGTGCGCGTTCGATTGTGTTTTTGTTTGATTCTCGATTAAATTACACGCTACACCCGGCATACCGTTTACCAAAACGAACCCTGCCACACTCCCTACCCCATATATCCAACATCCCAGTGATTTCTCGTGGAAGTGCAGATGACTCGTCGGCAAGGATGTTATCTATCATTTAGTAATCTGCATTCGATCATTTAGTAGTTTTTCAATAACTCATTCCAGAGGCTAAATTTCAAAATGTGTTGTATGGTGGACTTTTAGTGCTAAGGTTTTTCTACATCTCTCCTTAACAGGTCAATGTTTGAATTCCACTGCTAAAGGAGTTACGGTGCTATTTGCTATACTTATACTAAATGATAACCAAATATGCAATCATTTAGTCTAAGTTACTGCTACTAACGCTATAGCTCCGCTATTAGTGAAATTCAAACAACGAACTGTTAGGAAGGGTTGTAGATAAACCTTTGCACTAAAACTCCACCATACAACACATTTTGAAATTTAGCCTCTGGAATGAGTTATTGAATAATTACTAAATGATCGAATGCAGATTACTAAATGATAGATAACATCCTTGCTCGTCGGCTTCCATCAAAGCGAGTATCACGTCAACAATTTCCTACCTATTCCCTAATTGACCTGCATTCGGACACGGCCGGCGCTGGTATTGCTCTAATTTGGGTCACCAGTTCTTACACATTGATGATGATGTTAGTCCCAAATATCATCTGTTGGTTCTCTGTGTAATTACAGCTGACCTGGCAATAACGGAGTAGCAACCGTGGGCGGTCAATCATGCTCATGCTCATGCTCAAATCTTGGGTCCAAATGGACCCCAATGCACAATGTGTCACTTTTTTTGTGGCGGCTCTCGTAGATGTCGCTGAAAGCTGATTTTCTCAGGGAATCTTTGTTTCCGAAAGTTAGGAAAAGTCAGAATTTTTCAGATTTTTATCTCGTTGCGTTACAAAGTTACAGCGTTGTTTTGGGTGTGCTTGGGTCGAAATGGACCTAGGTTAAACAGCAATCTCACGAAGATCAACTTTGAATGGAATGCTGGAAACGTGCCAATTTGACTAAATTGAAACAAAAAAATTTAAATAATTTCATATAAATATCAGATTGTAAACGTTTGTTTTTTTTAGAGAGGAAGGTGTATGTGTGACACTAGCACAGAATGAATGAATGAATAACTTGAATGTGTACACTCACTGTGAGACTCTCCATAATCATCCAAGCAATCTAGGTGTTACTTTACCTCAATCAATTCCTAAATGTCAAGTAGGCAAGATGTACATAAATAGTGTCGGCTCAGAGTGATTCCTTTCCGTTGATATGTAGGCTCACACACATTTATTGAGCAAAATTAGGTTGTTCATATATTTATTTCTAGGGACTAAGAATACCTCCAGGAGTGTCCAAAGACACAAACTGTCCTTTAGTACGGTTTGTCAATACGCACGGCTGTCAATCCTAGAATTCTGTCACTACATAATGATCATTTGATTTATTTGCTGATGGCCTGATCGGGGTTTTAAAACTGCTAAATAAAGATCGAAAATTGGAAAGAAAGGGTACCCGAGTTGGAGTGTATTTTTAAATCTAAGATTTGTGAACCGTTTTCATGAAATATGTTGAAAGCAGTGTCGCAGGGGTCAGAGCGTAATGCAGAATACTTTAGAGGATTGCGAAAAGCAAAAAAAAACTGATACCGATTACTACTTAATTTGTTTCAGCTTATCATCAAGTATCGAAATTTCCTTATGGGCATCCGTTAGAATTTTTGGTTTCTTTATCCCTAACTCGTTGATCATCCTGGACGCCTCCAGTTTTTTCTCAGCCTGTTGTGTCTCCTCTTTTTCTTGTTTGCGCTGAGCTTATAACGTTTCCTTATACCGCGAGCTCGCATTTTTTGCGTACTGCAATAAACGCTTTCAAATTGGTACTTTTTAGTCCAGCATTATTAACAGCATCATATACAACACTTTGAACTACTAGGCTTTTCTCTAATTGGTTCACTTTTGATTATCTACGATAAAATATTGAAAATTTCAATTATTTTCTTATCCAGTAAAACATCAGCTAACGAATCCCGTTCATGCATTACCAACACGGACATTAGAATGATCAGAAAAATATTTAAAGTTCTTTTAGTGGAATGTATTCAACCGTCTTAGACGATTTAAGTACTCTCCATTTAATTCCACCAATTATTTTCGATATCTTTGCAGATACCTATTTCGACCACAACTGTGTGGTCGTCTTCAGTGTCTCGTACTTGACTCGACTTGTCGAAAATAATTGGTGGAATTAAATGGAGAGTGCTTAACTCGTCTTAGACGGTTGATTAGAATGATGTAAGTTACGGGCCTTTTGACCCACCGTTTCATTTTCTCGTGGTATAAAAAGAACCGTGTTTCGCGCTCGCGCGTCATTCCTATTGGACGATCTACACGCAGGGCTGCCCAACACTGAACTAGGAAGATAATAAATGTTAAAGGAACTTAAAAGATAAGGTGCTCATTTTATTTAAATTTCCATTATTAATTCAAATTATTGGTGGAACAGTGGATTATTTAAGCAACAAAGTCTGTTCATTCTGACAAACATGACGTCGGAAAAGGCAGTATGGGCCAGTTTTGCTGTTAGTGAGATTTTGGCAAAATGAATTAAACTATTCTAGTGCGCCCTAAGGAGAAAGTCTCCTTTAGTAGGATTAGTGTTTCCCGGACGGAACACGGTGAGTTAAAGTTCTTGCAGAAGATTTAAAAACTACGTTACGTAGAAAATTCGCATGCTTTAAATTATACTCTCCAGCAATCGATGGCATCCGAAATATGGACGGGCTTTATGTGAATTTTAAAATGTTTCAAATGGAGTTTATTGATCTTCAATACAACGGCGAGCTCAAAATTTGATCTAAATTTCAGAAAGAAAACATCTCTCATCTCAGCAAGAATAAAATTAATAAAAAACTTCGAATCCTGTTAACGAATTTCGGTCACCAATTGCGAAAATAATATGTGTTGATTATTCGAGATTATTCAACCAATTTAAATCTGTTATATAAAAATTAATTTTTGAACGCAATTCAATCGTGTTCACTTTTTCTCTGAAGACTTTCTTTTTCATTCTGAAAAAAATGGAAAAAAATGTTTGAATGTTTTGAAAATATATTTTAAAAAATCGCCGAATGTTTTTTGGCCCGCCAGCAGATGGTAATTCTGAATATTGGCCCGTGGCTTGAAAAGGTTGGGCAGGCCTGATCTACAGTGAGTGGTCACGGAGAGCGGACAGAACGATGGCGTAGCAGTTCAGCGGAAAACTATCGAGTGACTAACGTCGCGTCGGCGTCAGCAGCACCCCAGTGAAAATTTCCCGCATGGTTCTGGATATGGTTTTGTTACGGTTAATTGGGAAAGTGGTTTATTGAATATAAATCGGTTCTTTTCAGAACCTCTATTTTATAGAAGAAAAAGTTAAGCCGAAACAAATTTTCATCATTGTACACATTATCATCGCTTGGCAACAGCAGAAAATTGACTTTGGTAGTAGAATCACAAGCGCGCGTCGGATTATTGAGTGGTTGCTGTTAGTGATTTTGAAAGCGCATCATTAGAAATGAATCAGTTCTTCTCAGGACCAATATTCTTGGCGACCGCAGAAAGTTGCCGTCCGTAGCAGTATAAATAGCGCCCGTTGTAGGGAGATGCTGCAAAAATGTATTCTCATGGATGACGTGAGTATCAGTAATGTGAAATTTGATCTCAAGATTCTGATTTGGTTCGGACCGCTCAATCAGATGATGGCCATCTATAATCAACACTGCAAAACTATTGACTTTGCACTTGAAAGTTTCGCCATCGTAGCGAAACAAGCCACCGATAGTCCGAATGTTGCAGCTTTCTTGTAATTACTCTGGAGAAAATTTGTCTCGGTTCAATCTTCCCTTCTATAAGATTATGGTTCTGGAGAAAACAGAATTATTTTCCATAATGTCCCTTACCAGTCACTAACAGCAACAAATCCATATCAGAATCTTGAGATTAAATGGGCAATGTGGCATCTGAAGTAGGTACCCTTGGCTGGCTCTCAAGCTACAATTTTCTTGTAAATCCAAACAATTGAGTGGTTACTGTTAGTGATTTGGAAGGCGCATTATTAGAAATTAATCGGTGCTTCTCAGGACCACCATTTCATACAAGGGGAGTGTAAAATTAACGTCTTCGATTTTTCGGCACTGGTTTAAATTCTTTTGCTAAATTCTTATGCTAAAATAAGTCTCCTGTCAAATTTTCAGCTGATTCGGATAAAATTTCGAAGTGGCTCAAGTTGATTTAGTGTTTTTGGGCTATTTTCAATTTTGGGAAAAATCTATCAAGAGATATAAACGTCGAAAACTATCGCAACAACATCTATACGGAAGCTTTTGGTGTGTTTTACAAGTCTTGTGAACATTGCGATTCGTTCCGTTCACGTTTTGTCCAATGTAAAGTGATTTTTAAGCTTTTAAGTGCATAAAAATACTGTTTCCCCCAAAAGTCGTTGTTCTACAAAATTCTTGAGTTTATTAAGAATTATTGTAAAATAATTATATTATTATTCCTTTTTTCCCCTGGAAATTTTAAAAATATAATTGCCGATGTGCGATTTACCGTTAGATTCAAAACACAGTCGCTTCATTACGGTGGAAAAATCAATTTATTTTGGCTTTCGACTTGTAGGTCTGGAGTTTTACACATAAATCGTACTGTTGGGCCTTGTATCTTCAACTTTTCATCTTAGTCTCGTCGAGAAAGAGTTTCGCCAGGCAGCTCTTACGCTTTGAGCACTGGTATATATGCCTGTTATCGCATATTTGTCATATCTTTGCTGGGCTTCCTATTCATATGGGTCAAATATGTGATAATAGGCAGCTTAGCACAGAGAAGACAAGTCGGCACATGAAGATGATTCGCTACTATGCAATGCGACTACGCTAGTTTTGAAATGTCTTGTATCTCACATTTGAAACTGTCCTACCATAACTATTTGTGTAGAAAACACATCCTTCCGCTCGAATTGTACGCGCCACTCACGATTCTGTTTCTTCTTTTCTCCTACAGGATGCCCACGGCGTGAGTCATCAATACTAAGCCGTCGCCACCACGATCGAGCCAGTTACCATCTCCCAGCATTTGCCGTCCCGACCTGACCAACATTACCGGTCCACCCTGTCCCCCGGACGCTTTCCGCTGCGCTTCGGCACCGTGTCGCAGCACGAAACAGTCAACCCGGACCATACCCGCCTACCGCCGCCATCGCCGCCACCACCCCAGAAACCGACCCAAAATGTGATAGTGCCACAAGCGGCGAGCTTCAGCCAGCAGATCGCGAATTACTTCCTCCGCATCCGCCGTCGAACGACGCAAGTTGTTCACCATCAAGATAGCACCCCCGGTCATTCCCTATCCCCGGAAAGCTCCAACTCCGCTAGTAGCACCCCCAACGCACCCGCCACCATGGCCGCCACGGATGGCCAAATAATACTGGCTGCGTCCCGCTTCGGCGATACGCAACCAGTCTATCTGAAAGATTTCGCCAAAACCGATCTTCCTGCTGTGGGGAAAATCGTCAAAGGCCAGTACTACAACCTGGGCGTCCCAACTCTATCCAACCCCTCGCTTCAGAGTACGGCTCTATTTCTGAATGCTGGTAGAAAGTATCAAATCCTAGCGCAGCCCATCAAAATCAAAGAGGGTCGCAAGAGTGCCAACGTCGGGCCTAAGGTTCTGATCCCCGAAACCTACCCGGGCTACTTTGAACTCCTCAGCGAAGATGGTCGTTCGACGCGTTGCATCGAGAGCGTCCTCGAACTGTCCAGAAGGCGAAACTTCAGGGTGCTGGTGCGCGAAACGGTCCGCTGCAACCACAACAGTAAATCGCTGCACGCCGGCGAAATTCTCACCACGATCTCAGACAACGGCAAGTATCTGCAGTGCAAGACGTCCAAGGACGAAGTCGTCAATTTGCCATTAGAAGCCAAAGCCAAATTTTCACCTATTGCTAAAGAGGATAGTATTAGCGGTGTACATACAGTCAACAACCTGTTGCAGAAACGAATGCCAGTAACTGTTAGGTAGGTTGACCATTCTTTACCGATCTCTTCTCGTGGCAGTGCTTTATTCTCTTTTTCTCTCCAACAGATTAGTCCACGGAACGGCACCCAAAGGGCTGAAGCAACCGTTCGTGCCGGAGCTGCGTCTTCTGGGGTGCGTCGAAGTGGACCGGATATTTGCGTTGCCGCTTCAGAAAGATATGGATTTGATCTCGGTCCCGCTGAATGCCAAGATAAAGATCCAAAGAGCGAAAAATATGGACCAGCTGGATCACTTTATCGAGTATTCTCGCTTTCTGGACAAAGCGCAACGCCTTCTGGTTGACGCCCGTGATCGCCTTCAAATCATCGACCTCAAACTGGGCGAGAAAGATAAGAAAGAGACCACCAAGCAAACCAGTAATCGCAAAGTGGCATCGACCCTGTCCGGCCTGACGGCCAATGGGTATTTATTGAAGAAAAGCAACAGCTGTGATTCGAATCGGTATTCGCCGCCCCTGGGTACAAGCAGTCAAAATGGTTCCGTCGCGGATGAATACGACGAAATTGACCAGATCTACGACTACGTTCGGGGTCTGGCGCCGTTACCGAAGAACCTCAACAAATTCGAAGCGATCGTGGAACCGACGTCGACCTCGAATAACAGCTATATCCCCGTGGCCACGCACCAACATAACCTCAAAACAGTCGAAAACATCAAGTCCACCAGCAATAGTATCAATAACAACTACAGCAGTCACTACGATACCGGAAACTACTCCAACATCATCAAGCACACAAACGGAAGCAGCATCATCAACGGCAACAGTCTCGAATCGACGAAACACAGTGCTGCAATTAACGCAATCAACAACAACCATATCATCGTCCACAAGGAGGAACACAAACCGATTCCACCGCCGATCGAAACGATTCCCGGCAAGAAACTACCGGAGAAGCGCCAGCGGCCAACGTTGCCAAAGCTGTACTTCAAAAACGGCCTCGGCGGTCATCACCAGAAGAGTCCAACATCGGCGGCCGTCAGTCCTATGGGAGGAGGACCACCGACTCCGGGTCATCCTCCACTGAACGGAATGGGAACGCCGAAGGAGATTGTGGTGGAGCCCCAGAGCCCGCTGTTTCACATAAGGTAAGTTAACATAGATTTGAACACAGAATTTGATCATAAACATCTGAGTTCTATTTTCCGCACAGATACAAAAGCCTCAGCTCGCTGCAGTTGGCACAGGACTCTCATCCACCGACACCGATCTCTCCGTCGCCGAAGGGCGGCATCAGCACTCAGGATAAGAATCACATGCTCTCCAAGTCGGCCAGTACCGGGCGCGAGGGAACTCTGGACTCGTCCCGCAGCGGCGGCCGAACATCCGGCGACTCCAAACTGCCGGAGAAGAAAACGCGTCGCCTCAGTCGACCCCGCAGTCTTTCGAACCTGGTGTGGGACCTCCGTCCCCACAAGTCGGAAAAGTCGAAAAAGAAACTCTACCTGCACCAGTTCGATCGACAGCAGGGGACACTGTACTTGTAGGAAGGTTTACTGTATTAGAAAGGTGAGTGAAACTATTTTTAAATATCTGGATAGTAACGAACTCACAGTTTGATATTCATTGTAGATATAAAGATTTCGTCACTACCGTTTTTAGTCAACCGCAGAAAAGTTTAGGCGAATTGAGGAACAACAACAAAACATCCAGAGAGTTGTTCTTCCCATGCAACGAACGAATTAGAGAAGTATCGAATCATCCATTTGAAAGCAGAACAACAACCTAAAAAACAGTTAACTGAATGTTTTTAGCGAAGTATAACAGAACTAAAAATGTTGATTAAAAGTCAAATAAAATGTTATAAAACAATACCCACTACTAACAAACTTACTGTTACTAATGTGTTCGATGTTTGAATTAGTCTCTCCGGCAGCGTCATTCTATAATGCTATCCTCTAGTTTAGTTCGACTTACAATGCATGGAATTTATTCGGAAGCAAGAATAGAAGGAGGGCCATTTAGGATTCTTGTATTAAGAACTCAAATGCATCACAAGCTGACCAGTCAGTAAACGAAGGAGATTAATTACAAACACTGCTATCGAATTACCAGGAAGGCAAGGGCAACACAGAAAAAAGGCATTATAGTGAGGATGCGGAAAGGAAACGCGGTTACATTGGTTAAAAAAATATCGAGAATCATAGTTTTACTTTCGCCATTCGTCGATAAGGCTGTGGTAATTATTATTACTTTAAAAGACGTACTGCTTATCTTAATCTATTCCAGAGTAAAAGACGAACATTCGTATATTCAATTTAGGTTTCGTTAAGGTGAAAAAGACACTGCTCCTTTAGTTATGTTTTAACGAATTATGTTTCGAGGCGCGAATAAGTTTAATTACATTTGAAAAGTTTAAGTTCTTTTGCTTTGTTATTCCGAAAACGCCGAAATGGAAGTATTGTGTCCCTCCTTTCTTTTCAGTCAACCAAAATTCCCAATACTTGACCAACACGAACCACCAACATGACTAAATAAATACAAATCAATGCTCAAATTTATTTAGTTTATCGTTGACGCACATCTTCCACCCCACGTTCTGCACATAAAGCTCTTGAATCACTTGACGTTTACTTTTTGAAATATTGAAAACGCTTCCATTTCGCGGACCATCAACTGAAAGCAACTGAAATTTTCACTTTTCATACGGAATCCATTATTATTATTATTATTATTTACAGGGGAATTTCCGCTCATGGAAACAGTCGGAACTATTCCAGTTTAAGATAAAACACAAAATCACTAGCGATGCACACCTAAATTTGTAAGATTTTACGACGATGCGAACTAAACCGAATGTGTGCTGATGTAGAAAGATGACTTTCGTTTGAATGAATTAAAGCAGTAACCAGTCAGAACTCTATTGTACTATTTCAATTTTCTCCACTTGACTAATTGGAATTTATTTTCGAAAAACGAGGAATTCAAAATTCATAAGTATGTATATTCTCTCATACATGTTTTTTCCATTCCGGTAGCAACTACATTTTAACCACACTAAACAAGCGCTGTTATTATAATATTGAAAATTGAAGAAAATCTAGTTCTTAGAAATATCATTCATTGGATAAGCAAACAATGGAAGTCTATTGGAAGAGTAATATTTTATTGGAGGAGATGAGAAAATAAAAATATGAAAAATTATGAAAATAAGTGGTGAAGTTCAAAATTCATTTAAAACAGAATCCGAACTCATTTGAGTACAGAAAAAACGAACAGTGGGTAATGTTTGTGACATAACCGCGAAGTGGACGTAGGACTTGACTTGACCGTGCCTTTGAAGATGTATATCCAAACCTCTCGCGTCACCTAATTTGTATAAAAAAAATCGGCTATAACAGCCCAAACATTATTTTAACAATTTTCATGAGCAATATAGGAAAAAATATCTCAAAAAGAAAAGCTCTCAATCGATTTTTCATCTAATAGTGGAATTTTTTGTGATTAATTTCATTATATGTCACAGTTCTTGTTATGTAACGGTTATGAAAAAATCTTGAAAATCTGCTATTCGCGTATAACATTTTATCTCTAGAGTACAGTGATCGTTCGCTAATTGGAGCACGACCTCACCCCAACTAGCGAATGCCGTTCGCTAATTGGGGCGTTTTGACAAGCGTCAATGTTGTTCACTTTTTGCATTGAACAAAGGAAAATTTTACGCGCCAGAAAATATCGATCCCGCCAAACACGAAAACAAAACGTCAACGCGTTTTTGACATCACATTCTGACGTTTAGCTACTTTTTAATTGGGTTTCGCCCCAACTAGCGAACCCCCAATTAAAAAGCGCCCCAACTAGAAAAAACCCAATTAGCGAACGTTCACTGTATTATAGAATTTTTAAGAACTCTTTAGTAAGTCTATCAATGGCTCTCAGAAGAACCGTATGCTTTGAAAATAAACATTTTCTATGTCCATCTGTTGCGTCATGTTGCAGTGGATTGTAAAACTAATGTTGGCGGCTCCGGGTGGAGCGCGAAACCAAAGCTGTCTTCATGCAGCGTATCCGCTTGACGTGTGCTGTTCCTTCACTGGAACCAGCGGGATGCGAATTGCCTTAATGCAGCATGCGACGAACCAGTGACGAATGCCACCCAATTGCAAAAACACACACACGCGATTTCTTCAAGAACATTGCAGTTCTTTCTCTTGATTTTCTTCAACTTGTTTCGGCCCGATACCAATGCCGGCCGGTCTCGGCTCTTCATTGATGCCGGCTAGTTTCGGCTCGACTCTGCTGCTGCTGCTGCGGCCGGTATCTCCTCGGCATTGCTGCGGTGTCGGGTCTGTAGAATGGGCTGCTTCTGGAACATTTTCTGCGGCTCTACTGGCATGCTTTAGCTGATGGTGGCCTCGGCGCTGCCGGGCCGAAAAGCGGATGATGCTTGATGAACAGAATGATGTTCTGAACAGAATGAGAAGGAAAAATTGCGTCACCCTTTTTTATGGCTTATTTTGGTGCGCAGTTGCAGCTTATCCGCTAGCGTCTGCACCCATCAGAATCAAGCGAACAAATGACGCGAGGAACAAGCGGCACCCATATTTATAGGTTTCAGTGCAGTCAATGTTTAGCTTCGAAAACAATTTAAGGCCTATTGAAACAAGTTTTTCGGGTCATATCAAGTATGAATATGAAAGGCATACTTAAGATCTGTCGATTAAGGGGTTTTCCGAAGAGATCCGTTCACTGGGACAAACGCTATTATCATTCAATATCTTTCAATACAGCGTAACGCGGTCGATTTAGAAATATTGAAATGACACCCGTATAGTGAAGAGAGACGTAAGTCCTACGTCAATACGCAATAAATCTGTAATAGATGATATGGAAATGCTAATATCATCTTCCAAACTTGGACGTACATGTTCATGATAGCATTAGAGGCGAAAGTATAGAATTGATAGTTCCGTTAGGATACGGCAGGCATGAAGAATGTTTTTATAGAAGTCGATTTGAAAGCGAGCGGAGGGCAATATTTGTGATGGCACATATCGCACGACCTTCCTTCTGCCAAGCTCCCGTATGAAGGGGGAGGGAAGAATATCAGTGTGGAAGCTGATATTAGCATTTCCATATCATTGTAAATCGTTTAACTTCACGTAGAAGTAACACACACGAAATCCTTAATTTACTGTAATAGATATTGTAAAAGTTTGATAAAGGAAGGGAAAATTATTTTATAATGTAATGTGAGGGCCGATATTTCATTCCAATCCAGAGATGCACGACTAGAGTAAAATATTTATACAATGAACAGTGAACGCCCTTTAGAAGCGGATGAAAGAATTCGGCGTTGGTTGCATTGCGTATTTCGTAGATTGCATACTGATAGCCCAGTGCCCAGTTTTGAACATCCAGTGCAAGGGCATGGATAAGATAACCGAAGCCGGAGACCTGGTAGACGCACTGAGGGATCAGTGCAATGTCGAGATCCAGGAATCCGCGATTCGGTTACGCAAAGGCTTTGCGGGAATGCAGGTTGCCTAATTCCAAGTACCTATTTCCGAGGCCAAGAAGGTGCTGGATAAGGTAAAACTGAAGGTGGGCTGGTCGGTGTGCTCGTTGAGCACAAGCCAACCCAGTCAGGCCTGTTACAGGTGCCTTGGCCACGGTCATAAATCCTATGACTGCAAGGGACCTGACCGTAGGTGCGGAGCCGAAAATCACCAGGCTCGCACCTGCCAGGCTGCACCAAGATGTCTGATCCGTCCTCCGGGAGCAGACAACAGGCATCTCACCGGTGCTCTGGTCTGTGCGGCCTCTAGAAGGGTCCAGACATGCAAGTAACACAGCTAAACTTGAACCACTGCGAGGCGGCTCAACTGCTGCTACAACAGTCGGTTATCGAGTGTAAAGCCGATGTTGCCTTGCTGTTCGACCCATACCGCATCCCTGCTGGAAACGGCAGTTGAATTGCGGACAAGTCCGGTATGGTGGGAATTTGGACTTGTGGGCGATACCCCATCTAGAAGATAATATCTTCTCCCGACGATGAGGGTTTTGTCAAAGGTAAACGGATTTTACTTTTGTAGCTGCTACTGTCCTCCTAGATGGAGTATAGAGCAGTACACTAGGGTAGTTGATATTCTTGCGGCGAAACTAACTGGCCTAAAATCAGTAGTTGTAGCAGGTGACTTCAATGCGTGGGCAGTGGACTGGGGTTCCCGGTTCACTAACGCTAGAGGCCATATCCTGCTAGAGTCTCTAGCAGTATTGAACGTAGTCCTGCTGAACGGAGGCCAAGTGCCAACGTGATTCATGTATCGACGAGTATACCCGGAAAAGTACGACAAGAAGAGGCGGTGCAACTGATCCCGGATGGCGAACCTCACAGTTCAACCAGGAACTGTTCAAGGAAACGCTGCGCTGGGAAAGTCGGACTACAGGACTGAGCGGTAATTGACAGAGGTACTAACATGTCATTCGTTGCCTGACCACGGTTGAGAACAGGTGTATTTCGCGATCGACCCGTTCAATAACGTCAACAATAAATTCAATCAAAGTGAAGTGTCGTGTTACAACCCGAACGATCCAGTAAAGCTGCAATATCAGCAATCGCCGGTGTGTAATTAACCGCGTGCAACCAAAATAAGCATCCGATAAAAAACGCAAGTAAAACTGCCAATTCACACGTAGCAAAACTACGTGATGAGTGAGCACCAGATCCCCGGCTGGGGGAACCCTCCGGCGGAGGTCCCGCCGGAGGTCCCGCCGGAAAAGTGATGGTACTGGAAAGGAAGGAGGAAGGTAAAAACTTTCATGGAGTGTCCCCCGTGTTAGTGGAAAAATTCATCCAAAGCTACTGTGGTGAAGTCCCCAGTGCAAAAAAAACCCGTGATGCAAATTTTTTTGTAACGGTGAAGAACGAATGCCAGGCAAGAAATCTGGCTAAAATGGAAAAGAAGACCGACGGAATAACGGTCAACGTTTACGAACACAAAACCCTAAATTCGTGCAAAGTGGTCGTTTTCGGTCGCGATGTTAGGGAAGATAGTGATACGGATATACTAGCGATGCTCTCGGAACAGGGAATAGCTGAAGTGAAGCAAATTATGAAAGGAAGAGAAGAAAATAAAACCTCCACGGGAATTTTTGTCCTTACTGTCAAAGGCACCAAGCCACCAAGCGAACTGAAACTAGGGTACATTGTGCTTGAAACTCGACATTAGTACCCAAATCCGCTGAGGTGCTTCAAGTGCCTCAAATTCGGACATACAAGTAAGAACTGTTTCAGTGAGAAAAAAAAATGCAGCAAGTGCGGTGAACTATACCACGAAGAATGTACCAACAGCGAAAAATGTATCAACTGTGGAAACAAGCATGGCGCATTCTCTAAGGAATGCCCTACCCTGAAGCAAGAAAAAGCCATTACAAAAGTGAAAGTGGATAAAAACATCTCTTTCTGGGAAGCAAGGAAAATTGTGGAAAACGAGGGTAAATCAACATATTCGGATACCCTTAAATCATCACTGAAGAGGCAGACTGATGAAAAAATCGCACAACTGACCGAACAAAACAATCTGTTCATTTATTTATTTAGTTAACATCTAAACAGATAACACTGAATCAACAATTTGACGCCACAATGCATGGTTCGAGGCCGCATCTCTCCATCCTCGGATACGCCCCACGTTCGCCAAGTCGTTCTGCACCTGGTCTGCCCATCTCGCTCGCTGCGCTCCACGCCGTCTCGTACCTGCCGGCTCGGAAGCCAACACCATCTTTGCAGGGTTGCTGTCCGGCATTCTTGCAACATGTCCTGCCCATCGTACCCTTCCGGCTTTAGCTACCTTCTGGATACTGGGTTCGCCGTAGAGTTGGGCGAGCTCATGGTTCATTCTTCGCCGCCACACACCGTCTTCTTGCACACCGCCAAAGATGGTCCTAAGCACCCGTCTATCGAATACTCCGAGACTGCGCAAGTCCTCCTCGAGCATTGTCCATGTTTCATGTCCGTAGAGGAAAACCGGTCTTATGAGCGTCTTGTACATGACACATTTGGTGCGGTGGCGAATCTTTTTCGACCGCAGTTTCTTCTGGAGCCCGTAGTAGGCCCGACTTCCACAGATGATACGCCTTCGTATTTCACGACTAACGTTGTTGTCAGACGTTAGCAAGGATCCGAGGTAGATGAATTCCTCGACCACCTCGAAGGTATCCCCGTCTATCGTAACACTGCTTCCTAGGCGGGCTCTGTCGCGCTCGGTTCCGCCCACAAGCATGTACTTTGTCTTTGACGCATTCACCACCAGTCCTTCTTTTGTTGCTTCACGTTTCAGGCGGGTGTACAGTTCTGCCACCTTTGCAAATGTTCGGCCGACAATGTCCATGTCATCCGCGAAGCAAATAAATTGACTGGAACTGTTGAAAATCGTACCCCGGCTGTTACACCCGGCTCTCCGCATGACACCTTCTAGCACAATGTTGAACAACAGGCACGAAAGTCCATCACCTTGTCTTAGTCCCCGGCGCGATTCGAACGAACTGGAGTGTTCGCCCGAAATCTTCACACAGTTTTGCACACCATCCACCGTTGCTTTGATCAGTCTGGTAAGCTTCCCAGGGAAGCTGTTCTCGTCCATAATTTTCCATAGCTCTACGCGGTCTATACTGTCGTATGCCGCCTTGAAATCAACGAACAGATGGTGCGTTGGGACCTGGTATTCACGGCATTTTTGAAGGATTTGCCGTACAGTAAAGATCTGGTCCGTTGTCGAGCGGCCGTCAACGAAGCCGGCTTGATAACTTCCCACGAACTCGTTCACTAATGGTGACAGACGACGGAAGATGATCTGGGATATCACTTTGTAGGCGGCATTAAGGATGGTGATCGCTCGAAAGTTCTCACACTCCAGTTTGTCGCCTTTCTTGTAGATGGGGCATAAAACCTCTTCCATCCGCTCCTCCGGTAGCTGTTCAGGTTTCCAGATTCTGACTATCAGTTTCTGCAGGTAAGTGGCCTACTTTTCCGAGCCCATCTTGATGAGCTCAGCTCCGATACCATCCTTACCAGCTGCTTTATTGGTCTTTAGCTGTTGAATGGCATCCTTAACTTCCCTCAAGGTGGGGGCTGGTTGGCTTCCATCGTCCGCTGAACTGACGTAGTCATCTCCTCCGCTGCCTTGACTTTCACTGCCTGTACTCTCAGCGCCATTCAGATGTTCCTCGTAGTGCTGCTTCCACCTTTCGATCACCACACGTTCGTCCGTCAAGATGCTCCCATCCTTATCCCGGCACATTTCGGCTCGCGGCACGAAGCCTTTGCCTTTGCGTTGACCTTCTGATAGAACTTGCGTGTATCTTGAGAACGGCACAGCTGTTCCATCTCCTCGCACTCCGCTTCTTCCAGGCGGCGTTTCTTCTCCTGAAAAAGGCGGGTCTGCTGTCTCCGCTTCCGTCTATAACGTTCCACGTTCTGCCGGGTACCTTGCTGCAGCGCGACCGCCCGCGCTGCGTTCTTCTCCTCCAGAATCTGTCTGCACTCTTCGTCGAACCAATCGTTCCGTCGACTTCGACCCATATACCCGACGTTGTTCTCTGCTGCATCGTTAATGGCTACTTTAACTGTACTCCAGCAGTCCTCAAGAGGGGCCCCATCGAGCTCACCCTCTTCCGGCAACGCTGCCTCGAGATGCTGCGCGTATGCAGTGGCGACATCAGGTTGCTTCAGTCGCTCTAGGTCGTACCGCGGCGGTCGTTGGTACCGAACATTGTTGATGACGGATAGTTTTGGGCGCAGTTTAACCATCACCAGATAGTGGTCAGAGTCGATGTTAGCGCCACGATATGTCCTGACGTCGATAATGTCGGAGAAGTGCCGTCCATCAATCAGAACGTGGTCGATTTGTGATTCTGTCTGCAGTGGTGATCTCCAGGTGTACCGATACGGGAGGCTGTGTTGGAAGTAGGTGCTACGAATGGCCATATTCTTGGAGGCGGCGAAATCAATTAGTCGTAGGCCGTTTTCGTTCGTCAGCCGGTGAGCGCTGAACTTTCCAATAGTCGGTCTAAACTCCTCCTCTTGGCCAACCTGAGCGTTCAAATCTCCTATGATGATTTTGACGTCGTGGTTTGGGCAGCTGTCGTACTCACGTTCCAGCTGCGCGTAGAATGCGTCCTTATCATCATCAGTGCTTACGGAGTGTGGGCTATGGACGTTGATTATGCTGAAGTTGAAGAACCGGCCTTTGATCCTCAACCTGCACATTCTTTCATTGATCGGCCACCACCCGATCACGCGCCTTTGCATATCGCCCATCACTATGAAAGCTGTTCCCAGCTCGTGTGTGTTGCCGCAGCTCTGGTAGATGGTATGATTACCTCTAAACGTTCGCACCATTGATCCCTTCCAACAAACCTCCTGCAGCGCTACGATGCCGAATCCACGGTCCTTGAGCACATCGGCGAGTATGCGTGTGCTCCCGATGAAGTTGAGAGATTTGCAGTTCCACGAACCGAGTTTCCAATCGCTAGTCCCTTTCGTCGCAGTGGTCTTCGCCGATGGTTTCGGTCCGTACTCTCTTGTTGATTGTTCGTTGCTTATGATTTTTAAAGGCTGGCTTGCAGGGCCTGACACCAAACCCCTAAATTTCCGGAGGACCATTCCTCCTTATTTCCGGTGGACCATGGTGCACAGTTTCACTTAGAGTCCCAAGCTGGCACTCGGACGATGATCAGCCGCCCTAACATGGAGAACAGACGCTGTTGTAAGCCGAACCTGACATGGAGAACAGATGCTCAATAAGATTTGCACCTCCGGAGAGGAGCAAACCCCCCCTTCCCTGTCAGCATACGATCATAGTTCCCACCGGGTTGGTTACCCGATCTTCCCTAAGGTTGCTCGTATCCCGGCCAGCACCGCGGGGAGGTAGGGATAGGAGTTGCTGGGTAAGAGGCTCAGGGCCGCGAGATGGGGTCTATTTTATTCCTTCAGGTACGCGAAGTACCAATGGTACGCTTTACCCAGCATTTGCCGTGCCAAAAAAAAACAATCTGTATCGTAACCAAATCCAACAGTTAGAAGAAAAGAGGAAATCACTAGCAATACCAGGACGAAAACGAAAAAAAGTTCGGAAAAATGGAAGAAAACTACGAAGCCATCCACAACAAATTTGAAAAACTTGCATCAGTATACCAAGTAGAAAATAAAGAAGAAAAAAGGCAGAGAAAGACCTCGAAAAACTCCAATAAAATTACGCTAAGCTTGAAAACATACTAAAACAACACGGATATAAATCCGCCCCCAAACATAGAAATCAAGATAACCCCGCGCCTTCACCGCCCAGGAAAAAGAAAGCCAACCACAAGATGCCACCAGCCAAGGAAGTGGATTACGTCGACTCAGAATCTGAAACCACCGACGGTCAACCCGACGAACACATGGACCAGCAACCCTGATACAAACAAACCAGAACACCAAACACCACCAAAAACGAATCCGGATTATCTACACAACAACAAACAGCAACAAAAATAATGACAGATCTTCAACTTTTAGTCAGCAAATTCAAACCAAAAATCATTACGCTACAGGAAACAAGAACCAACTCCTCACAAAACTTTCGCCTAAATGGATACGAAACCTATTCCACCAAACATGAACGTCTTAATTAGTCTTTGATTCCACCCACCGACCATCTGGTCAAGGTGGAACAGCAATAGCAGTTAAGGACATAGTTGGAAGAGTACCACGATGGCCGCCAATATGGCACCGGACCTTCCACGGGCCAACCCCACACCTCCCGCACTCCTCTCCCACCAACATTCGAATATATCGAACAGCATCGAACAAAAGTTTAATATTCGAATTACTAACCTGCTCACAGCATATTTATTCACTTCCCGTGATAATGAACATGTTTATCCAAAGAGTCTTATGCATTTCGGCTCGAATAATATCATAAATTAGCAGTTTCGTGCCAATTTATTAGCCGTTCGCGATTTGGTGGGCTTATCACTGCACTTCACTTCTTCTCAAAGGGCACTGAAAAAATCAACTTTTCACTAACTTCTCCGCACATGAGGAGCTCGAAATGTTGATGGAATGCAAATTAAACATCACTTTTCGAAATCAGTCACTTGTTTAAACCGAAAACTTAATATAAACTGCTTTTTTTGCCCGAAAAAAACGATTAAAAACTGATCGCGGAGCGAATGTAAACAACGGCACCGGCAGCAGCAAACTAATAATTAGGGTGGCTCAAAAAATAATTTTGCTCCGCCACGCTCAGTCGATTGTGATTTATAATTTGGGTTCATCCGATGGTTTGGGCTGGTTTGAATAGAGGCTTACCGTGCACAAGTCGTTTCAGGTTTGTATGACAGTCTATATGGCGAGGTTGAATTGAACATTATTCTGATTGTGGTGCTTCGTCATTGGGCCCTGGCGAGGGGGGAGACCATATGACTGGATGATATATTCAAGAGCTTCAGCTCCATAGACAATCCATATTGAATGGTCGTTCCAATAGTTGCGAGTCGATTTTAATCGAGGTTGCGAATCTTTAGCATGATAATTAGGCTTCTCAGAAGGCATCAGTGAAACGTGCAATTCAACAAAATACCCAGAAATTTTCTGTGATATCTATCGCACCAGGGGCAGATACTGCTAGTCTAGTCTAGTCTACACTATCGCACCAGGGGCAGATGCTTCATACAAAAAGTGTGACATGGGGGTGAGTGGGGTATAAAATGCTATCTTTCAATAAAGTCCCTGGAATGTTGCTTTCAGCTTGTGGGTTCTCTTTTCGCCAGCGTATGGAGGGGAGGCACTGTAGCCAGTGTAATAAAAGGTTTAGTTTCCATACTAGTTTTCATACAAACTTGAACCGGCATGCGCTCAACCACTTTTTGTTCAAATCGGTTTTTGGAGGACACTCGGAGCATGGGACGGAATCGAGTGAGCGTGGTGGAGCTGGGTCGTTTTTTGAACCACCCTAGTAATATTCTTTGTTTTTTTTTTAATACGACACCAATACTACTACAGTATATGGCAGTTTTTATTGTACAAATACTTTCAAAGCATTGTTTTGGTACTCAACCCACCTTCACCTTAAAACAGGCATCTAAGCAGGCATTGCAAATGAACTCTACCCTCGAAGCGGTCGCTGTAGAAATTAACATACCACGAAAAATGACAGTCTGCAGCATCTACCTATCACCAAACCAACAAATCAACAAAAACGAATTGGAAACCATTATAGACTCCCTACCAAAACCCCTTATATTATCTGGTGACTTCAACGCACACCACAACAGTTGGGGCTCAAAAAAAGAAGACCAAAGAGGAAAAATGATCGACTCAATAATAAACGAAAATAATCTAATTATTCTAAACGATGGATCTCCCACCTTCATAAACTCAGCAAATCAGAAAAATATATAAAGCTCTTTTAGTGGAATGTATTCAACCGTCTAAGACGAATTAAGTACTCTCCATTTAATTCGTCTTAGACGGTTGACTCAGCAAATACTAATAGAAACACCAACATACCATCATGCATCGACCTAACTTTGTGCTCTGCTGACCTAGCGGATAAGCTAAACTGGACTGTTGTAGACGACCAACACGGCAGCGACCATTTTTCAATCCTTATAAGATTCGAACAATTTGAACAAAGAAACCGAGCCGTTAGATGGAAAATAGACGCCGCAAACTGGAACACTTTCGAAGAGGAAATTGAAAAGCTTATTCCTCCAAACTCCAATCACTCGATAGAAGAACTAACGGAAGCCATCAAATCAGCAGCCTTACGATCAATACCAAAAACCTCAACCAAAGTACACTCGAAAGCGGCTCCAAGGTGGAACTCAACAGTGGCATAAGCCATCAAGCAAAGAAAGAAAGCTCTAAGAAAAAAGCAAAAATCAAACCCAGGCGATCCCCTCTACCAAGCAATTCACGACGAATTTATAAGCGCCAGAAATAAATGCCGGAAAATCATCAAAGAAGAGAAACAAAAATCATGGGAAAAGTTTGCTTCCTCCATCAACGAAAACACTCCAACTAAAGAAATATGGAACCGCATCCGTGCAATATCTAAAACAGGACAACCAGCATCAAGAACATGGGCAATTGCCGCTGAAAACAAAATCATATCAAAACCCCTGGAAATTGCCAACCACTTAGCTGACCACTTCCAAAAAGAATCTTCAAATGAAGCATACTCCCACAAATTCAAAACCAAAATGCAAAAAGAGGAAAGCCGGCCTCTCAATTTCAGAAGCAGCCGTAACTCAAAATTATGCCAACCATATTCAATGAGTGAGCTTCTACTCCAGCTGGACAGACTTACAGGAACCTCACCAGGCCCCGATGAAATTCACAACGCAATGCTCAAACACCTACCGTTTTACGTCAAAAAGAAACTGCTAGAAGCCTACAACGAAATCTGGCTCAACGGAACCTTTCCAGAACCATGGAGAAAATCAATACTAGTACCGATACCCAAACCAGGAAAATGTCCAAACACAGCTAACAACTTAAGACCAATCTGTCTATCAAGCTGTGTGCTCAAACTATTTGAACGCATGGTAAATAAACGCCTGATGAACCACTTAGAAACCAACGGGGTTCTTGGGAAATCCCAATACGGCTTTCGCAAAGGACACCAAACAATTGACGTCATCTCCCAAATCGACAGCTTTGGCAGAGATGCCATAAAAAACCAAAAACAAGCAGAAATAATATTCCTGGACCTAACGAAGGCATATGACCGCACCTGGCGCAGACTAATATTAAAAAAACTAGCAAAAGCGAAGATCTCCGGAAACATGGCTCAATTCTGCAAGCTTTTCTTAGAACGAAGAGAATTTTAAGTGCGGTACGAAGATCAACTATCAGACACAAAAACCCAAGAGAATGGCGTGCAACAAGGATCCGTTCTCGCAGTCACCTTTTTCCTACTAGCCGTCGACAGCATCAGAGACTATCTCCCAAAGGACACCTTTTTAAAAATGTACGCAGACGACATCACCATCGCTGTCATCTCTAAATCCGCTAAATGGACGCGGGCAAAAATACAAAATACTCTAGATTGCATACATAAATGGAGCGACGCAAATGGATTCCAAATCTCCGCACAAAAATCGGGAATCATGCACATTGGAAAAAGAAAAAAAAACTCCAAAACCAACCCCCGCCCAAACTGGATAACGAAGAGATAGCAGTCACAAAAAACCAAAAACTTTTAGGAGTGTGGCTTGATCGCAACCTCAACTACAACTATCGCACAAAAACGACTAGAGACGAAGTCAAAAAACGGTTAAGACATCATGAACTGCCTCAGCAAAACTAATTTCGGAGCCGACAGGAAAAACCTACTTCATATCCTACATATGACAATTCTACCAAAATGACTATACGGAGCTCCCATAATAACTTGTGCAAACAGACAAAATATTCTAGCTAGCACCATTGTATCACCAAGGTATACGCTTTGCCACAGGAGCCTTTCACTCCAGCCCTATAGAAAGCATACTCTCAGAAAGCGGACTCCCTCCACTACACCTCGCATCAATCAAGAAAACCATTGATTACTGCACAAGGCAACAAGCCAGGGGAATACTTGAATCGGATTTACGAATCATAAATGATACCAAAAACCTAATGAACGAACTTTCCATCCCGCATATGACCATTGAAAGCGAAAACCCTGCAGAATCACAAGCATGGGAAAAACGTGTATACCAAATTAACACCGGAATTCCTGACAAACCCCCGAAAGCAAAACAAATTCAATTCAAAGAACTTTGCAACACCGATTACCCATATCATCGTCACATATATACGGATGGATCAAAAATACAGGATGGTGTAGGCTGCAGCGTACATTCTAACAATATAAATATCGTCACTTGCCTACCCACACACCTATCAATCTTCAGTGCAGAAGCATTCGCCATCATTAAAGCCCTGGAACATTGCCCCACCGGATTAAACGTCATATTCAGCGATTCCAAAAGCGTCTTAGAAGCCGTCGCCAACAACAAATCTAGTCATTCCTGGATAATCAAAATCTTCCTATGATATTATCAGTGGAAAAAAAATCATTCCTATTTATTAATAAAGGAAAACGAAACCCAAAGGTGTGCATAAGTGATCCTAAAATTATATCATTTAAAAATCAAGAATTTTCAACTATGAAGCCTGCTTTAGGAAGGTGTTGATAAATCTATGGCCTTCCATAAGGGTCATGTTTTGGAATTGACAGTATGAAAAGTAAAAACTTTTTTCTTTCAAGAAACGGAACGGAAGAATAAATAATTCCAATTACAGAATTCATCAAAAGAGATATTGCTGCGATCATGATGGAGGTACCAAGTCGAGTCAAGTACGAGACACGGAAGACGACCTTTCTGTTGAGGTCGAAATACGTATCTGTCAAGGTACAATTAAGTGGTGGAATTAAATGGGATTGTACAAACTTGTCTTATGACAAGTGAAGACATTCCACTAAAAAGCTCAAAATAATTTTCTTAACAGCATGGTCTTGTATCGTAGCTGTAGCATCTCAAAAAGGTAAGTAAAACAAAAATGCTTTTTTGCATTTTTCTTACGAATGTTTTGTACACAAAATCAAAGATTCAAGGCAAAAAAGACACAGATTATACTCGAAAAATTTCATTGTTACATTCTATCGTATCAAGTGCTAAAGATTTCAATAAATAATAATACATAAATGACTAAAGACCGTTAAAATGATGACTTAAGCTTCAGTATACATGATTTCCTTGGCTTTTTCACAAAAGGCTTGATTTTCTTCATTATCCTCTTCATTTATCCTGAAAACAAGGTTTAAATTATAATCAAAATAAATCGACAAGTAGTTGAAAAAAAAAGAAAAATTATCATCTTACAATGCTTCAATAAGCGTCAGCTTTTGATAATAATAATCCCGTTCCGCCTCGGCCGTTTGCGTCTTCTCCGTGAGATCGTCTTTTTCCTGTGTCAAAACATGCAACTGCTCCGCCAACTCGTCCCTCGCTTCTCTGATCTTCATATTGCCAAACGCGGTGGTTGGAGCCTTCTTTTCAGCCGGTTTGATCACCGGTTTATTCATACCTCCGGTACCACCACCGATCACCTTCGGCGCTGCACCGCTGACGTTTGCCCTCTGGCTGGGACGTAACGTGTTAGGCGTTCCATACCCCATGGGATGCTGATGGCGAGCACCGAGCGGATCGTACTCTTTGCCGTCGTAATTGGCGTCGAAAAACTTCTTGAACCACTGCAGAAACTCGAAGTTGTCCTGAAAGCGGCCCTTGATCAGTCGGTCGATTGGAACCGCTTTGTCCACCGCCATTGAGACTAAGCTGTTCTGGAAGATTTTTAGATTGTTGAGGAAATCGTGCTCCAGATTAGTGCAGTATTTGACCCGCTTGAGTGGTACGCTGCCCGGGAAGAGAATGTCCATCATTTGGCAGTAAGCGGCACCTTGAATGATGATAGATTATTGATGACTATTTTATTAGTATTTAAAACAAAGAGGGGCATCTAACCTGTGCAGAGTTCCTCAATTTTCCTGAACTCCGACAAAAGAGTGCGATTGACCCACGCAAGCATCTCTTTGCGGGAAAGATTTTCCGTGGTAACACTGGTGCTGTATACATTTACAGCCATTTTTTCACACCTCTCTATGGAATGGAATTTTTTAAGGAAATCGACTATCAGAATACCAACAAAGCAGCAATTCTAACAATAGTTCTTTGTAAACTGCCAAATTATCGGCGATCGTACTTTTGACGGTTCTAGCAATCGTTCGAACAATTCCTTCATTCAGCGGAAGATGGAGACATAGGAGGCATAGGAGAAAGCTTTCCAAAATTTATAGCAGAGCATTCTTTTTAGTACATACTTGTTGTGCTTTTTTAATATACATACTAAAGTTCACGATTGAATTGTTGCTCTTGGTACTAAAACAGTTCTTTAAGATAAAAATCATCCGCTTTGTGAATTGAATTCGTGATGCACACATTTTTAGCATATGCTTACTATACGGTAGCCAACTCCAATGTGACTCAGGATAGGTGTTGAACAAACTTACAAATAGTATTTATTCATTGTACAGCCCTCTTTCGCCATTTGAATTTGTTGATAGAACATACGAGGCAGTCAAGCTCGTCCAGCCAACTCGAGGGCGTTTCTAACCCAAATCATTTGAAAATCATTGTTGAACTTTTTTCTGACCCAATCACTTCCTATACTTCTTGAAGCTCTGTCACTCCGATTTTCAATGCGTGGACTTCATTAATAATGATTATACTGAACAGTTCAACTTGTATAAAAATCTGCATGTGTCGAAGCGCGCAAGCCCAGAAGAAGAGCCAACCGGCACATCAGAATTGGTAGATCCTGATGCTCTACTCGGAATCTTGACCGATTTCAACACTCGACCAATCACTCGTTGAAGTGAGAAAGTGAGTCACAAGGCTAAATAATGTGCACAAACTATGAGGACACAAGGGCTTAGAAATCATTAACAGGGAGAATGTAGATTTGAGGAGGGTTCAAAGTGTAGGACTAGTTTACGAGCAACACAACGAAGGAGACGCGTGGTACTCGTTGAATTTTGCGCATGGATCGGTCAGAATTCGAGATACACTTGACGTCTTGACAGTCTTATAGATAGCCTGCCCATTGAAGTTGGTCATCATTCAGTGTTGAACATGTCTTGTGGAGTAATTTACAACCTCGACACTATCAACCAAACAGAATACCTACCTGTTATAAGACAGGTTTTCCCAAGAAGAATAATTTTTGCAAAATACAGCTTCAGTTCCAAATAGTAGTACATATCCAGCTTTTTACGCTAGCTATAATGTTGTGGGGGGTCATTCAATGATGTACATGTATATTCAATCATGACAGATGTTGTGTACAGCTGCAATGTTTCCATTTCAAGGTAAATTTAGTACATATTTTTCATTCTAATAAGGTATTATTTTTATTCTAGACTATGGCAGATGCAAATTAAATTAAAAATCTGAGAGTCAGCTGAAGCTGACTTTAAGCCAGTAATAAATTACTGCTAGTGCTCTCTTCGCTTATTTTCCGGGGATTGATATTTAGAATGAGAGAATCAATTGAAGCCTCACGAATTAATTATCTGACGGCAACCAACTAGAAGGATTTTTATTCGATGCTCAAGAATTGAAAGTGTTCGTTTTTTGGGCAACTGGTTAAATGTCAGATTAAGAAATGCATATTAGGGATCTCGGATCTCAAAAGAGGTAGCACCTTATATGAAATATTTTACGTACTACAGACGCTGTCTGAGAATGATATACGTAATTACTCGAAATCTACTTAGGTAAAGGTGAAACTTCACAAATCCAACTATTTATTTCGATCTCAAATGCTGAACATTCTCTAAAATGGGGTTCAACAATCTTCCATCTGCATACAACCTCGCCTGCAACGTAAAATGTTGATGGAGCTTTTGAAGGTTACTCATGAAATATGTTAAACTTCTCGAAAACCGGGGTTTGGTACAGCATGCTGAATTATACAAAAAGTTACTACAAGATTCAGCACAAATAGGTGTGAGAAAAGCACTAAGAAAAGGCAAAGGAGATTTGAATATATTTACTTTTTGCGTGATGTACTTAATAAACCCTGACTTGTTTGACGATGCCTTCTTGCAAATTTGTTTTACTTTTGAATTCTGGAGAACTCCAAAAAAGAGAGGTTCTGGTAACTGTAGGATCGAACTCTGGAAACCTCTGTGGGGTGTTGGATAGTTGAAATGAATAAATCAGCAACAACCAACTGGTAACCTTCAGGATTCCATATTGATTTATAACATGGCTAGGGCCGAAAAAGATTACAGGCCTGGTAGCGAGTCACTTTTTAGTGACTTGGTCACTTTTTTCGGGTAAGTCACTAAAAAGTCTCTTTTTTCGAGCTCAAGTCACTAAAGTCACTTTTTCTCGTAAAAAGTCACTATTTTCAACTATTTTGATCAAACTTAGGGTTCCAACTCCAGATTGGATCAAGTTTCGTAAGGTACATCATCCTATCATGGGAAAGCTATTTCAAATGATGTCACACTTTTGTGTGCTCGTCGATATAGTTGCTTTATATTGAACTGATGGATGTATAATAAATGAACTCCTAAAAGAGTGTTACGCCGAAAGTCGCTCTTTATTTCTTCTTGCCTTTAAATTCTCACCAAAACTTGGCCAGTCTTTTAACTTGGTTATAAGCTTTTCAATAATATGACGTGACGTGAATAATAATTTATTGGGCGGATTCTATGTCACTACACATGGGATCGTGAATCCAAACATATGCAAAAGGCTAACTGCAGATTTGCTCATTTTCTAACCCTTTTAAACAATCTATTGAGCTCCATAATCAATTGAACTATTCAGATTAAATATTTTTAATTCTACATGAACTTCCCGGTGTTTCAAGAAATCCAAAAGCAAACAAGGAACTGCTCAAATGATCAAACGATCAGCACTTGAGAATTTGCATTTTGATGATTATTTGTACATTTAAAATTGCATAAACTTTGAAATTGGATCTGAATTTTTAAAGATTTGGAAGTATTGAGTTTGAATTACCGTTTGATATTCCGAGGAAACTTTTTCTTGAGCAAAATTCCTCTGAATAAGCCCTGAATAAGTGATTTAGAATCTGAGCTGTGGTTGCAAATTAGAAATTTTAATTTACTGAACTGATTTTATTTTATCGAAGTTTCAAAAGTTTTCCTCTGCATCTTACGTCAAACTCAAAATCGCAAAAATATATTTAAATTCGTTACTACGCTCGTTGCCTATCTGCCTATTAACGTTCATAATGTGTTTATTTAATGATTTCGAAATGCGAACTCTGGAAACAGTCTTATTTTATAAATGGCAATATTGTTGTTGAGTATGTCACCTTTGGCGCGAATGAAACACCTATTGAAAACAGCTTCTTGTGAGTAGCTTCAATGCTGTATATGAATAGATTTATTTTAACAAATTTTCATACAATACAGTCAAACCTCCATGAGTCGATGTTCTATGACTCGATATCGACTCATGGAAGCAAATTATTCCATACTAAAAAATATTTTCTGGATTACTGTGATGGTCCCTCCAAAGAGCTTTCCAAGGTTTTGCTACTCCACATCTCGATTTTTCCATGAGTCGATGGTCCCTTCAATATCGACTCATGGAGGTTTGACTGTATTACTTAAAACTACTTACATTATAGTGCACAAATCGCGATTTGCCAAAGGCAGATTCGTTTCACACCAACTTTGAATTCATACTGATTTAATTTATCTTTAACAGTGTTGCCAGTTTCACAGAACTAACAACTACCCCAACAATTGATTTTCAGCTTTTTCAACAGAGGGACGTATTGTAGATTTAAAAACTTTGCAAGTGGAAATAATTCCATGTTTAGCAATCATTAGCATGATTTTCAATAATAAAAAAGGTATTTTTACATCATAGATTGAAGAAAAAAGTTCGTAGCTATATACATTGTTCCCCACAATGTTGAGGAGCTGGCTGCAAAATTGTAACTCATTTCCTTGTTATTAACTTCATATAAAAGTCAATTTTCATCACTTTTTCTACAACAAGTGGTCGGGGTTTGACTAAACTGCACCAAGCGGCTTTTTTACTGTTCCGGGTATTATGCTTTTAAAAAGAACACGAGAATATATTTAAATATATTTATATCTTTCTCTCTATCCTCAATTATTAAGCTGGAGTATGTTCAAAACGGTTTGTGAATATTTTGAACTGGTACTAGTTGGAACTGCTTGAACGCATATTTCTGCGTAAAACTTATAGATTTTCCATTGGCTTTTGCTGCGAATTGGCAGAACCCCTACCAAGTGTTACTGGTAAAATCATTTCAAATCTTATTCATCAAACTCTCACGCGTGAGCAAGCTCGTTTACAATTTTAAAGGAAAGCATCGCGCTTGAGTTTTTCATGCAAAATCGTTTCGTTGCACTAATTTTCCGAAATATCAATCAGGTGAAAATACAAAAAAAAATCCTGAGGTAAGTCATTTGATTTTAATCATGCAAGATTTGGCCTTGATTCAAAACATATATGAGTTTTGAAATCTAGAGTTTCTTCTGAAAGTCACTATTTGGTCACTTTTTCTGCAAATGAAAGTCACTATTTGGTCTCTTTTTTCGTCAACGTTGGTCACTTAAGTCACTAATTTGAGCAGCATAGATCGCTACCAGCCCTGAGATTAAATAATCAAATCGTGACCCTGAACATCCGGAACGTACCAATATGCCTGGACGTATGATGAAAAAACCAACGTTGAGTTTACGGAAAGTCCGCGCCTGCCACACACATAATTATCAAAATAAAAACCATCTGAGCCACAAACAATATTCGAATAAATGCTTGCAGTTTGGAATTCACGAAGTTCATTCGGTTGGTCAGAGATTGAACGGGTATTTTGTTCAGCAATCAGCAGCTCTTGTATCAGCAAGAATAAGATAGAAAATTAGTTGAAGAATTAAAAAAAATCGAGATTGGTGGTCCTGGATGCAGAAATCAATTTTCCTTATGACGTTTCCATATAATCAACATTTTCTAAATCGCTTACTTTGATCCAATTACAACGAAAATTATAGTGAACACAGAAAATGTCGAAGGGGGTGATTCAAAGTTTATAGCATGACCTGCGTAAAAAGCTGGGTATGTTAGCATAATTCGCAAGCGTAGCAGAGAAAGCTTCGAGAAGACAAGGGGATAATAATTTCCCGAAACATGAAGTATCAGAATCAGAATACTGCGAGGAACGTCAGGTTTTAAGGGCTTTCAAAAATTAAAACTGCTGTAAAAACCACATTTCTTGATCGATTACTTCACTACAACGTGCATTCGATCCGGATGGATCCCAATTTTCGATTCGTACTGAATTAGGGTTGAGTCAAAATAAGTCGTGTGACACCTCAAACTTGACATGATTTTACAGAGCACTTGGGTTCAATCCGGCCTCTTGATTGAACCCAAGTCGCCAAGGAACCCTAAAAAATCATTCCCATCATTGCTTTGTAAAACCATGAAGTGATGTCACTCGACTTGTTTTGACTCAATTTAGAACCATTCCGTAGGTTCTTCAGATTGAAGCGGATGTGACCGGATTGAACCCAAGTAGCCCAAGAACGCTGAAAATATCATTTCCATCATTGATTTGCGAAATCATTAAATTTTATGTGTCACACGACTTATTATGACTCAATTCGTGAGATCGTATTATGGCAGATGTGGCCTATTGAGCCCGAGTAGCCCAGGAACCCCAAACATAGCATTCCCATCATTGTTTGGCGAAATAATGAAGTTTGAAGTGTCACACGAGCTGTTTTGATTTAAATTTGCAAATGGCCACTTTATCCGGGGACAACTTACCACAACGGATTATGGAATAACTCTGGAACCGTACAAAGTATTGACCCAAATCCAGTATTTGGATCCGAAAAATTGGGATCTATCTGAATCGAATGCAACTTATTACGAAGGAATCGGTTGGAAAATGTTGTTTTTACAGCAGTTCTAATTCTCGAAAGTCATTAAAAACAGACATCAGGGACGAAAAATTAAAGAAGGACAACCCAGAACAACGAATCATGATGAGATGAGATTCTGAAGAAGCTGAAGGTAAAACCAGTCTACTACATGAAAGCAGACCAGGACAACGCAGTAGTGATAATAGATGAAGAGGACTACGACGAGCAGGAAAATCAACGAAGGACCATACAGGCATTTGAGAGTGAATCCGCTACCAGGATGAATAAGACTAACGGAGAGAACAATAAAGGAATGTGAAGCGATCATCTGAGAAGCTCGAGTGAAGACATTAAACTCGGTGAAACCAAGGATTAAATGATTACCAAAGATAAACCCGGGAAGGGGATGCGAAAGATAGTTTCATCAATAGGCTTCCCTACCTGTGAAGGAATTCCAAAGTATGCCGAAACCATTCATGCAGGTCAGTCATCTACATCCCCCCCTGTGAAGGAATTCCAAAGTATGCCGAAACCATTCATGGAGGTCAGTAATCTGCTTCTAGGAGTTCATCCATAAGCTGTTTGAATCAGGACGTATCAAAGAAGAGGACATAATGGTATCATTCGATGTTGCGGCATTGTTCTCAAGCGCTCTAATGACAAACGCTCTGAATCTTCTGAATAGTTGGTCGCAAACATAAAGAACGGAAACAGCATGGCAATCAGAGGTGAAGATGTACCTAAATCTGACAAAGGCTATGCATGACGGATAACTACTTCACATTCCACATTTTGACTGTTCTACGCAGCAGTCGTGTGTGTTTAAACGGCTTAACTGTGGATGTACCACGGATAAAGCACATGTGAGGATTGGGTAGAACAAGGATTCGAAAGATATTCAATTTGCAAAAAAAGGCTAACTGTGGTGGAGGTTGCTTCTCGGATTCTGATGGCTTTTCCGCAAACGCTACCTTCAACTGGTCTTGTTGTGTAGTGGCTTTATCTAGAGCAGCGGTTCTCAACCTTTTTCTTGAGAGGTACCCCTTCGAACATTTCCAATAATTGAGGTACCCCCTATTATTTTGATGATGGTAAATGAAATAAGCGTAATTCATAATATGTATGAAAAATGGACCTGGAAACTAACGAGAAATATGGCTCCCCAATAAGAAGAAGAATGCCAATAAGAAGAAGACGACTCCCCATAAAGCTGGCTGAAATTTTCATTACTTCGTAAGTTTATAGCTCAAGCTTCCTACAAGACATTCATGACTATTGAAACCTTCCATGCCTCTTGAAAAAAGGCTTCAGAAAAATAAAGCTTCCGATCCTCTTGAATAGCGGCTTTCGAGCCACCTAAAAGAAGGCTTCTGTACATCTTGTTAGGACGCTTCCATGGCTCTTGAAAAAAAAAATCCGAACCACTTGAAGGGACGCTTCCAGGACTTTTGAAAGAAGGCTTCTCATCCCTTTGAAATGGGGTTTCCGAGCCTCTTGGAAGAAAGATTCTGGCTTTTAGGGCCTGATACCAAACCTCCTAAATTTCTGGAGAACCATTCCTCCTTATTCCCGGTGGACCATGGTGCACAGTTTCACGTAGAGTCCCTCGCTGGCACTCACTCGGACGATGATCAGCTGCCCCTAACATGGAAAATTTCCGGAGAGGAGCAAACTCCCCCTTCCCGGACAGCATACGACCATAATTCCCATCGGGGTTGGTTACCCGACTTAAGGTTGCTCGTATCCCGGCCAGCGCCACGAGGAGGTAGGGATAGGATTTGCTGAGTAAAAGGCCAAGGACCGCGAATTTTATTCCTCAGGTACGCGCGTACACGTTTACGAGCCTATTGAAGGAGACATACAAGCCTCTTAAAAGAAGCTTTTCGAGTCTATTGAAAGAATGTTTCAGAGGTTTTCGGGCCTTTTCAAAGGAAGCCGTCGGGCGTTTTGAAAAGAGGATTTAGGGCTTTTTGAAAGGAGGCTTCCGAGACTCTTTAAAAGAGGCATCCGGGCCAATTGAAATGAGGCTTCCGGGCCTCTTTGGAGAAGGTTTCCGGGTCAGTTGAAAGGAGGCTTCCGAACCTTTTGAAGGAAGCTTCCGAACCTCTTGAAAGAGTCCTCTGAGCCTCTTGAAAGGAGTCCTAAGAGCCTATTGAAAGAGGTTCCGAGCCTCTTGAAAGTAGGCTTTTGAGCTTCTTAATAGGAGACTTCCAGGCTTCTCAAAAGGAAGCTTCCGGACCTCTTAGAAGGAGGCTTCCTGGCCTCTGGAAACGAAACTTCCGGGCCTCTTGAATAAATGTTTCCAGGCTTCCGGGCCTTATGGAAGGAAACTTCCAAGCATCTCAAACGGAGACTTCCAAGCCTCTTAATATGAAGCTTCCAAACGTTTTTGAAAAGAGACTTTCAAGCCTTTTGTTCCATGATGAAACAACTTCCAAGTCTCTTGAAAGGAGGCTTTCAAACCTCATAGCATATTCTTAACATATTATTCAACATTTTGTTTCGAACAGGTAGATTGCACCGAAATTTAAAAAAAAAATCATTCGGCGTTTTGTCCGTTTAGGCTGTTTTCCACAGCTCCTTATCACTGAGCGAGTTAAGGGTAGGATTCAATACGCTTTCATTTAATGATCCCCATGCAAATAATGTACAAGACAATGTTTTGAAATAAAAAATAGCAATAAGTTTTTATTGGAATTGTAATACATCCGCCATTACGCATTTTTGTTCGAGGTACCCCCTTGGGCCAGCGAAGGTACCCCCAGGGGTACATGTACCCCAGGTTGAGAACCGCTGATCTAGAGCATAAAGCCCAAAGTGGTGGGTAGCGACCCCCCAGCATGTGTAAATCTTATGGAAGGGGGTCGCGACCCTCCAGCAAGCTATGATCTAGTGGCCTATCTAGAAAGTAGGAGGTTGACGGTTCGAGTCCCTCCAAGACACGTGGATTCCTTTTCGCAAATTTCATATCAATTGACCATTTCGAAGAATATACTGTGCATATGCACAGCCAAGATATTCAACAAAAAATGATTTTCGTATTCGAGTTACCGAATAATATCCAATTAATTGTTACTACAAATAGCCAAATGGAGCACCGACGACAAATTCGCTTTCACCGTTTTTGTGCAAACTATTCATGACGAATTTGGAGAACAACCCACAGTAGAGGATCCCAAACTTTTTGGATACGTGACCCACCTAGTAGAATCCCATATTGCTTGGTACCCAACAGGTACAAAATGCCTTTGTTTTTAGAAAGTCGATAAAAATGAGTTTGCGTTAGATTGCTTAAAAATTAGGGTAATACATTGTTTCATATCCCTTCATTGTACATATTTGCCAAAATCTTTGCCATTCATTCTATTCGGAATGGATTTAAATTGGATTTGAGGTGGGTTTGTATTGAATTTGGATTTGATTTACATTCGACTTGGATTTGGATTTGATTTACATTGGATTTGGATTAAGATTGAATTTGAACTGGATTTGGATTATATTTGAATAAGTTTCGGATTGAATTTAGATTAGTTTTGGATTGAATTTGGATTTGTATTGAATTTGATTTGGATTTGAATTGGATTAGATTTGGATTCGATTTGGATTGAATTTGAATTGGATTTATTTGGATTGTAGTTGGATCAGATTTGGAAAGGATTTGGATTTGGATTGAATTTGGAATACATTTGGATTAGATTTTAATTGGATTTAGACTGCAGTTTGATTGGATTTGGATTGGATTTGGATTACATTTAAATTGGATTAAGATTGGATTTCGATTGAATTTAGAATGGATTTAGATTGGATTTGGGTTGGATTAGGATTGAATTTAGATTGGATTTGGATCAGATTTAGATTTGGATTGAATTTGTATTAGATTAGGGCTAGATTTGGATTGAATTTTGATTGGATTATTATTGGAATCGGATTACATCTGAATTTGATTAAAATTGATTACAATTTTGATTTGGATTTAGACTGAATTTGAATTGAATTTGGGTCGGATTCGGATAACATTTGGATTGAATTTAGATCAGATTTGGGCTGGATTTGGATTGGATTTGGATTGGATTTGGATTGAAATTTAATTTAGGTTGGTTTTGGATTGGATTTACATTCGCTTTGGGTTGGATTTGGATTCGATTTGGATTGGATTTGTATTAGATTTGGATTATATTTGGATTGGATTTAGATCAGATTTGGATTGAAATTGAATTGGATTTGGATCGGATTTGGATTACATTTGGATTGGATTAAGATTGGATTTGGATTGAATTTGGAATGGATTTAGATTGGATTTGTATTGGATTTACATTGAATTTGGGTTGGATTAGGATTGGATTTAGATTGGATTTGGATCGGATTTGGATTACATTTGGATTGTTTTTAGATAAGATTTGGATTGAATTTGGATTACATTTGGATTGGGTTAAGATTGGATTTGGATTGATTTTGGAATGGATTTGAATTTGGGTTGGATTTGGATTAGATTTGGATTGGATTTAGATTTGGATTGAATTTGAATTGGATTTGGATCGGATTTGTATTACACTTGGACTGGATTTAGATCAGATTTGGGCTGGATTTGGATTGAATTTAGATTGGATTATTATTGGAATTGGATTACATTTGGATTTGGTTTCAATTGGATTTGGATTAAGATTGAATTTGAATTGAATTTGGATCGGATTTGGATTACATTTGGATTGAATTTAGATCAGATTTGGGCTGGACTTGGATTGGATTGGGATTGAAATTTGGATATGGATTGAATTTGGAATGGAATTAAATTTAGGTTGGATTTGGATTGGATTTACATTCGCTTTGGGTTGGATTTGGATTCGATTTGGATTGGATTTGTATTAGATTTGGATTATATTTGAATTCCATTTAGATCAGATTTGGATTGGATTTTGATTAGTTTTGGATTGGACTTGGATTTGAATTGAATTGGGATTGGATTTGAATTAGATTTTGATTGGATTTAGATTCCATTTGAATTTGATTTGTATTGGATTTCATTCGATTTGATTTACATTGGATTTGGCTAGGATTTGAATTCGAGTCACATTCGGTTTGGATTTAGATTGAATTTGAATAGGATTTGGATCGGATTTGGATTAAATTTGGATTGGATTAGGATTGGATTTGGATTTAATTTGGAATGGATTTAGATTGGATTTGGGTTGGATTTGGATTGAATTTGAATTGGATTTAGATCGGATTTGGATTACATTAAGCTTGGATTTGGATTTAATTTGGAATGGATTTAGATTGGATTTGTATTGGATTTGGATTTGGATTGGATGTGAATTGGATTTGGATCGGATTTGGATTACATTTGAATTTGGAATGGATTTGTATTGGATTTAGATTGGATTTGGATCGGATTTGGATTACATTTGGATTGGATTAAGATTGTAGTTGGATTGAATTTGGAATGGATTTGGATTGGATTTAGATTGGATTTGGATTGGATTTGGATTACATTTGGATTGGATTTGGATTGGATTTAGATCAGATTTGAATTGGATTTGGATTACATTTGGATTGGATTAAGATTGGATTTAGATTGAATTTGGAATGGATTTGGAATGGATTTGGATTGGATTTAGATCAGATTTGGATTGGATTTGGATTACATTTGGATTGGATTTGGATCGGATTGAATTTGGAATGGATTTGGGTTGGATTTGGATTTGGATTGAATTTGAATCGGTTTCGGATCAAATTTGGATTGAATTTGAATTGGATTTGGATCGGATTTGGATTACATTTGTATTGGATTTAGATTAGATTTGGATTGGATTTGGATTACATTTGGATTGGATTAAGATTGTATTTGGATTGAATTTGGAATGGATTTGGATTGGATTTGGATCGGATTTGGATTACGTTTGGATTACATTTAGATTGGATTTAGATAAGATTTGGATTGAATTTGGATTGGATTAGGATTGGATTTGGATTGAATTTGGAATGAATTAAGATTGGATTTGGGTTGGATTTGGATTGAATTTGAATTGGATTTGGATTGGATTTAGATTAGATTTAATTTGGAATGGATTAAGATTGGATTTGGAAAATATTTGGATTGGATTAAGATTGGAATTGGATTTAGATTGGATTTAGATCAGATTTGGATTGGATTTGGATTGCATTTGGATTGGATTTAGATCAGATTTGGATTGGATTTGGATTACATTTGGATTGGATTAAGATTGGATTGAATTTGGAATGGATTTGGGTTGGATTTGGATTCGGATCGGATTTGGTTTGAATTTGAATTGGATTTGGATCGGATTTGGATAAAGTTTTGATTGGATTGTATTTGGATTTAATTTGGAATGGATTTAGATTCGATTTTTATTTAATTTGGATTGGATTGAATGTGAATTGGATTTGGATTAAGATGGGATTTAGATTGGATTTGGATCGGATTTGGATTACATTTGGATTGGATTTAAATCAGATTTGGATTGGATTTGTATTACATTTGAATTGGATTAAGATTGTAGTTGGATTGAATTTGGAATGGATTTAGATTAGATTTGGGTTGGATTTGGATTTGGATTGAATTTGTATTGGATTTGGATTGGGTTTTCATTTCATTTGGATTGGGTTAAGATTGGATTTGGATTGAATTTGGAATGGATTTGGATTGGATTTAAATTTGATTTACATTGGATTTGGGTTGGATTGGGATTCGATTTGGATTCCGATTCGGATTGAATTTGAATTGGATTTGGATTAGATTTGGATGGGATTTAGATAAGATTTGGATTGGATTTGGATTAAATTTGGATGGATATGGATTCGATTTGGATTTAGATTGTTTTTGAATTGGATTTGGATTGCATTTGGATTGGAATTAGATCAGATTTGGGCTTTATTTGGATTGGATTAGGATTTCGATTGAATTTGGATTGGATTCGGATTGGATTTGGATTGAATTTAAATTTGATTTGGTTTTGTATTTGGATTGAATTGAAATTTGATTACGATTTAATGAATTGGTTTTGGAATGAATTACGATTGATTTGAATTAGATTTGAATTGGATATGGATTAGATTTGGATCGGATTTGGATTGGATTTTGGTTGGATTAAGATTGGATTTAGGTTGAATTTGGATTTCATTTATGTGGATTTTATTTGGATTGAATATCGATTGGATTTGAGTTAGATTTTGCAAAAATATCTGCAATTTTTTATTCTATTTCTGAGTGTTTGACTCTGTCCTGCATTCATAACTCCATCTTTTTTGGATAACGAAAAAAAGGCCATTTACTTCGTGAATTTACCAAATAATTCCGTAGATTCAAATCAAATTCCTTGTGTAGATTTGTGATACAAAATTGGGTTAAAAGTATGATTCAAAATAAGTCTTTCGCGACCCACCATTGAGCAATCCACGACCCCACTTGGGGTCGAGACCCACAGTTTGGGAACCCACTACAGGATCAAAAAGTACTACCCGAGAAATTATGGAGATACGTCGATGACGTTTATAGCACCATCAACCGAAAGGATCTACCCACGATTTTGGAAGCGATAAACTTCCGTCATACGCATAATTGTACCATGTTTGCTGGGATTCCTATGTACAAGGGACAGTTATGCGTAGAACGGCAATAAACAACGTACATAAGAATATCAAATTTACCCACGAGGAGAAAATTAAGGTGAATTACCTTTATTACATCTACTAGTCATCATGGAAGCAAATACAACATTGAGTCTCGAAATTTACAGGAAGCCCACGAAAAAAAATTAGAGTCATCCCATATACATCGAACCACTCGTCTTCATCTTCTTCTATGGCTCTACATTCCAACTAGAACTTGACCTGCTTTTCAACTTGGTGTTCTATTAGCATTTCCACAGTTATTATTTGAAAACTTTCTTTGCCCGCCAATGCATGAGTATGTATCTTGTGTGTCAAATACAATGAATATACTATGCCCAGGGAGTCAAGAATGTTTTCCACCCGAAAACATCCTGGACCGGACCAGAAAATTGAACTCACCATCTCCGGATTGGCGATCCTACGTCTTTGTACGCAAGGCTAACTGGAGATCCTTATTATCTTTAGAATATTACGATCGAACGAGTAATATAGACATAAAATGGCAGCATTTCATCACATGATTCATAGGATGTAGACGGTACCCCTAAGCGAAGAAAGAAATACGAGGGCGAGGGAACTACAACAACGAGTTTAGTACTCTCCATTTAATTCAACTACGTTTTGTTATCTTTGCAGATACGTATTTCGACCGCAACTATGTGGTCGTCTTCAGTGTCTCGTACTTGACTCGACTTAAAGTCTAACTCGTCTTCGACGGTTGAATACATTCCACTAAAAAGAGCTTATATTTTTATACTGTTTGTAAACCTTTTATTTACATTCATAAAATGACCAGTGTTGGTTTAATCACTCATAAATCTCAATCAACGAGCGCTCCCGTGCGAACGAAATCGTCTGCGATTTTAAAGGAATGCATCACGCTTGAATTTTTCATGGCAAAACGCATAATTTCACTCATTTGCCAAAAAATCATTTTGGTTTAAAAACGCATTTGAAATCAATTTGGGGGCAATTTATTGCTTATACATAAAAGAGTGTCTAATATTTTATGCGACAAACGTCAATTCATTGTTTTAACGAAGGAGAACAAAAGAAAACCTACGATGATTCAAATGGATGATTCAACTCATCCATGAGTTTTTAGGTGCTGAGTTGGGTGCGTTTCAACTCACGCTTGATTTGAATCATCCAAGAGTTTTGAGATTTTGAGTTTTTACCAACACTGAAAATGACAAATGGCACATTCAACAAAAGAACAAATTCTTAGTCCCATATAATTTTGAAATGCAAAATTAAAGAAGTTCCGGGACTCCAGAAATTCTAGAACTCTGAAAATTAGAGTTCAGCTCGGTTTTTCCTTCAGATTTAGACTATGTAAAAACATCGATACCCATAAAAACCCCAATTCCGCTTTAGATAAGCTTCTACACGAAAAAGCTTTACGCTCCATTGGAGTACTAAATAAAAGCTTCGCCTCAAAACTCCAATAAAGAGCATGGGAGCTTGTATTCGTGCACAATTCTCGCGACGCTATCCCCATGGAGCATTATTGGAGCCACGCGCCAACGTTATACGCATCGAACATTCAGCGTGCTCAGCCCTCTCTTTGGTTGCGACAACGACGACGGTGGCAGCGACAATATTGGCGTCGTGCACACCACAGCAGGTGCCAGAGCGACAAAACTCCCCTCATTCAGTCTTGTGAGGAATCGTGAACGGAACAGTTTGATTGCGTCTCCATTGGAGCTCGTTCCTTCGTTTGTAGTCGGCTAAGCGCCTGCTTCGATCGGTTCGGTCTGTGTGTTAATAAGTCTTTCCGTACCTACAACAGACTTTGCTTTGTGATTGTGTTCATAACCCATCAAACATCTGATCAGCGGTCTCCAATAGCAACTGCTTCAAAGTTATCGAATTGCTCATCATTCGTGACTTCGCTAATTGAATCATCATCTCAAGCCTGGGTAGTAAAAACATGTAAGTATGGGCGAAGAGTAGAACGAAAAGCCAGAGCACTATTTTTAGGCAGGAATTTATCGTTTGGGAATGCAGCAGACTGCTGTCTCACGCATTGCACGTGCGTGCAGAAGTTCAATGTTTTCGGAAGCGGTCGGTATTTGACGGTGCGAGGCGTGTAGGCAGCAAACATGTCTGTCCATCTAGTAGACGATGCCTTTGGCAGAGTGCCAGAAAGGCGTGGGATGCTGCGTTTTTATTCTAGCCTTCTCAAACATGGAGCGGAAGTTTTCTCACCAAACAGGCACTGTTTTCCGGCTATAATAGTCCATCGCTGCTGGAGGGACGTATTATCGATTTTTCCATCGAGTGTTGGAGACAGCAGCCTACACACACTCGTCACGAAAATACCAAAAAGGTGCGGCGTTTGGAGGCGCTAGATAGATTGCAGTGCAATCCATTACCGAAAATGGTGTTTCAGTGCTAAAGTTTGCGATTGCTTCTTGATATGGAAATATGGGAGCATTAATCAATAACCAAATTAATTTATAGCAGGTTTATTCTATTTAATTTATTTACTAAGAACAATAAATTGCCGCATTGCCTATTTTTGCTTTGAAAATTATAACGAGTGTGAAATGGAAAACGAATAATATTTCCTTCAACCTAATAAAGGCTTTTGCCAGGTGATAATAAAATTTATAAATTTGGAATTATATTCCGGTGGAGGTACCTTTCTCGTGCATTATAAAATGTATTTAGAATATTACTTAAGAGGTATAGATCTCATTCTTTTGCATGCATTAGTATCTATATATCTCGATTCTAACCGAAATGCATGTTACACGCGATATCTTATCATGTCTATAAGTCATGTTGTTATGTAGAACACTATTACGATTACAGGCATACCTCGATAGTACGTACACCTCCGTAATTTTAGTGTACGTACTATCGAAGCGTACGTACTATCGAAGCAAAAAATAAATAGGGCAAAAAAATTTTTTTTTGCCTTTCTATTTATTTGGGAGTGGTGTAATGTTTATAAAACCGCTCGGAAGCCAAAATTTCGATAGAAGGCTCTGTATTCTAAGCAAATTTATATTTGATATAGTATACAACAGACCAGCATGACTCAGATTTTTCTTAAATTGGTGCCTACATATAGCATTGCGCAAAATTATCGTCCTTGTAAATGTGAGGCTATTGTTTTTATGAAATATTGTATGTTAATGCTTCGGAACATCCATAAATTACGTGATATTTGTGACGTTTTAAAGATATGTTACACATCATGCATAATTATGCATGTTACTACAAAAAGTGACGATTGGGGGTTGATCACAACATTTTTACGTGACGTATTTTATGGATTCCACCTATAGATTTTATGTAGATCAAAAGCTTTAAGGATGTCCTGAGCTGTCACTGTCGTTGCGATTCTATTGGCTCCATTGACGCTTCCTTACCAAAGCGACAAACTGTCAGCTATAGCAACAAACGCATCGCGTTGATTTGGAGGAACCTTTATTATGATTCGTAATTATATACATAAGTACATTACACTAAGATGAGTATCAAGATAACAAACAAAACTGATTTCTTACTTTCTAAGTTATTTTAATTTTCTCGTCTGTAAAATCGTTTTTTATGCCTTTCTCGTACAACAATGTGTAACGAAAAGGCTATAAACTTCAAAAACGATTTTTGATAGGAGGCCTGGAGGGTCGACTTTTATATACTTGATCGGTATCGGCTTGATGAATTGAGGTGGTGTCTGTCAATAAAGAATTTAAATCTAAATCATTGAATGTTGATCTACTCACAAACTGCCACTAGCGTAGATCTCTGTCCAAAAAGTGCGACGTTGGATAATTTTTGGCAACATGGCCACTATTCAACACATTCTCGGCCAAACATAAAGATACTTTTTTCTGAAAATGTGTGTTTGTTCTTCAGGAAACTAAGGAATTACTCCATGAACTCCCTCTGAAATTCTACTAGATTTTTTTTCGTGTTTTAGTTTGAAATTATTTCAAAACTTTATTTGAAATTTGTTTTGACATTCTTAAATATTTTCCTATGAAAATTCTATAGGAAATTCATTCAAAAAACTTCTAATTTTCAAATTTCTCCTAGATTTGTTTCAGATATTCTTCTAGGTTTTTTTTTTCGAGAATATCTCCAGGAAATCCATGGGTGAATCCATCAAGATTTTTCGAAACTCAAACTCAAACAAAGAAATACATAGCAATTTTTTTTTCAAAAATTACTTTAAGAAATTCTTCAGAAAATCCTTTCGGATACTCCTATTCATCCTGAAAAAGGAACTTCCCGGAGCAGTTATTGAAGGAATTTCCTGCAGAATAATTTGAGAAAATTCTGTGGGAATTCCGAAACGAATTCCCGGATAATTTTTGATGAACTTTAAGGGGGAACTTTTAAAGAGATTTCTGAACAAGTTCTTGAAGTAATTTCCGGGGAAATTATTGGCAGATTTTTTGGAAGAATACATGGAGGAATTTCTGGCATAAAAAGTGGGAGAGTTTCTCGAATAATTTTCGGGGTTATTGTTTTAAGATATTGCTGCAAATTCCTGGAAAAAACTCTCGGAAAATACTGAAGGGCATTTTGGATGATTTTTTTTTAGAAATTTTAAGCGAAGTACCGTTGAAATTTCGAGAATGGCTGCAGGATCTTCCGGGAGAATCCCTTAAATAATTTCCAGAGGAATTTCAAGGGGAGTTTTTGTAGGTAATTCCGAAAGAGTTTTGACCATTGGTGGAAATCTGTTAACCTTGTTCACAAAAACCATGCCATGCAAAATACTCGCGAACACTTGTTTTGCCTTTTCTTGCCTACCTACTACTCACAAAGAAATCAGAAAAGCGAACCCCGAAAAATGTTCGTGGAGCTTCGCGAGTCATTCGGGTTAATTTACAAAATGTCATAAACCAACCTCGGATTATAATTCACACGGATGTTCGAGCAAGAACACATTTGTTCATTATTACTGTGTTCATGTTAAGTGAAATTTATCCATTTTATTCGAAGTAACCACAAATACTCGCGATCATGATTTTTACTCGCGAAAAAATACTGCCCTGCTTTTTGTCTTTACTCTGCCCGTACTCGCGAACAAAGCAAGCAATGCAGACAGTAGGTTTGCGCGAGTGTGGCATTTCTGGTAGGCCCAATTACACTCTTTTCTTACTCGTGAAGCGAGTATTTCCAGCACTGGTTTTGGCGAAATTTAATTTTTGTAGCGAGATGAATTTGCAGACGAATTTTGCAAGGAATTTCCTTGAGAATTCCCGAAGAAAAAAACGGGAACAATTTTCCGGGAGAGTTCTTGGAGGAATTTCCGGAATAATTCCTGGGGCGTGAGTATCAAGGGCTTCCACGTGAGTTTCTAAAGAAAATACGGAAAGACTTCGAAGTAATTAATGGAGAGATCTTGCTGAAATCTCTAGAGTAACTCCAGAGAGAATGCCCGGAGGAGTTTACATGGGAATTTCTGAATGATTTTCTGGTGGAAGTTCTGGGAAAGGGGATGTGGGAATTTCTAAGAGAATTCCTAAATGAATTGCTGAAGAAATTACCGCGAACATAATGGAATTTAGAGGGTATTTTTGGAAGGATTACCGGGGAAATATTTGGCTATAATTTATAATGGATGTCGGGAGGAATTTCGTAAAAATTCGCGGAGAAATTCCTAGAGGAACTTCCGGAGGAATTCCTGTAGGAACTTTCAGAGAAATATCTGGAAATACTCCCGTAGGAATTCCCGGAAAAACTTCCGGAGGAATTCCTGGAGGAACATCCAGATAAATTCCGGAAAACTTGTAATACACGAAATTGATTTACGCTGACTCACGCCGCCGCCAATCACCATCACGCCACTGGCACGGGCTGAAAATGATCTATCACGCCTCACCGTCGATAAAATTTCAATCGGCGCACAGGTCTAGATAGAATATCAAGTTAAATCATGTATGGAATTTTCGACCAAACTACCAAGGTATCCCAGGGAGAACTCTTGGGAGAAACTACTGTTCCATGATAAACTCAGTAAGACGTCCCAGAGGAAATTTTCCACCAAAAATTTTCCTCATTTTAGTAACGTTGCTAATTTGTTCCTCAAGAAAAAAAATGTTACCGACAAGTGGATCGAATGGAACTAAACTTAATGTAAACTTAATTAAACAGTAAAATATCTTGCCGAAAATTTAAAAATAAAATTATTAATTTTATGAATCACCATTCCCATGATAGAATTAATTTACTCCTCGGGGAAATATTTTCTGGTCTATCAGGTGAACTAATGCATGGGGCTCTGGAACTAATTTCCTTGATAGATAAAATAATTCATAAAAATAATAATTGTTCAATTAAGTGGATTGCTAATATGCTTTCTAAGACAATCATACCCATACAATTTCAATAATCGCTGATAACACTCGCTCAGCTGTTTCAGATGTTCCTTCAATTGTTTAAAATGATAGTAAAATGTGTGTCACGTAAGACTGGCAAGCATTCATTACACGATACTTCTTCAAAGTTTTGCTACTTAATTCCTTATAAGCTCACGATGGTGTTTAAATCAATTGTGAAATTATTACGTAACATATGAAGGACCCCCGCATGTGCCATGATCAAAGCATATTCAAATTTTTACTAAAATCGTAAAGAAAATTGAACGAAAAAAAATTTTTTTTTGTACGTACTATCGAGGTAAAATGTACGTACAATCGAGGGTACGTACTATCGAGGGTACGCACTATCGAGGGTACGTACTATCGAGGTATGCCTGTATTTCAACATCAACTGTAAAGTCGGCTTCAGTGGCTAGAACTTAATTCAATTGCAAAACACTGATACACAACAACATTGCAATCAAAGTGCGCATATCGACAATAGAATAATATGTGAATATATGTAAATAATGATGTAGTTAAAAACCTTCTGGTTGACAATGCTCTCTCAGAATTATCTACACTAGAAGAACATTGTCTATGTTTCCTTTATTTGACCATGTACCATGTTTCCTTTATTTGAAGAGCGACTGACTATTTTTTTCTGTATAAATCTGCTACTTAATACATCACATGAGAAATTCAAGTTTCCCAATAAGGAAACGTGATCGTCCTTCAAACGTAACTTTATGAAGAACGCTTTGGCTACCGACGCGTCGTCATTGTTTACGTGAATGAGGAATATTTTTAATTTTCAACTCGAAAGTTCAGCTCGATTGCACAAACAAACAAATGCTTTCCAAAACGCATAGATCGTTACGTATCTTCACTAAGCGGATACATTTTACTAACATCTCGTTTCAATGAACTTTTCAAACCATCGTACCAACATCGACGAAGACGACGGTAATGTTCGCTTTCAGAGCTGACGTAATCTCGCCGGCTTCGTTGAGCATTTGACCTTGCCAATCGACGATGATGGTGGTAACGTTCGGAATCATGATCGTGAAAGTTAGTATGCGTTTAAGTAGGCAGCTCCCCTTGCGATGACTTCAACAACCGATCCCTACGTTCCAAGCTGGCATGAGGGATGAATCACTTGCGGTGATTCAAACTGATCCGCTGCAATTGTGTTGTCAATTTACCATGGTCAGACAGAGCGAACCAAAACCGAACGCCGCTTCTATCATTTCGTGCAGCATAGATGCAGAACTAACGTATGATAGAACGATCATCGTGCGGACACCGGACCGAACCGCGCGTCGTCAACCGCCTCCACGGGGTATAGTGGAGGCAATGAATTAGGGCCTACGCGTGGTCATGAGCGAATGGCGCACGAAACAAGTCCGGAAGAAGGCGGCAATTTGGAATAGCGTGGTTTGTTTTAGAATTGATGTTAAATGAATCACAGTGTCTTAGCCTTCTTGGTTGTAAAAAGCGGTGAATTCGAACATATGATAACTTTGGATGCTCTAGAACAACAATCATTATCTTTCCTGAAGGATATGAAGGATATTATGCATTAGCTAAACGTACCCAACTAACTTGTCATAAGACGAGTCTGCACTATTCCATTTAATTCCACTACTTTATTGTACCTTTGACAGATACGTATTTCGACCTCAACAGTAAGGCCGTCTTCGGTGTCTCGTACTTGATTCGACGCCTTACTGTTGAGGTCGAAATACGTATCTGTCAAAGGTACAATAAAGTAGTGGAATTTAATGGGTAATTTACTGCAATGGGAGTAAAAGAATTTGTGGTGAGTTTGAAACTCATCACGAGACCAATTGTATAATCACCTTAAAATGGTTTATTTATTTATAACTAGCAGACCCGACGAACTTCGTTTCGCCTAAAATTGATTTATTCTCTGCTTAGTTCTCGAGTTATGCAGAAATTTCTGTCTCATTTGTATGGGAGCCCCCCCTTTCCAAAGGAGGAAAGGGTCTCGCACCATCTTAAGGTGATTATATAATCAAGCCATGTGGTGAATTTTAAATTCACCACACGGTTTTCTACTCCTATTATCAAAAGTTCATATCTAGCGTAATAATTTTCGTACAATGCTGAAATTCAAGTCGATTGTTTAGCATAAGTAAGTAAACGATTTACGGATGTTTCATCCCCATGGGCGTTGTGGTTCTCTCAATTCGTGCTCTTGAAAAATCACTAGAAAAAGCACGTGGTATCCAAGATGGCCGATTTGTGGCTTTGTTGTATAACCACCTTAAGGACCTTCCCCGGCGGCCCCGAAAACCTCTGCATACAAATTTTCAAGCCGATCGGTTTAGTAGTTTCGGAGTCTATAAGGTTTAGACAGACAGAAATTCATTTTTATGTATATATATAGATATAGATATAGATATAGATTGATTTTTTTATATAAGTTTATATAGAATAAGTAATGCGTTGGGATTCAAAAACGTTATACATATATCCAAATAACCATTCAATCATTGTATTGATGTTGGTTTGCCATAACGCCATATTATGTTTGAAATTTGCATACACAGAGGCTGAACAAAATGATCGAGGCTATTGGCCTTTTGCATTTTTTTTACAGAAACTAGAGCTTTTTCTGAGATGATTGATGAATTTATATCACAGATCGGTCGACAAACATCTAATATAACTATGACCGTTACCGTTAAATCCGTGAAATCGGTTTCAAGAAAGGTGACCATTTTTTTAATTACACCCAGGTTTTTTTTACACGGTTGGAATTCATCAATTTCTCGGTAAACCCGAACTTTCACAACTTTTTAAATACCCCCTGAATTTTCTTTGATTTTTTGTGAATTTTTTGGTGGGGTCAACTCATTGTTTCATTGACGCTGAAGGTCTTAAACGACTAAAACCAAACCGTGTAAAAAAAACCTGGGTGTATGTATCAATGGGTATTAAACTTTATGGCTTCAAAGTCATAACAATGCACATATTTTTAGTGTAGGAGAGAATGGTCTTGCACCCATGCCATGTCAAAAATAGCAATCCAAATCTTTACCCTATACTTCTGAGTAATGTTTCCATAACAATTTACGTGCTCTTATTTCCATTATTACGTGGTTAAAATACTCGGAAAAATTATCCGTTGGATTTTGGTCCTCTTAATTAACGGCCGTATTCTCGATTTCCTGCGTAAAAATCTCGTCAATCTCGCCCTATTGAAAATTCGTGAACAAGATTCTCGACGTGTGAGGCTCTTTTTTCTATGCCAAGTCTATTATCAATCTCTATAACATCTTTCTCTTTGTTATTTTAGGTTTTCTTTGTTTGAACCATGGTAGCAATATTTCAAAGTCAATACAGTGAAAAACATAGATCTTTGTGTAAACTATGGTCGCATTCATCGCCGTCGTGGTGAGATGACTGTTAGTGCAGAGATGAAATTTAGAATTCAGTTCGTGCGTTACCACATAAAAATCAGTTGCACATTTAAACACGTGGTGATTTTTTATCATTTGCTTTGCGAATTTGTGCAGTCCACTGTGGTGCATTCCAGTTCTGAGGTTTACTTCTCTCTTTCACCTGGAATGTGAAGTTGATTTCAAATCGGTACAAATAAATAAAAAAAAACATCACCTTCATCCAGTGCTACAACCCTGATTTTTACTACTAAGCCTCCAAATTACAATTAATGTAGAAACATTATTTTTTCAAAGTCAATTTCAAAATTTAAATCCAGTTATAATGAGTGTCGGAACCCAACCTTAACCTTCCTAGTGCACTGGGGTCCATTTTGGCCCAGAAATGATTTAAAAACGTTGCAGTTTTGTAACCAAATGAGATAGGATTTTGAAATTTTCTGAAATTTTTGGATGGTAACCAGCTTTTAGCGACCTCTAGGTTAGCCGCAACAAAAAAAAAGTGACACATTGTGCATTAGCGGGTCAAAAATGACCCCAACTTGAATTCGCACCCAAAGGTTCATTTTCGAACCGATTTTTAATATTCTGGAACCAAATTGAAGGTATGGATTCCGCGGATGTTGTTACGGACTAGTTTTCAGTTTGGCCATTCTGGTTCCCAGGAATCGGTTTTGAAGGAACTAGATTCTAAGTTTTACGAAGTTTTTTATTATCGTACTTTAAGTAACAATTGATTGTCAACCCTTGTGTGGCCGGCTGGGTACCCGGGTACCTTTTTGGAATTCAATTCGCGATATCTAAATAAATTTTCATAGTAGGATGTTGAAACTCTGTCATATCCACAATAATGACGGCCAAAATCGATTGTACGGGTTAACTGAAATTTTGATTAAGGAGGGGTGGAGGGAGGGGTTCCGACATTTTTTTACCCTTTAAATGGCCGGCAGGGTACCCGGGTACCCACGAAACGAAAATGCTTACATCTTAGGCAATTTTTAACCGTTTTCAACCGTTTTGGGCTCATTCGATTCAGAATTTTGTCCTTTATCATGCTGTTTTAGGATTGAATTGGTCGGGTCCCTTGGATCACCGGGAAATCCGGATTTCTAGGGACATGTCCTGCATAGATGATACTGACCGTGGATTTCGATAGGTAATCAGCAATATGAGTATCAAACTTCTTGATATTTTATCAGCAGGTTGATTTTATTGATTTGGGTCCATCAGACGTGCAGATCTTCAATTGGCCATCTTCAATTCCAGAACAGGTTCCTCGAGGGGTCATATATGGCCATGAACAATTTTCAAGGAACATCAAAAATATGGGTATCAAACTTCTTGAAATTGTTGTAATCTATTATTCTTCCATTTTTCACTATTATCTTTTTTATGTATTGAGATATTTCGTTTACTTGGAAATCTTTCAGTGTTACGATCATTGCTCATTAACTTTAAATATGTTGAACTGTCTGCAGTGACGATGTTTGTTCTATGTCTGCTCGATTCTTTTGTTCTTTTGGTCCTTTTCATGTTTGCTTTTGTTTTTGTCTAATAGTTGAGTATCTGTTAGTCTAGCTGTTTCAAAAACAGCCAGACCAAACGGATACCAACTAGAACTATTCAAGCTATTATAGACAAACATAGAAAACCCAGTACAGAAAAATCAGTAACTACATTATCACCAATAACAAATGAATTATGACGAGTATCCGTTAATTTTGACCATAATATAACCAGACCATTACGCTCAAAATTTAGAAAATTGGTATCGAATTAGTTTTCAGTAGCAGGAACAACCAACTGAAGACACTACTTGGAAGCACAAAAGACCCTGTTGACGCATTAGGAAAATCTGGAGTTTATAAAATATCATGCCCACACTGTGACAAAATCTACATAGGACAGACAAAACGAACAATAGACACGAGGTTCAAAGAACATTTGGCAGAAGTAACTAAAGCAAACAAAGACACTGAAAAGGGTATACATTATCATTTCAAATCTAAAGTAGCTGAACATATATTTAACGAAGATCATCAATTAACCAAAGACAACATATCACTTCTCAGACAAATACAAAATCCTTGAAACTTGACGTAGCGGAAAGCTTAGAAATTTACAAACAAAACAAATAAACTTACTTAACAAAGATCAAGGAAACGGATATACCTGGCTGTTTAGATTACTACCCACGGGACGACGACGAATCGGTCCAAGGACGTGCCCTAATTTTTACCTACAGTTCTACCTACACACCATATTTAAAGTTAATGAGCAATGTTTTTCTTCAGTCGATAACAACACTGAAGAAGTTTCCAAGTAGGAAACGAAATACGTATCTGCTTGTTGATACATAAAAAAGTTAATAGTGGAAGTAAATGGAAGAATAATAGTATTTTAACCCTGTAGCATTTCCCCTAAGACGCTCTAAAATAATTAATTATTCTTGAAATTATTTCCAGCGTGTGTTCTTGACAAGTTGACTCCGGAGTGGCCATTTTGGAACAAGTTTTCCTGGTGGGGAAAGGGGGGGGGGGGGGGTTTGGTCAAGGTAGGCCAAAAACATTTCTCATTGGATCCCCAACAATATGGATGTCAAAATTCTTGAAATTTCCACAGCAGACTGTTGTATATTATCTTGGTACCAACAGATGTGTGAAAATTTGAGTGGCCATTTCGGAACAGGTTCCCAGTGGGGCCAAGAATGGTCATAAACAATTTTCAAATGAACCTCAACAAAATGGGCATCAAACTTCATGAAATTGCCTCAGCAGATTGTTTCTGTTTGTTTTAGAGCCACCAGACGTGCTGATTTTATAGTTTCTATTCCAGGACAGGTTCCCCGTAGGGTCTTAAGTGGCCATGAATACTTGTCAATATAAATAAATATAAATAAAAAAATAGAAAGCTGCAGTTTTTTGCAATCCGTGTGTTGAGAGCAAAATCATTGCAAGGACCACCCTTTGACACCAGAAGGCAACTAAGTGGACCACCGAAAGCTCCAAAACATCCGGAGAAGTTGCCGATTCTGAAAGTTTATCCTAGAAAACTGAGACTTTTTAGAATTTTAGTGTTGTAGCAATGAGGAAGCAAAATCAATACAAGGACTACTCATTCATCCCGGATGGCTACTAAGTGGTTTTTAGAAAGTGCTGGAACAAAAGATATTTTAGCTGTCGTCGCTGTCCGGATCATCTTTTGCTGGCGAGGATAGGGGATCTAAATGTCAATGAAGGAAAAATACATACGATTTGACAGTTAGGTACCACACATATTTCGAACAGCAGAACAAAGGGAACCGAAGCGACAATCTTTATCTGGTAACTAAAATATCTTTTGCTGGAACATCAGGAGAAATAACCAGATGTAGAAGATTATATTTTGATTTATAAGTCTATTTATTTTTTTTATAAGTCTATTGTTGGCGTAATGAAAATTCTGGAAATCCGTCCTAGAAACTATTACCTGTTGTAGCATTGTGAGAGTAAAATCATTGCATGAACAACGCATTGACCACCATTGGTCATCTGGCACTGAAGGTCTGGAACACCCATAGTAAAGATAAATTCTTGAAAATCGTCCTAGAATACAGTGGTTTGTTATGAATGTGAGAGCAAAACTCCGCTAAATGGTACTCCAGGGAACTCCGGAACATTCTGAGAAAAGGGCCAATTTTTAAATTCATCCTCGTAAACCGTACTGTTTTTTATGCATCAAAATGAGACCAATATCATTTCAAAAACCGAACGTTGACCCCGGGAGGCCATTAAGTGGTGCTCCAGAAGCTCCGGAATAGCCGAAAAGGTAATCAATTCTAGAAACTCGCTCTAGTTAGCTGCGACTTTTTTTGTAGCTGTGTGCGATCAAAATCAATTCGAGAATCATTCATTGACACCGTGTGGCCGTTAGGTGAGCATCTGGAAGCTTCGAAACTTTCGAAGATGTGCCAATTTTTAAGTCGTCCTAGAAAGTTGTGAGGTTTTAGAAATCGCTTGTTGAGAAATGTGAGAGCATAATTGATGCAATCTAAACGGATAGCCACAGTACATCCAATAATGCTGCGACTTTCAATAAATCGTTCGTTCACTTCAAATGGAATGGATGGAATAAAATGAGATTGTACGAAATCGTCTTATGACAAGTGAAAACGCTCCACTAGAAGCTCTAAACAACCTTTGACTGACGTATTGTAGAGCTTCACAATTGTCAATCTTGGGTGATGTTCCTCCAGTTTTCATAAACGCTTAGGGTTCCCAGGTCCGACACAACGCGTGCAGCAGCTAGCATGTTCGTGGCCTTCCGCAAAGTCACTGGCCTCTATCCGGATCTGTGGTGAATATTGTTTTTGCTATTCTTTCTTCCGACATTCGCACTAAGTGACCGGCCCACTGGAGTTTACCGTATTTTATACGATTCACAATATTTTCTTCTTTATACACTTGATACAGCTCGTGATCCATGCGTCTGTGCCACACATCTTTTCCTAGTTTCCCATCGAGAATTGTACGTAGCACTTTTCGCTCGAAAACGTCAAAAGCTTTCCTGTCCGCCTCTTTTTACATTCTTACGAATCAGAGCAAATTTCGTTTCCAATATTCGAGGAAGCCCCTGTTCGCAGCAGCAATACGTCTTTTCACTTCACAGGAAACATCATTGTCACATGTCATGGGTTTATGAAAAGTCACATCTATTTAGAAGAATTTCTGGAATCGATCATATCCCCGAGTGTCCGGAATCTTATGGTGGGTCTCCTGCTGGTCACCCGGCGCAAATGAGTGGTCCTTGCATTGATTATGCACTCACATTGCTAGATAAATTGATATAAAACAAAATGCGGCTCTGAAAATGTTTATGAACACTCTTGACTCCTCTTGACAACCTATTCCGGAATTGGCAATCCGGGGTGAACTTGTTTGATGAACCCAAATAGATCAGAAATAAACGCTTGAGACAATTTCAAGAAGTTTGATACCCATATTGTTGGGGGTCCAATGAGAAATGTTTTTGGCCAACCCCGGCTCCCGGGGAACCTGTTCCAGAATGGCCACTCCGGAGTCAACTTGTCTGGTGAGCCTAAGATCATGAAGGATATACGCAACAGTTAATTTCATGAAGTTTGATACCCATATTGTTGATGTTCCATTGAACAATGTTCATGGCCACCTATGACCCCTCGAGGAACCTGTTCTGGAATGGCCAATCGAAAGTCTGCACTTCTGATGGACCCAAATCGATAAAAATCAATCTAATGATGGAATTTCAAGAAGTTTGATAGCCATATAGCTGATTAGCTACTGAAATCCACGATCAGTATCATTTATGCAGGACATGTTCCTGGAAATCCGGATTTTCCAGGAATCGAATTGACCGGATCGGTTTATCCTGATAACATCTTTATAGAAGAGAAAATTCTGAATCGAATAAGCCCAAAATTGTTGAAATCGGTTGAAAATTTCCAGAGATATAAGCATTTTAGTTTCGTGGGTACCCGGGTACCCTGCCGGCCTGTTAAGGGTGTTTTTTTGCCGGCCACACAACGGTTAAATGTACTTAAGTGGGAAACTATAAGTTTCAAGAACTGACTGGAATAACCAGGAATTGTGTTGATCCACGAAAATAGATAATGGCTACATTCTATTGAGATTTCTTTTCTTTTTATTGGCATTACATACCCACACTGGGACAGAGCCGCCTCGCAGCTTAGTGTTCATTAAGCACTTCCACAGTTATTAACTGCGAGGTTTCTAAGCCAGGTTACCATTTTTGCATTCGTATATCATGAGGCTAGCACGATGATACTTTTATGCCCGAGAAGTCGAGACAGTTTCCAATCTGAAAATTTCATAGACTGGCACCAGGATCAAACCCAGCCACCCTCAGCATGGTCTTGCTTTGTAGCCGCGCGTCTCACCGCACGGCTAAGGAGGGCCCTCTATTGAGATTGTTACTACGCAAATTGGAGAGCATTTCCGAAATTACTCTTGAATAGAAATTACGCCAAAAATTTGCCTAAGAACCAGAATGGCCAACTTGAAAACTAGTCCGTAACAACATCCGCGGAATCCATACCTTCAATTTGGTTCCAATATATTGAAAATTGATTCGAAAATACACTTTTGTCAGCGAATTAAAGTTGGGGTAATTTTTGACCCACTAATGCACAACATATAACTTTTTTTCAATGCACTAGGAAGGTTGAAATGGAGTCAGGCCATTTGGCCGAACGGGTCGTTTGGCCGAATGCCGTTGGGTCGAATAGTTGAAAAAAATTACCTCAGATTACGAGCAGTCAAGAGTGAGAAGGAGAAGTAGGTCCGTACACTAATTACGTAAGCATTTTTTCTAGGTTTTTCGACCCCCCCCCCCTCCCCACATGTAAGACTTTTCCCATACAATTCCCATACATGGAAGACCCCCCCCCTTGTGCTTACGTAATTAGTGTGCACAGTAAAGAGAGTAAAGAGTTGGAAGAGAATAGTGAACTTCTTCTTAGTTTTTTCTTCCTCCTTCCTTCTTCTTTCATTTTTCTTCCTTCTTCCTGCTCTCTTCTTCCTTCTTCTTTCTTCCTTCTTTCTTATTCTTGTTTCCTACTTTTATTTGCCTTTCTCGTATACAAAGTAAAAGGCTATATGTTCGCTTCAAAAACAAACTTTTTATAGGAGGTTCGGAGACCCACAATGTTATATACCGATCGACTCAGTTCGACGAATCTAGGTGATGTCTGTGTGAGTGTATGTATGTGTGTATGTGCGCAAAAAGTCTAGCCCACTTTTCAGGCACTTACCCATAACTGATTTGCTCGATGCAGAATCCTATCTCATTATTTCCTATTGAAAATTGGCCGGATAGGACTATGGGCTCAGAAGTAATGGTCAAAATACTTTTTTTTAGACAACAACGTGTGGAAAAGTCTAGCCCATTTTTCACACTTAACCGAAAATGCATTCTACGCAGAATCCTGTTCCATTATTTCCTATTGAAAATTGGCCGGATCGGACTATGGGCTCAGAAGTTATGGTCAAAATACTTTTTCTTTTGGAGAAGACGAGTGAAAAAATCTAGCTCACTCTTTTGGCACTTGACGCATTCCACGCAGAATGACACATAAATAACGAAATTTTAACATGATCGTCTTTAATTGGGATGAAATTTTGCACATATCTTCGGCACAGCAGACTGACTCTAGAGTAATTTATAAAAAGGTCAAATGTGTTTTCGAGCAAATTATTATAAAAATATTGTAAATTGTAAACCGATTATTGTACGAACAAACTATCTGAGAAGGAATTGTAGGAGGCTAAAAGGACTTTATGGAGAAAATATTGTATGGGTCAAAAAAAATATTTTACACTGGAAAAAATCGTTAATTATTGTAAAAATGGAAATATCTTAAAAACCCATCTTTATTTATTCACAAAATTTTTACCACAAAAACTTGACTTCAAAACACACATTTTAACGACATCAGTTTGATGGAGAAGTTAAAAATAAAAAAATGAAATTTGGCCAGATCGGACTATGGGCTCAAAGGTTATGGCCAAAATGCATTTTCTTTAGACAAAAACGAGTGGAAAAATTACGCTCATTTTTAAAGCACTTATCTTTAACCAGTTGCATTCGGCGTGGAATCCGGTCTCATTTTTTCCTATTTATGATTGGCTGAATCGGACTATGGGCTCAGAAGTTAAGGCCAAAATACATTTTCTTTGGACGAAGGAGAGTGAAAAAATCTAGCTCACTTTTTTGGCACTTATCCTTTAATCGATTGGCTCGCAAAAGTAGCGTTCGACGGAGAATCCCGTCCCATTGCTTTCTATTAAGAAATGGGCTGAAGGGATTAGAAGCTATGGTCAAAATACATTTTTTACGCAAAATTACGAAAATAACGAAAATTACGAAAGTCTCGCCAATTTTTCAATCAGATTCCATCAACCGATTTGCTCGCAACAAATTGTGTTCGGCAAGGAACCCTGTCCGATTGTTTTCCATTGAAAACTGGGCTGATTGGACTCTGGGCTGGAAGTTTTGGCCAATATACTTTTGTTTTACAATAAACAAACTTTTTATAAGAGGCCCGGAAACTATTCTAGCGCTAAGTTTCATAGGGGCGTAACTGTATTGATCGATTTCTCTTAATCGATTTTATATTTTATTGATAACTCAATTATTTCAACAGCTACAACCGTGATTATTGATTCTAGTGCAAGATACAATCATCCTTTATCACACCAAACCATCAAATTATCGACAAACTAGCGCAATTCGGTACAATAATTAAAAGAAAACATAGACGAAGAGAAATCGATCTATACTTGTATTTTCACAACAAGTTGTATTAGAAATCAGATTATGGGCTCAGAAGTTATGGCCAAAATACAATTTTTATATGCATTTTTCCTTAACCGATTTATTGCATCAAGTTGCTGCCCATTGTTTTGTATTGAAAATGACCATAAAAGAATAATTAGGTATCAAAAACTAACTCATTTTCCGAGCACGTTCAAAGAGAGATCGTTTTTTTTTTGTTGTCTGTTTTATTTTTCATGAATATATGAAAATGTGAACTGCGTAACTAGTGAAGTCTCAATAGAATATCAAGTGTCATCGACAAATACAGATTGAAAAAAATTTCAAGTCACGCTCCTTTGGCACAGAAATATTCCATAAAGGAGAGGCGGAGCAACTTCAATGTTCATAGAAATGAGCGTTTTTCAATTGCGTTTATTTATCTTAAATCTTTCGATTAATATTTTTCATAACTCATGTTCAATTTGAATTCCGTGGATATAATTTAAACCTTGAAATCCAAAAATCGCTAGCTCGGATGATGGAACTTTGAAACCCTTTGTAGGACTAATTATACATACATCGGAGTAAGGGACTTAATTGATGTGTGAGTTAGCAGATTACTAGTTCTGATTTAATCAGAGCAATTCAAAGTATCAAGTCGCCCAGCAACTGAAAATAGGATCTGAGCTTATGTTGCCCGTAGTTTAAATTATCGTTAATCGAATAAATTTCATCCATAATGGACGTTTGTGGTTTTAAGGGAAAGTTATCAGGTAACCACATTTTCTACTCTTTTACCATTATCCGATGATGTTTGTCAAAAATGCTTCCAACATACGTTTGAACATTCTTGGTTTTCTAAAAGGGGACTCTTACAGTCTGTTTAGATTACGAGATGTTAGACGACCACTTTGACATCAAGAGCCTCCTTATTATAGCTTTATTCTGATAAAGGTTGTAGTCGGAATAGGCGCTCGAAATAGTTTTAGCTACTTTTAGTTTTTTTTTTGTTAAATATCTTGGCTGTGCATATGCACAGCAAATGTTTCGAAATGGACAAATTGATATGAAATTTGTGAAAAAGAATCCACGTGTCTTGGAGGGACTCGAACCCTCAACCTCCTACTTTTTAGATAGGCGTGATAACCCCTACACATCAAGACCACTTAAAGGTCACGTTTGCAGAAAAGCCATCAGAATCCGAGTACCAACCTCCACCGCGGTTAGCTCTCTTTTTTGCAAATTGAATATCTTTCGGATGCTTGATTTGTCCAATCTTCACATGTATTTTTTTTTTTTGTATATCCACAGTCAAGCGAGTGCACATTGTTTATTAAACGAGAGGATCGCACTCTATGCCCCCAACAACGGGCTAGGCGGAGTGGGAATCAATAACACTCTGCTGTGCCAAAGGCTTACTTGGCTAAAGCATTTGATGAGTTTGATTGCCCTACGCATGTGATCGCGTGTACTCAGACGACCTAATTTTTGCTATTACTGAGAAAGTATTTCAAAGATACTGTGTTTCTTTTTTTCCAGATTTTGGAACACAGTTCACTATTTTTGGTTTTTATTCTTTCAAAAATGGATGCATTCGGGCTTCGGTTAATTATTTGTTTACAATTAAACTATTTGGGGGTTGACGACTGAAGTTTTGCTATTAAGATCGATTTTCTTCGGCGATAGCAGTCTTAATAAGTAACATTTACTCTGTTGTTGTCTTTATTGGCAACGATTTTCGGTTCCTGTTGCATTTTGTTCCCATTAATAGTGGTACATGTGTATTTTGTTCTAACAAATTTGAAATTTGTTAAGAAACTTCGCATATTTCTCATTACTAGCTTTAGGCACATCAGTCATAACACGTTGGTACAGTTGAATTGCAGAAAACTGCAAATTTGAATTTTATTTTAGAAGTTTTTGGAAAAATGTGTCTTCTGTAAAATTTACTGAATATAACATGCACCACTTCCATACGATTTCTTCACAATCCAATTTTGCCACATTTTTGGAATATGACAGTCAAAAATCATTAATTGCTTTATGTTTGTTCTATTGATCTCTCTAAAGAATTTTTCTCGACACATTTTGTAATGAGCGAGAAAGGCATCATCACCGCTAGGTGGATTAATCTGTTTTTTTTGGATTATTCTTTATTAGCGAGACTTTCAGTCCGAGGCTGGCTCGTCTCGAATTTTTAAACCTAATTATCTTGTCTCAAGTAAGTATCTTGTCTCTAAATTGAAAATTAGCCCTGCGAAGTTTCTGGGAATGAAATTGAGAAAAATAATGTTTTTATGAAGTTAAATTTCACGAAATCCAAGTAATAAAATAACGTAGAATAAAGGTATTAAATTATGGAGGAAGACTCTCGCTAGCTCCCTTTGTTCTTATTCGCTTGTTGGGAACATAACTGCCGAAACGAAAGCATTTCACCAGCAAAATATGTTTCGCAAATTACGACAAATACAATCTTCCTTCATAGTTTTAAATTTTTTTTGAAGCCAAACTGATCGCCAATTGTCACGTTCCTCTGTATACGCTACTGATTCTAATTCATGATAAATAAAACCACTTGAAAGGATTATTTTGTCGCAAGCTACTACTACTACATCATTGCTTGCACTTAGCCTCTTCTTTTCGTGGGTCGTTTACACAGAGCGAGCTCACGCGAAAGCGTTGTTGGTAAATCATATTGTAGTAAATCTCAAGAAACGTCTACTAAATGTGAAATAAAATCCGTATCTAGGTATGTCGGCAAGGTACCTCATGCACAGCTTGATGTGTGCATACCAGCAGAGCACAGACGCCACCAGCGACGTCGAATACAACAACGCGCCAACTTTGGTGAGCAGCCGTGAGAGCGGCGCTGGCGTCTACTAACATGACCGACCACTCCGCTAGAAATCAAAGCAAACTATGCACCACACCACCAGAACACAATCAGGCGTCGGACCAGAAGGTTGGTAATTTGAGTCGTGCTTTTCAGTATTACGTGCCCTGAGGTACTCTTTCTAGGTGCTCTGATTTTTTTGTGGGGCTTTGCTTTTGTGTTTTGTTGTTATTTATGTGGCATTGCATAAACAATCGTACTACTGTTTCCCTTGGACGCCCACGAATATAATGCAGTTATTTTAGTGAATAAGAGCCAAAAACATGGCTGGAATAGCACTGGGGAACCTCGTCAGCGCACCTGGAGGTTGCTATAGCAGAGTTTGCCATTTGTGAATGTGAAATCGAACAGCCAAAAGCACACGACTAGTGGTAGTGGATCGGCATCGGTGGTGAGGTGTTTTCTTAGGTTGCTGGTTGGCGCCGCGAACCGAACGAGTACAGGAGGCTTCCGCAACCAAAAGTGACTCATAGCATGGCATGCGAAAAGAAGTCGTGTGCCTATTACTTCTGCGGTTACAGTAAACTGTTTTGCGGAGGACCGACCATCTGAATATGTAATCATAACCAGCGCACTGAGACGAACGAACGGTTTTAGTTGATGGAAGGCGCAGCAGTCCGTGGATAAGTGTCGGGGAAAAGTACGGTTTGTGAGCCCAAGTTCGCGTTCGTTGGGGCGCAAGATTTAGGTGAATGGGTTAGGTCAATCGTGGTAAGGGTTGATGTCGGACTATCGCAAGTAGGTACCGGCAATGATCCATTCGGAATGTCAGCCAGATATCACAATCGGATGATAAAAGAATTATTATCAAATAGCTAACCGGAGTGATGTTTACCTTGACAATGACACAATGTAGCTGTTTGTAACTACACTGTTGATAATACTCTCGATTGTGGAGAATGCATATGATAAGGCATTTCGTTCTTATCTGCCGTTGGCGTGATTGATTAGAAATTTCGTTCATACTCACGATTCATAGTCAGATCAAAAGATATTTTAGTTACTAGATAAAGATTGTCGCTGTCGTCGCTGTCCGGAACATCTTTTGCTGGCGAGGATAGGGGAGCTAAATGTCAAAGATGGAAAATCCATACGATTTGACAGGTATGTACCACACATGTTTCGGACAGCAGAACAAAGGGAACAGTAGCGACAATATTTATCTAGTAACTAAAATATCTTTTGTCAGATCCAACATTTAGTAATGACTCACCGTTTTTTTTACATTTTACTACATATTTACATTTAATCACTGGTCTATAATTTCTATCAACATTCGTGGAAGAAAATGGATCCATAAACAAACTTCCGGATTTTTCAAATTAGTTTTGAAATCATAGTAAAAACACATTGAAACAATCTCTCCAAATTGATCTAATTCCGGATAATTTAACTGATGAAGCGAAGTTCCCTCCTAGTGCGCACAAAACAAAATACCTACCTTGTTTTTGTTCAGAATAATGCTGAGCAATATTTTCTGATATTATCAAACAGCCGCATATATTTTCACCAAAAACACATTTTCGTATGCAAACTATACAAACGATTTCGCTCACTCAGTTATGAAGTACACTATTGTAAAAGACATCAAACGCGTAGATGGAAAACTTCAGATCAATTAAACGTTTCTTCTAGTAATATTGCGGGAACAAACAAAAACGTGACAGCAATTTCAAAATCAACCAACCCGCGCGTATGGCTTGCTGCGATTCCCATTTTCCGGGGTTTCCGAGGGTATGCTGAAAATGCAATGCAGATTGATTGAGTTATCAATATTTAAAAAAAAATCAATATTTCTGCCAGCACTACCCGAGATACCTATGGATGTGGTAGGACGAAGCCCTTACCTCTTTTCACCAGAATTTTCGCTTTTAGAAATAATGCCAAATAATTCAAAACTACACGTCAAGCCTATAAGGTGAATAATTTCGAGGGCTTCCATGTATTCCATAATTTTTCAATTCTTCCAATAATCCCAGATTATGTTCGAGAAATTCTTATATAACTTCTAATAGAATAAAAAAGCAGAAGTTACACCAAAAAATCTCCATAAGTTCTTCTTGAAGTGACATAGGCGTTATTTTTCCTCAAAATTCTTCAAATCAGGATTCACCTCCAATGTCCGTCCAGCAATTATGTACTCTAGAAGTCCTTTCCGCTCCGTTTTTGCTTTAGAAATCTATTCATGTTCCTAAGGGTTTATCTAGCATCTACTATTGTCTTCAAAGATTTTCTAGAAACATATTTTTTTGAGAAAGCTGACAAAAGTTCCTTGCCGATAAAAGTATCATATCATTAGTATATCATTTATAAAAATAAAAACATTATATCAATAAAAATTGTATTGAATAATACGATTTTGGCTTCGTATCGCTTTACTGCAAGTAAAGTCCCCAATTAAACAAGCGGTATAGAAATAAAAATTTTCCTAATCTTTCACCAGCATTTTCTTCAAAATGTGCACCAGAATCTCATCCAGATTGCCAGGATTTTTTGAACAAAATTGTTTGAAAACAGTTTCAGAAAACTGCACATGTTTTTTTCAAGGAAATCTTCTATGTATTGCTCTTAATGGCTCATTATAGTTCACATATTTCTATTCAGAATTCTGATTTACGATTTGAAAAAAAGGAGATGTTTATTTTCAAAAGTTTGTCCACGACCAAAAACTAATACTAGTAAGGTAGCCCTATAATTTAGGTATTGCGAAGTATTTTTTGATTTCTTGCTTTAGCTCATTGTTTCTAACTAATAAATGTTTGTTTCAAAACTAATCTGGACCTTACAGGACGGACTCTACATTTTTGAGCTGTCATTTTTGGTTGAAGTTTAACTCGAAAAATGGGACAGGACCTGCAGGAACCGCCGTAACTTTTGGCAGAAAACAGAAATAATATTTTTTCTAAATCCCATAGGATTTCGAAATCCGCACACCTAAGCATTTCGGTATTCGTATGTGGCTCTAGAAAATACTATTCGAAGGTAAATAGCTTGTTCATCAATCGATCGGGCGTGCAAGGGATGTAACACGATCACTATTACAAAAGTTTCAAAGTTTGATTATATTTATTATTGAAATTTATCAAATTCCGTCTACCGTGGACGGATTTTGAATCAAGGGATCGAAATCCGTACTGGAACTAAATTTATTAATCCATCCATATTGATTGACTGAAATTGCATAACACTGCCTATGATCGCATATCAGTCCCATATAAGAACATCAATTGGAGAAAATTAGGATCAAGCATCATGCCAATTCGTTCCATTTTGGTAAAAGCTGCACAATGTCTTTATTGTTGCATCAACATACTACATTTAGGCCCAATGATGTTGAAAATTTGATAGAGAAAAATGTAGGGGAAACGTGGGTAAAACCGACACCTTAAGCAACTTTACAGTTCCTCAATCTATGAAACAATTTTTCGGTCTAGAAATTTCATACAAACATACTTTGGCTCTTCATGCATCAGTTCATGTGGTCTCAGGACAATATTTCTTGATAGAATTTGATTTATGATGAAAACGCGAACAGTCCATCTTCCAGCCCAAACAGCTGGGGTGCGGGTAAGATCGACACCACATGAGGGTAAAACCGACACATCAAGTCTTTATGGAATTGAACATCATAACAATTCTAAATGATGTTACAACATAATAGAAAATGTTTAACGACATTCATTTTAATTTTTGTGTATGAAATTCATGTTTAGGGATCATTCATAAACGATGGTTGAACAAAATTTTATATATTTAAAATCATCACCACATATCATACTTTATTTAGTTTCGAGTGAGTGAAAAATATATAGAGTATAAGAATGTTAGTAACAAATTTACTATCTACTGTAAATATTGACCTACATTTAAATTTCACTTATTTTAAAAAGTTGTTTATAACGGCGATTTAAAATAAATGCGTATGGTGCAATTATAACAAGAAATGAAAATGACCAGTTCCGTGACAAGCTACATGTTTACAGAGGTAATGGATCACGAAAGAACAACACTAGAGAACGGGTTGAATATATCTTAGAGCATGGGTTCCCAAACTGTGGGTCGCGACCCCCAGAGGGGTCGTAGGCTGATCAATGGTGGGTCGCGAAAGACAAATCTTGATTTATAACTTTGTCACTATTTAGTCTCACAAATATATACCAGCTTTTAGATAAACGATCTAAGTAATGATTCGATTATAAGAGAACATCAAACTTGACGAGGTCAATGGTGTGTGTGTGTATCTTCAATCTAACCCCCACTGTCCGGCAGTGGTATTATGGAAGAAAGCTGTCTTTAATAAAGTCAGCTTTAGCCCGGGAGTTAGAAGGTGTTAGCTCTACTGCAGCTCCAGTGACCCATTTCAGACTGCCTGGTAACTCACGTCCAGTCCGAGGTCACTTTCACTTGCAATAAGCCCCGCCTGTTTATGCTACCATTATCAATTGGATAATGGATCCATAAACAAACTTCCGGATTTTTAAATCCAGCGCGTATTTAGTTTTGGAGTCATATAAAAACATATTGAAACATTCTCACCAAATTGATCCAATTCCGGATAAATGAACTGAGGAAGAGAAGACCACAACTAGTGTCCACGAAAAAATCACTACTCTTCCAGCGCTATTCCGAGCAATTTTTTTATCCATATTTTCCTGGTATTATCACACATTCATACATATTTGCAACAAATACCTCCCCGTATTCAAACTACACAAACGATTTCGCACGCTCAAATACACTACAAGAATACACTTGAGTAAAAGTCATCAAACTCTTAAATCTCAAACTCTAGATCACTTAAACTTTTTTCTTCTTCTTTCTCTTTTTTCAAAATATATACATCAGCCGAATCTATTTCTTGCGGAAACGAACAAAAATCGTGACAGCAAATTTAAAAGCAACCGTCCGCCAAACTTGACGAGGTCAATGGTCTTCTTTTATTGTGCAAATGGCAAATAGAATGAAGTTCAATACAATCCACATCTAATCAAAACCCAATCCAGAACTAATCTGAATCAATTCCAAATCCCATCTAAATCCAAATCACATCCAACCCAAGTTTAATTCATATCCAAATCCAATGCATATCAAACTCAAATCCAATTCAATTTCAAATCTAATTTAAATCCAACCCAATCTAACTCCAATCCAAATACAATCCAAATCTATTTCAAATCCAATCCATACAAATTGAAATCCAATTTAATTTCGAATCAAATCAAAATCTAATTCGAATCCGATCTAAATCCAATAAAAATTCGATCCAATTCCAATCTAAATACAATCAAAATCATATCCAAATCTAATTCTAATTCAATCCAAATCTAATTAATTTCCAAATTCAGTTGAAATACAATCTAATTCAAATCCAATGCGAATCCAATCCAAATCCAATTCAAAAACAATTCAAAACCAATCCAAATTCCATCCAAATCCAATCAAGTTCCACATCCAATTCAAAAAACAAAAATACAATGATGGGATTTGAAGCAATTTATTATGATTTGGTAAATCTAACGGAAACTCATTTTTATCCAATTTATAAAAATCAATGCATTTGTACCTGGTGGGTCGCAACCAATTTAGGATTCTGATAGGTGGGTCGCGTATCCAAAAAGTTTGGGAACCTCTGGCTTAGAGCAAAATAAGCCTAAAAATATGGTTCTTCTTTGAGCGCTATTGGTATCCGACCTGCAGGCTTTCCTTGATTACCCAATATTACCCACTAGACCTATTGTCACACCCAATGATGATGTGGTATGTAATCGATCTATGATTATGTTATACTCCTCGGCGCCTTGTTTTCCAATACATGAATGATATTATGCGAATGATAAGTCTAATAAAACAGAGATATTTCGTGATTCGATGGCAGGTGTCGAATTTACCCCAACAGATAACATAATAATGATGAGATAATGTGGATGTTTATAATTAGAAAAGTCAACTATTTTTCCACAACATACACAAAATGATGTTCAATTATGGATCAGAGATGAATTAAATACTGAAAATTAACAATTTTTTCTCGAAAAAGCTTATACACCGATGCCAAAATTTTACATAACTTATCTCCTCAATGGTGATCAATGCTAATTGTCTGTTTATTATGACTCTTACACATCTCCGTCAGTTGCAAAATGACTAGAAATACAAGAAATCAAACGTTTATTCAAAGGGTGTTGAAATTCTGTCCGATAATCATTTGAAATCAGAGATTTGAAGTGGTGTCGGTTTTACCCGCAGTGTCGGTTTTACCCACAATTCCCCTACATGAAAAGTTGTTGTCATGAGACAAATAAAATAGACGAAAAGCATTAACGTAAAGCACTATCATTGTCTTAGTCTATTTATGCCTGCGATGAAGGAAGAGAATCTTCGGCATAACATGCTCCGTGCAACGTGGAAATCGAAAAAGAATGCAGCTCTGTTGAAGACGCACTGTATGCCACAAATAGCACCGTGCATGCCGTAATTTGTATGACGAAGAGGCAGTCTCAACATATGGCTGTTCCGAAGCGTACGTGGTTGGACGTTGAAGTCTATTTGTTCCAGCATAACACCACACAGTCGATTCGTCCCTGCCATGTATCGTCGATCGATCAGTAGTTTCAGATTGATCAGCTGATCAGATTCGTAGCTCGGTAGATGAAACGGATCCAGGTGGGACAAACTGGCTTGATATTTTGTTCGATTTTTTTCTGAACAAGTATTGCTTTTCAACAGTTGTATTCAATAAAACTATGATGAATATGACAATTACAGATTCTAACTCGAAAAGTGTAGACAATATAGATCGTTCAAAACATACCTTAAAACCCTCTCAGGCTCGCGGTCATATATGACCCCAACAAAAAATGGATGTATAAAATCGCACGATGGATAAAAATAACACCATCTTCAGCAAAATTGCTTGAAATTAACTCCTCTACTAGGAAAAAATATCAGGCATGGGCGATGAAGACCATACGACATCCTAGGACGTTATAAACACGGTGAAGTTACGAAAGAGAAAATATTAGGTGCAGAGATGTCCTACACAGTTGGCCAAAAATCTGCTCTTTAATTTTTCACAATTTTTAAGAATCCGGAGACGAACCAGGCTCGGGCTGAAAGTCTCCTTAATAGACACAAAAAAAAAATTCTAACAATCAAATAAAATTCATTCAGTTAGTGCAACTAATAGATGGATATTTGAGTTTTCGAAATGTCACTCAATCTGACAAAATGGTGCACGCCAAATACATGCGGGCGTGCGCACAGCAAATAAACTGACGTGTATTACACGCTCAAAATAAGATTTTTATAAAGTGATAGATCGACTGGAAGATTTGTTCTGAATTTTTTTGGCTTTCTCAGTCTTATGTATTCAAAACGATGTGTTTTGTTTTGCCCGACGATTCGGACTTTTATTTTGGCCTTTTTCTAGAGTGAAACTGTCTACTGTTTTTCGTTCTTAGTTAGCCGTTTTTCATGTAGGGAGGGCTTGTAATTAATTTAAACATTTAGTGTGGACGATTAAGGGCTTTGGAAACACTGCTATTTTACAAGACTTGCACTACACTACACTTGCACTTGTGTAGTGCAAGTCTTGTAAAATAGCAGTGTTTCCAAGTCATCCTTGGACGTCCTAGGCTATCTAAACTATCCTTGCGTCCAGCCAGGACATGAAATCTACAGCTGCCAAAAAGCTGTTTTTCGTTACTCAAAGTTTATTTGAGTATTTAACCGTGTTCATTGGGATATTCTGGATTATTCAAACAATTCTTTAGTTCGTTGTTTGATATGTACAGCTGTTCAGAAACTTTTTTCGGCACTCAAAGCTTCGATGTGTATTCAATTATATCCATTGCATTTTCTAAGAGATCAACAGATATCGTAAAATAGTTTTAAGATATTCTTGGCAATCCAACAGCCAAAATGAAGAAGTGAATTTCTGTCTGTCTGATCCTTTTAGACTCGGAAACTACAGAACCGATCGTCGTGAAAATTTGTATGCGGAGGTTATTGGGGCCGGGGAAGGTTCTTAAGATAGTTCGATACCCTTCTCTGCTCTAGAAGTGGTGGCTCCCATTCAAATAAAAACATATTTTCGCATAGCTCGCAAACTAATCAAGCAAATGACACCAAATTTGGCATGTGGAGGTTTATGAAGAGAAGAAATGTTTCTATGATAGCTCTAGACCCTTACAGCTCAAGAAGCGGGGTCGGGTCTAGGGCTCCTATACAAGTATAACTCTAATTTAAGCATAACTCGAAAATTAATCAAGCAAATTGAACTCAATTTGGAATGTGAAAAAAAAGAAGTTTTGACGTTTACTCTGCCAAACGAAATCAAATCGCAGAGCAAACAAACAAATTGTGAAGTACAATCATCTATTTTGTACTAACTAATTAATTTTAGGTGAGACAAAGCTCAACGGGTCATCTTAATAAGAATAAAGAAGCTTCCTTTAAAAATGGGAAAGTTTCAAATGTTGACACCTACCAGCAAGTTTTAGTTTTCATGTAAAGGTATGCCAGAAAACTTTCCCACTTCTCCCTTTTATTAGTAAAGAAATTTGAATTCTCTCATGCACTATGAAATATATTTTTTTTTTGGAAAAGATATCATATTTCATACATGCAGACATCACTTCCATTTGTCAAGCTGAGTCTATTAGTATATAGCATTATGGAGCTCCAGGTCTTCTACTAGGCCATAGCTTCCCAAAGTTGAGGGTCGCAACCCCCTTCCATAAGATTTACACAGGCTGGGGTCACGATTCACCACTTTGGGAAACTATGTACTAGGCCATATGTTCTCTTCCTTTACATGACTGATGCATGCTTTAAAATAAAGAATCAAAGAGAGGAAAAACGCATGATTTTTTAAAATGATCCATTTTGAGGAATTTTCGAATGGCTTAAACCTAACAAATGCATCGTTGTAAAGAAGGGATCATATCTCCCCTTGCATGTATGAATTGAAAAAAGGAACCATATCATCTTTTGTCTTCTTGCCGGGCAAATGCATCCTATGAATGAAGGAATCTCATATTCCATTACCTATAAGCGAGCAAATACTTAAATTGTAAGAAGGAACTATAACATCTTTTCCCTTCTGCTGGACCTTCTGCCATCCTTTGAAAGAAGGGAACATATCTTCCCTCGCCTTGAAGCGTGCAAATTACTGAACATGAAAAAGGAACCATACTGCCTTTTGCCATCTGCCGTGCAAATACGCCCTTCGAAAGAAGGGACTTTATCTTCCCTTGCATTGAACCGAGCAAATGCTTGAATCGAGCGAAAGAGTATTATCCTCTTTGGCTTTTGCTGGACAAAGGAATTATTCGGAACAAAGGGATCACCACTTCCCTTTCTTTAAACCGAACAAATGCCTAAATTGAAAGAAGGAACCATATCGTCTCTTACCATCTGTCGGGCAAATGCATCCTTTGCAAGAAGGGATCATATCATATCTTCCCTTGCCTTAAACCAAGCAAATGCCTGAGTTGGAAAAAGAACCCATATCCTCTTTTGACTTCTGCCGGGCAAATGCTTTCTTTGAATGAAGGAACCATATCTTCTCTTACCTCTACATTCTTCGAAAGGAGGGGTCATATCTTCCCTTGCATTGAACTGAGCAAATGCTTGAATTGAAAGAGGGAACTATATCCTTTAAAAAAAGGGATCATATCTTCCCTCGTCCTAAACTGAGCAAATTCCTGAATCAGAAGAAGGACCATATCGTCTTTTGCCATCTGCCGTGCAAATGCATCCTGTTAAAGAAGGGATCATATTCTATCTTGCCTTCAACCGAGCAAATGCCTGAATTGAAAGCAGTAACCATATCGTCTTTTGCATTCTGATGGGCAAATACATCCTTTGAAAGAAAGGTTCATATCTTCCCTTGCCTTAAACCGAGCAATTGCCTTAATTGATCATATGAATCATATCCTCTTTGCCTTTGCCCAGTAAATTAATCCTTTGAAAGAAATGAATTATATCTTCCCTTTCCTTTAACTGAATAAATGCATACATTGAGAATAAGAATGTGTTTTGCCGGACAAATGCATTATTTGAAAACCCAGATTAATCCACCTAGCAGTGATGATGCCTTTATCGTGCATTATAAAATATATTGAAAGAATCACATTAGAAAGGTCAAAAAAGCTCTTTAGGAGAATAGATCACATTTTTTCGATCATTTTGCATGTTTTTGCATTAGTTAAAATGTATTGCCACCATTTTCGGAAAAAAAAAATTTTCGGTTTTGAATTTTTTTTTTCCAAGGGGGGACCCTTGGGAAAAAACAATGATTTTTCAATAATTCCGAAATGCAATGTCCGATCGAGCCAATTTTCAATAGCAAACAATGGGACCGCATTCCCCGTCGAATGCAACTTGTTGCGAGTAAATCGGATAATGCTAAGTTCCAAAAAGTGTGTCTACAAAATTTGTACACATACAGACATATACACACACACACATACATACATACACACATACAGACATCACCTCAATTCGTCGAGCTGAGTCGATCGGTATATAAAAATCGGTCCTCCGGGCCTCCTATCAAAATTTTGTTTTTGAAGCAATATTATAGCCTTTACGTACACTTAGTGTACGAGAAAGGCAAAAAGGAATCGTACCTTCCTTTGTCATATGTCGTGAAAATCGAAAACACATAAATACAGTTTAAAAAGAAAAAAAAAAATAATGCTGTGAAAATGCATCCTTTGAAGAAGAAAGCGTATACTTTTCAGATTTATGCGCTTTTAACAAAGTGTGCTTTTAAAGAGATAATTATATCTCCTGCAGAAATAACTAATAAGAGTTTTTGTTCTTGAGCAATTAAGCTATTAGAGTTTCCGTCTTTTGTAGTTTGTCTTAGTCAATGATGATCTTGCTTCTGGATGAGGTAAAAGGATGTTATGTGGAAAAGGCAGATAATAAAAATTTCATGGAGCTATCTTTGATAAAGTCAGCTTTAACCCGGGAGTTAGAAGGTGTTAGCTCTTCTGCAGCACCAGTGACCCATTTCCGACTGCCTGGTAACTCACGTCCAGTCCGAGGTCACTTTCACTTGCAATAAGCCCCGCCTGTTTATGCTACCATTATCAATTGGATAACAGATCCATAAACAAACTTCCGGATTTTTAAATCCAGCGCGTATTTAGTTTTGGAATTATATAAAAACATAGTGAAACAATCTCACTAAATTGATCCAATTCCGGATAAATGAACTGAGGAAGAGAAGACCACAACTAGTGTCCATGGAAAAATCACTACTCTTCCAGCGCTATTCCGAGCAATTCTTTATTGATCCATATTTTCCTGATATTATCACACATTCATACATATTTTCACCAATTACATCCCCGTATTCAAACTACACAAACAATTTCGCACGCTCAAATAAGAATACACTTGAGTAAAAGTCACCAAACTCGTAAATTAGATAACTTAAACTTTTTTTCTTCTAGTATATATGTAAAATATATTCATCAGCCGAAACTATTTCTTGCGAAAACGAATAAAAACCGTGACAGCAAATTTAAAAGCAAACGTCCGCGCACCTGCTGCGATCTCTCATTTTGTTTTAAAATTTGACGATTACCTGGAAAATCTACTGCTGTTCTGGACTCAAGCACGGTTTTGATGACCCATGATATCCCAAAACCATCTATACATGTCACTTGATCTTCAATAAAGTATCATGGATATGGTTGAATACATATCCAAGCTTGAAGCAACGAAAAAAGCTAGAGTGGTGGCTGTAGATTGCAAGTTCTGAATCCAAGGACGGTTTGGATTATCCAGGATGTCCCAAAACAAACTTACTATATCTCCTGGTCTTCTGGAATATGTTATGAACATAGTTGAATACATATCTAAGCTTCTAGTTTCGAAAAAAAAACTTGTTTCGTGGCATTTGATCCCAAGTAATGAACTCAAGTACGGTCTCGATGACCCAGGATATCCCAAAACCATCTGGTCATGTCTCCTGATCTTCATGAATATGTTATGGATATGGTTGAATACATATCCAAGCATGGAGTGACGCAAAAGCTTACATGGTAACCTGTAGATCGCAAGTTCTGGATTCATGAACAGTTTGGATGATCTAGTACATCCCGAAAAAATATGTTTCAATTTGTTTTGTCATTTCACCATTATTAATCACGAAAACAAATGAAACCTATCAAATTTACTACGTAATACTGCTTAGAAAAATTTGAGTTCATGTAGCTGAATTCCGTTAATAGAACCATCTTCACTGTAGGGCTTAAATTAAAGATAGACACTTCTCAAGGGATAATAATCAAACTGTGAAAAGTGACACCCAAAATCAAGCATCTGTTTCGATTTGTTATTAATTTTTGTCATGTACGCCTGTGCCTGTGTTGTATGCCTGTACAATAAATTGTACTGCGGATAAATTTGTCACACCTACGAGCGGCTTGGAAAATGAAAATTATGTTGTAAGCCACTATACCTAAATATAACTAATTGTATTGCAATTGACATTAAAAACGTCTTCTTATGTATTTTCAGCCATAGAACTTACAAATAATATTTTTCCATTTTTAATAGATTTACTTAGGGAGCTGTTAAAATTAATAATAGGGGAAGAGGCCCCAAAACGCCCCCCGGGGCAAAACGACTTTCGGGTATCCACTTATATTTACCATGTTTGAGATAGCCTTAATAAAACTAGACGTGAAATTATGTAGGTTAGGCGATAAAAGTGTCAAAATAACAGATAGGAATGTAGGAAAAACTGAAATTTTCCACATTTTGATGAAACATCTAACATTTTGGCGAGGCAAAACGCTCTAGTGGAACTATCCTACAATGTACTCGCGTCTCCACGCACTGTCCATATCAGAATGCTGATCTGCCGACGCATGGTACATTGTTCCCTAAGAGCTGACTGCTAAAAGGCGTTTTGCCTCATGAGTTTTCCGGCAATGAAATATCACCACTTTTTTGAAATGTAAGTATTTTCAATATGATTGAGATTTTTTCTAATTTTAATATGGCTTCAGCTAGCTATATTGTGTAAATGTTACGTGAGGTAGAAACACCCATTAAAATCGGTATAGCTAAGGCATAAAAGCAGTCTATGCTTAGCTAGGGCATATTGCCCCTCCTTCCCCTAAACATTTCCTAAAAGATGGAATTCGTCCAATCTCTTCACCAGCTATTAGCTTAAGATTCAATGTTTTTATTAGTATTCACGAACTACGTAATGCAAGATTGGACAATTTTATACCCCTTCAATGCGCCTAGTAACACTTTTTGTATGAATTTTTAATTCATTTAGGGGCCATCCACAAAGTACGTCACGCGTTTACAGGAGGGGGTCCATTTTTGCGTGACGTACTTTATGGATCTTCCTTTATATGGTCCGTGGTGGTAAATTTTAGATGTGACCAAATCGAAAATTTTTTGATTTTCTTTTTTTTAATTTATTCCACAAAGGCAAAGAAAGGAAAGACAAAATACGTGAACGATATCCGTAACTTTTTGGCGGCCATTTCATGAAAACCATTGTTGTTTGCGGTAATATTTACAAAAATAAAAAGAACGACTAAAACTTTCAAATTTTTGTGGGATGACAAAATCGGGTCAAAAACGTGATAAAATCGGGACGTGATATAACCGGGTCGAGATCGTGATAAAATCGGGGGTAGACGAAATCGGTGAGTGACAAAATCGGGTCGACACTGTGTCACCATTTCAAACAATAAGAGGAAAGTTATAAATCAAAAACAAAAGTGGGGCGACTGCCGACCACCTTTTATACATAAACTACCATGCGCCTCCATAATCATCAAATCCTGTCAATCCTTGGAGGATTGAAGAGCAAATTTGAACTCTTTGTGTAAAATGGGCCAAAACGCCGGCTCGAAATTCGGAAAATAGACCAACGCAAAATGAACTCCCCAAAGAAATTATGACATGCGGGTCGTAAATGAACGCAAAATGATCTTTTTTTCGAATGAATACCTCGCTCGAGTGTCAAAATCCATTAGGTGAGTGAATTCGATGAACTCCTGCACAGGTCTACAGTGAGAGTTTCCTATGAAATGAAAAGTCAAATAACAGAACCTTTCGAACCAGTTTTTCAGTTAGTACAGTATTGTTCTTTGATTTGTGATTGACAAAGTTTTGATTTTTGCATTTTAAAGTTCGTCTTTCGGAAGACCCTGACACATCTACCTCCTGAAACTAAATCTTACCACGATTTTCCGTACAAAGATCAGAATTGTAAATGCGTACAAGATCTTTGGAATTGAGGGTTCAGAATATAAGACATTTACAGGATTTAAGTCGAACCGATACTTTCTTCTTTTATAATTGATTTAGGAGGACATTGCCATTGTTAGGTGAATTATACTCCGATTATTTGTAAATTATTTATAAAAACTATCGTTTTCCATCATTGCGCATAACACTTACTGGTGCTTATTACCATAATCAGTCTTGATTTATAACTTGATCGATTCACCCGAAACTCACCTCTTCAATATTACTCTGTGGCTCTTTCAACACGCTCTTCCTCTACAGAAGCGTTGAGCTCATGAACACTTGCATGATAATAGTCATTTAAAAATATACCAAAATTGAATATTTAACAGCAAAACAGCGGCAGCAGGTTCAAAGAAAAAGGAAAGCTCGACATGGGGAACAATAAATGCTTAAATTCGGTATGTACCACCAACACAACCAATGCGTGCAACGCCACATAAATCGTTACACAAAACCAGTAGAAAACTGCTAAGACAAACGGGCAAAGCAGTGAGCGAATCGCTTTTCTTATCTCTATATCCGCTACCGCTGCATCTTCTCCATCGGCACGACTAACGTATGCCACGACAAGTACGAGTCATACTTCCACCGTTTACTTTCCGCCAACATTTTTGCACGGAAGATTAAATAGAGATTTATAATTCTCCAATTTAGGCCATCTCGATGGTTAGACCTGGTAGCTTCTTGGACCTCGCGTCAGCGCATCTGAGTGGTTAAGACCGCACTTGTGTATCGAACTGGCCCCCCACCGAATCGCAATAAAAAGGAAATCAAATGGAAAGCGTAAGATTTGGGCATTTTTTCGCGATATTCAACCTGCGCCAATGCGTTTCGCTCCAATTCCGTGCACACACGATTGCGGAAAAGGCTTTCATCATCGCTGCACCATTTGTCGCGTGATTACGATCTCTTTCGGAGCGAATGAGTGCGCGCAAGCGTTGGAGGCACTGACTGGCGTCTTCGAGTGGGATAATTGTCGCATTTATAAATGTAGGTACAAAAAATGAGGTTGTTGTTATTGCTGTTCTTAGCAGCGTGCAGTTGGCCTTGTTTCCCATCTAAGTCCATTGACGACGGCGATGTTGCCTGACGCTGCCTACTATGGGTAGGTGGATCAAGTTACAATGACATTGCCTTGAAAAATAAACATCTCAGCAGGAAGCTTTGGGAGCGATAGAAATTTCTCGATTTCATGTCAATCTTTTGATAAGCGAGAATGAAAATAATGAAAACAGGAGAAAGTATGCCTTCGTCGATTGATATCAGTATACGGGTCGCAAGTCGAAACCGCCAGAATTTGGTATTGTATTAGTTTCGGGGAATCGACAGGCGCACTATTTCATATATTGAGGTTTCCAGTGCTTTGCTTTAGTTCTCAATAATTATTTTCGGTGAACTGATGACGGTCGTTACCAAGGAATTTCGAAATAACAAAACTAAATGGGAACTATGCACTCATATTGAAAAGAAAGTAAAATTAGTGTGATCCTGTACGGGGTCACGATATTCTAACTGAAATTGAAGTGTTATGCTCAAAGTTTTCTGTTTCCGCTCGTTGAATGAATCTTTCAGCAACTCTGTTCTCTACCAAAGTATTGTTAGTCAGCAAATAGTAGCTGAAAATAATGAAGGCTACCAAATGCCGGCAACTAATTGCATTTTGCAAGATAGGAAGAGCTAAATAGCGCAAAAACGGGTGAAAACGACTCGCACTTTAATCACCTCTTCTTCGAACCGAAGCGCACCACCCGAAAATCTGGGTCATCGAACTGAATGGCGTACGTACCTATACGAGCGCGCGCGAGTCATTGCCAACCAGCACCGTCAAGTGAAGATCTTTTCCAGTGCCTACTACGGTGCGATCCTCTCATATGTCATAAATTAGACATGATGGTGTATGTTCACGTTCCAGCTGATATTGGCTCCAAGTTCAGTTGAATAAGTAATGTGAAAGAAAGTCAGCAATAGAATGCAAAAGTTGATGTCATCCTGTAGGCGAACGCCACAATTGACTGGACGGAATTACAATCGGTTTTTGCGCTAAAGTTGTATCCAAAAACAATGTGTCGAGTTAATTTTCGAATTTCAAAAAACGACATTGTTTCATTACCCCAAAATATGACCCCATGCAAAATTTGAGCTCAATCGGACATGATTTAGGGGTGCCTAACAATCATCAAAGTTATGAAATTTTTACCCATGAAAATTTTCCCAAGGGAGGACCGAAGGAAAAATCGAAAATCAAATTTTTGTCTTTTATGCCAAATGACTTAAAACTGTACGATACTTCAAAAAAAATTATGAAAATTTTGTTCATCGAATTTTAACACCAAACGTTTTCGTAGAAAAAAATATCCCCCTATACAAAAGTTGAGCTAAATCGGACATGATTTAGGGGTGCTCAAAATTTTTTTTTTCTCAAGGGGTGTCATTTTTTTGTTTTTTTGGTGCCAAATGGCTCAAAATGCATGAAACTGTGAGAATTATTTTTTTTGAAAAAAATTGACTGTTTTGGGAAATTTCTTATGGCGAAAACGATTTTTCACCGAATTTAAAAACCAGACGTTACAAAAATATTTCCTAAGCCCTAAAATATGCCCCTATGCAAAATGTGAGCTCCATCGGACATGATTTAGGGGTGCTCGAAATCTTCCTATCAAAATTTTGAATTTTTTGTAACTTTGAAAACTTTTGAGATCGGACTTACGGGAAAAGAAAAAATTGACATCCTTAAACCTTTCGGGACGGATGGGTCATATATGTCCAGTGTTTTAGATTGACGTTTTGAAAAGATGTAATACAGTCGGACTATGAGATCGAAAGTTATGTCCAAAATACAAATTTATACGAAAAAATCGCGTAAAAAATGTCACTCATTTTTCAGACATATATCTTCAACTGATTTTTCCGCAACAAGTGTCATTCGATGCATAATTCTGTCCCATTGTTTCCCATTGAAAATTGGCCAGATGGGACCGGAAACTATGGGCAAAATACCATTTTTTATTAGAAAAATCACAAAAAAATGTCAATAAATCAACGTCAACGTAAACGAAGATCGTTGAATCAACGTCAACGCCAACGTTGATCGTATCGTTCATTTTCACCCAAGAGTTAAAAAATTTCTATTCTCGCCTTCTTTCGTTTTAACATTCTTGATTTTCTGAAAGGTGAGGATGGTAGTAATGATGCCAATTTTCTGTTCAGATTACATACAAGCTTTATAACTAGATATAATTACGATAATATAATGAACTTAAATAGAGGTGTGCGCCGGTCCGAAAATCGTCGGCGTTTGTCATAATTTTGGTCGGCGGCGGCGGCATTTTCGGCGTCACGCCGATAGCCATTTTAGCCGGCGGCTGCGGCGGCGTGGATCGGCGTGGCGTTTTTTCATTGCATTCGTTTTTTTATTTTTCCGAGACATTTTCAAGATATCTACGGGAGAATCTTATGAATATCGTCTATCAATCTAAGGGGCTGTTCACAAATTACGTAACGCTATAGTGGGAGGGTAGAGTCAGGCCAAGCGTTACGGTTCATACAAAAAAAAATTAAAGCTTCCATACAAAAGTAGTTACGAGCGGAGAGTGGGGGTTCGAAATCGACAAAATTAGCATTACATAATTTGAGAACGAACCCTAATGTAAGTCCCCGGCCCAGATAACGTTTTTCCAAAATATTCAAATGGAATTTATTTTCTAATTTTCCACGGGAACTAGTTTGAAGTTTCCACAGAAAAATTTTGTAGAATTTTCAAGGAAGGGTCTTCGGAATTCCCAAAAAAAATTTGCAAAAAAATCAACGAAAAATTATTAAAAATTGTCACGGGAAATTGTTCCAAATTTCTACAGAAAATTGTTTAAAATATCCTGGTAAAGCTCTTCGAAAATTCTGTTGAATATTTTCACAGAAAATTCTTCGAAATATCCGCGGGAAGCTCTTAGGACCTTTCATGAGAAACTCCCTGCAATTTTTACGGAACATTTTCCGGAATTTCCAAGGCAAACTGTTCAAAGGGTGGATTTAATAAATTCTTTGTATTTTGAAGGAAAATTGTTTGGAATTTCCATGAGAAATTCTTTGGAAGTCCCGCGGGATTCTTTTATTTTTTTTTTTTGGAAAATTAAGGGAGTTTCTTAAGATTTCTTCGGTAATACTTTTGTATTGTCCATAAGAATTTCACGGAAAACAATGCAAAAAGAGGAAGGGTCGTTTGACCAGAGAGTCATTCGACGGAAAGCTATTTGGCCGAAAAACATGTTACGCTGAAAGTCATCTAGCCGAATTCCATTTGGCCGAAACTATTATTTGAGCGAAACGGTTATTGATTCGAAAACCGTTAATTTCATTTGACCGAAAGCGAAATTTGGCAGAAAAACCCGTTTGCCCAACAAGTTGTTTCGGCGAATAGGTCATCTGGTTGAAAATGCCATTTTTTCGGAAGGTCACGGTAGATTTCAGCAATTTATTAAGCTTTTACCGAGATCCACACAGCCGATCCCCAGAAAATATTTTTTGATGAGATATCTGTCAATGTTGCTGAAAATCTGCAAATAGTTTTCCGAATGCCACTTAATAAAGGAAACTTATGCCAAGATATCTGTTTGTTTGTTGGACACATGGCTGTACAGATATTCCAGAAATAAAAACTCGAGCAAAAATAATCGAGCAAAAATCTCGATCCGTTTGGCCAAACGACTTTTTCGACCAAAGGATCGGTTCGGCCGAACGACATTTTCGGCCGTATGACCAAATGAAATTTTAAGCCAACGGTGGAGGACTGGAGTCATTTCAAAATTTACGGAAGTAAAGTTAAAAAAATCAGCTAAACGACCATTTCGGCAAACAGCATTTTCGATTAAATGACCTATTCAGACAAGTTACTTTTTTGGCCATAGGATCAATTTGGTCGAATGAAATTTACGGCCGTATGTCCATTTCATCTAAATGACATTTTCGACCAGACGAATTTCGACCAAACTACATATTCGGCCAAAAACATTTCGGCCTTGTGGTCTACGGCCAAACGGATCTTCCCGTCGTTTTACCGAAAGTCATTCTTTTCAAGCCGTTTTTTTAATTCCACTTGGCCGAATTAAACGTTTGTCCAAAACGGTTGTTAGGTCGAAAATGGTTTGGCCGAACATTTCATTTGGCCAAAAGCGACATACAGCTGAAAGGGACATGGAGCTGAATTGGTAATTTGGTCGAAAAAGTTATTAGCACTAACAGGTCCTTTGTCTGTAAATGCCGTTTTGCCGAAGTAACCGTATGATCGAAAATGTCTTTAGATAGAATAGATCATTTGGTCGAAAAAGATGTTTGATAGAAATGGTCGTTTGGCAAAAAGAGCCATCTGGCACGCATATATTCTTTCTGCCGAATAACCATTTCGACCAAATGTCCTATTCAACCAAACAACTTTTTCGATAAAATGACTGAATGACACTTTCGTCCGAATATCCTTTTCGGCCAAATGATCAGTCCAACGCAACGATGGCATTTTCGGCCAAACGACTTTATCAACCAAACGAACTGTTCTGCCGGCCGGATGTCCTTTTCGACCAAATGATTTGCTCAGTCAAATGGCGTACTCGGTCAAACAACCTTCGGCCTTGAGGACTTCGGCGTTCAAAAATTATATTGTAACGAGAACTTTTTCGGGTTTCAATGGGAAGTCTTCTGGAAAATCCATCGGTATTTCCACTCGAAGTTTTTCTTCGTTTTTACCGAGAGCTTTTCGAAATTTCATCAGAAAATTCTTTAAAATTTTCTAAAAAATTTTTTTGGAGTTCTTACGAAGCAATCTATGGAGTTTACACTACACTGGATCTTCGGAATTTGCTCGGAAAATTCTGCGGACTTCTACAAATTTGAATAGGCGTGGGAAATGACACATCAGCGGCGTGACAAAATTTTGACGGTGCAAAATTGTCGGCGGCGGCGGCGTGTTAAAAACTGTCGGCGGCGGCGGCGCACACCTCTAAACATAAACATCAAGATTCTGCTTATTAATTGATAAAGCACTATTTCTGGCTTCTATCAAAACAGAGCGCATTTGGACTTCTGATTGATTATTTGTTCAAATAAATATTCCAAAAATGAATATGTACGTACAAGTTACAGTGATGTCTCGATTTTTATTAAGCCCAATTCGGTCTGCCTCCGATTTCTTTTACCATCAATTTGCTGACAATTACGCCTGAATTTTGCCACATTTTTTTCTAGAAAACAACTAACGATTTCCATCGTATGTTGCTTATTATAAATTCATCCAAGATGACTGTAAAATCTTTTGGAAGTCTATTATAATTAAAAACTTGTACTGTCGATACATTTTTCAAAGCCATATTTGTGAGATAAATGCATGTAAACAAATTGGATGAAAATAATGGTATCTATCCCCATTAATTGCTGTTTTGACTTCTCTAACTTTTCGCGATATATTTTATGATGAGCGAGAAAGGCACCATCACCGCTAGGTGGATTAATCTGGGTTTTTAAATAAATATTCAGGAAAATTACAATTTGATTTGTATCTGAAGCTTTTTTGATAGCAATTAATGTACCAATGAAAGTAAATAAAGTCACAATTGGATCTTGGCCTGCTTTACAACCTAATGTTCTATTAGGTAGCATTTCCACAGTATTTATTTTAAAGCTTTTTTTATGCCTGACATTACATGAATACGTATCTTATGTGTTTAGATGAAGATGTTTCAAAAACTTCCTTGTGAGACAACCACAATGAATACACTATACCAAGGGAATTGAGCATATTTCCCACCCAAACACATCCTGAACCGGACCTGCCATTATTGTAGAATCCCACGTATACATTTTCTCTGATGCAAACAACGATAATAGTTTGTTTAACCCATGCTAATACATCTGTAAATAAGCTAATTAATACGCTAATGTGGAGGGTTCTTTATGTATAGTCAAAGCATTACTGAAACATGGCGCAGCCAGCACTAGAAGCTAATTTATGTATACCGAAAATCCGAATTTCCCCCAGTAAAGTGGGCAGCCACATGAGAAATGACTTACACGTATACGACAGAAAAGTCGTCGCACTCAAATCTTTTATGGCACTAGATGGTTTGGTCAGATGGCTTGCGTTCGCTCCACTCTGGACAAGGCCTGCACAGAAGAATTTCTCCTTCAACTTGACTTCTGGTTAAACCCTAGAGGGGAACTTGTGGTTTTCGACGGCTTCCGACAAGAAATCGATAGGAATAATAATTAAGAAAAATTTGGGTGACGAATACAATTAACCCGATTTTGCTCATAGATGACATGAAAAACGCTTAGACAATGTTACACGGCAAATTAGTAGAAAATACGATTCTGGGTGGAATTTTCTATCCAATTTGTTTTACAGTTAATCATAATGCATAATCGAAGCTAAAACGGAAGACGAAACACTTTTTTACGCAAAATGCATGCAGTTATGGTTTTCGCCGATAGCCGCCACTGAAACTGTGTCAAGCTTATCTCGCCAATTTTCCATCTCGGTGATTTTCCTCTTAGCCGTGTCTGATAGCCGCCTATTGTTTCTCTGTCCGAGTTCATTCAAAACATTATCGAAACCGACGAATTACATGGAGTCGACATCGTATAGAAACATAGGAAAGAGAAATTTTCCCATTAACGTATAATGGATATAGGAGACCACGAATCGGACGATCGATTCGATTAGATGGAATTATATAAGCCTTTCCGTACCTACCTTGTTCATGAAATTAGTAGAGCGAGCGTGACGGATCAACTACATAATAGAATAAAACAGGCGTTGACAATGAACAAAACGCAACATTTTTAAATTGAAAATGATTCAAGTAGCTTGAAAATAGGGGAAAGGAAATATTACTGCTTACTGGTTTTACGTCGCATATTCATGAAGCCGGCCTCTCTGACTTGCATCCAGGTCATCGGTCATCATGGAAACAATCACAATCTGGATCGAATTAGCATCGGAATTGATTCTTGGGGGTGGGTGTGATCGACTGCCACAATAATCCTCATTGGCAGTAGCACTCCCACCTACATCATTTTGGTAGTTTCAACCCAGTTCTAATGTGTTTTCTCCATTCTTTTCTTCCACAGAAACCCCAATTAGTCGAATCCACATTCGTACCAGGATATTGTGATAAACCGGGCTTAGCTGCGTGTATATATAATTTATTAACTTGCGGTCATTCCATTCCCCCACCCACAAAGTGCAATACACGAAACCTCGAACAACCGCTTGGTGAAGCAGAGAGCAGCGAAAGTGAAAATCAGAACGAATCAAAGGAAGCCGCACGTGCGTCGGAGTGTTTTGACCGGTGCGTGTTTATGAAATAATGTTTGTCGAATGTTACCATTTGTGAACGGTGTCGGGGAAAAGTAACAACAACGGTGTGCAAATTACGAGTGCAGTTCTAAATTGAGGCTCTGTTTAGCAAAAAGTTGGTTTTGGGATTGTGGAATACCTGTACGAAAGCAGCGCAAGATGGAATTTCGGTTCAACTGTCACCCGCTGTTCAGGCAGCGCATAGTGCGGATCAACAACTCACTCCTGCCGACCGGATTCGTGGCACAACACAGGCGAGAAGCTCTGTAAGTAGTATAATGATACATTTACCAATATAGAATTTATTTACTGGTATTTATGCAGCAATACCATTTACAAACAAAGATAAATTTTAGTCGTTTAGTCATTTGTGTAAATAATACCGCAAACAACAATGATTTTCATGAAATAACACCTGCGGTTTATTATGAATCATGTTTGAGTACCAGTCAACAATTTTGAAAGCCTTTTCGACAAAAAATTCGGGTTCCGTTTACGTATTTTATCTTTCTAAGGCATAAACTGATTCATATTTGTGAAACAAATTTGAGACTTGTCATAAGACGAGTTTGTACAATTCCATTTAATTCACAACTTGATTGTATCTTTGACATGAACGTATTTCGTCCTCAACAGTAAGGCCGTCTTGAGTGTCTCGTACTTGACTCGACTTAATTTGAGAATTGAAAATAAATTGTTTTTCCGATTTTGTCACATTTTCTATTCTATCACCCCGAAATTCACCAGATGATACTAGAGCATTACGCTAACTGGCATTCTATGAATTTTAGTGTCAGTCTATTATTTATTTTTAATAACTGTGTAAAAAATGATTTTAAAGAAAATTCGAATAGATTGAAAATATGTCGGAAACCAGTCAAATGTCCTCCATCCGTTGATTAAAAAACTCAATATTTTTGTTTGCCTAACATACAAATTTTGAGGAATTCTTGCTACACGAATTTTGAATTTTTCCATCTCCAGGAATTCTGCAGAATTTCTATCCCAGGAGTTCTGAAGACTTACCCTTCAGGAATTATGGAGAATTCTTCCTCCAAAAGTTCTAGAGAACCTCAGCCGCTTCCCTATTCAGTTGTTCCTTTTCTCTAATTTTCAGGAAATAATTCCCTCGGAAGTTCAGAGGAATTCCTCCTTCAGAAATTTGGAAGAATTCCTCCTCCTAGGTTCCTGGGGAATGGTTCGCCTCAGGCTAGTCCGATCCATGTTTCTAGGGAAATCCTTCTACTGAACTTCTGGGATGTTCCTTCTTTTAGAATTTAAACACATATTTAGAGATCACTATATGTATTATCTATGAATTTCGGGGGTTTCCTGATTCAAGAGTTTAAATAAATAAATGAGACATTTCGCACAATTTTTATTGTGACATTTCGTACACAGAAAAAAATAATGAAAAATAAACAACGCGTAAAAATTGACATGCGGAAATTAACGCTATTCAACGCTGGTCATCTTCCTAACAAGATTGCTTACAACTTGCATGCAATATTGAAGATTCACGGCAAATATTGTATACATTTAGGCTGTATCCCGTGTGGAATTACGCTAATAATGACGTTCCATTTATGTGCATGATTTTTAGCGTACATTTCAGTGGATTTTTCTATCTGTGTATAATTCCAAGCCTATTCAGTATGAGTTGAACCCAGTTACCTTCAGAGTAGTGCCGGATTTTTTGAGGAACTCAATATGGAATTTCTAGGACAATCTTCGGAGAACATAAAGAAATGTCTGAATAAATTTATGGAGAAACGTCAGGTGAATGTCATGGAATACCTGAAGGAATTCCTGGATAAATTAATAGGTATTCTTGAAAAAGTTCCTGAATAATTGCTGGGCTGTTACGAAATGACCAAATTTCAATCCGCGAAATCCGCGACCAACAAAATGAAAACAACGACCGCAAAAACAAAACCGCGACAAAAAAATAATGGCCTTATCACGAAACACATTTCAATTCAAAATTCCAATACTGCTGCTTTTAATCTATCATTACTTTGATCAATAGAAAGAATGACATAATTTATGCCGTATAATGTTTTGAATGATAAAACAGAATTAATTCCATGGTTTATATATAAATGGGTCCTTGCATTTCTAATAGCCCTGTCAAACTAGAGACTTGATCTAGACTAGACTAGAGACTCGTTAAATAGTGTGTTGCTGTCAAAGTTCACAGATTTAATGAAGTACATGACGTTTCATAACAAAATACTTTATTTAATCAACTCGTGACTTTCAAATTCAGCTAAAATATCTGATTGCTATTTCACAGTCGATTAGAATAGCTGGTGAAACCAAAGTGGGATGTGGCCAGCTTGGGTTCTACACACTCGACTTAACATCGATACGAGGTTCTAAGTAGGTTGTTCAGATGACGTTGGGTCACACGTAAATCACAAATTTGATTAATGATAATCATGACAAGCAAAAATTTAAAATGTGTCAACTATTTAGAAACCTAGATGACCAGAATCTCTCAGAACTCGTTTTATCTAAACTGATTCTCAAGAGAGGTCCTAAAATCCTACCAAACATACAAAGATACAAAGGCGGTTAGAAATAACGGTAAGGTCTGTGGATTGTTGAACGAATTACTCAATATATATGCTGTACGCTGTCAATGCAGTGAAGAACGGAGTTATCCTCACTGCATAGTTCATATTGGAGCCGTGGGAACACAGGAGTTGTGCCATTCTTAGGCTGATCATACGTACCGTATTTAATGGGGCAGTCCCGTTTTTTAGACCTTATTGTGCTGTCCCGTCGTAATCTAAAAAATCCTCAATTTGTCCCGTTTTTCCATTGATTCTTTCAAAGAGCTCCAAAATATTATTCAAACAAATTCAATATTTTAGGCAGAAATCTAAAACCAAATACAAAGAAAGTGGACGAAACCCATCAAAAAAGGGTGGGATGTTATATTATTAGTGTTGCTTTTGATGCTATCTATGCCGTTATGTATTTTGCATGGATCGACTTTTCTTAAGGTTTTAACAGTTAATGGCAACAGGTGACAACGGGAGTTTTTTACATACAGTTCAATTTCAATGACCTTTTCTGTTTTTTTCTGAAGGCATTAAAATTTGGCCACTTTCATCAGTGGATTGAACGGAACTGGTGACTTGGTTGGCAAGTATATCCTGAAAATCAGGTCACGCCTCAACGTCAATAAAATGAAACGAAAGGACAGACATTCTAATTTCCAGATTAAGATCATTTTCGATTTTTTTTCTTGCGGAGCAGGTAATTCTATTTTTTTTTTCATATCTGCTTTACCACAAATTTTTCAAACGTTTGATTCCTATCAAAACATTAAGAATCATTCAAAGTCTTTTTGAATGATTCTGAATATTTCGAAATCATCCACTGTAAAAAAAACGACGACATTAAAAATAATTTATAAATCAGCTGAACAAAATCGAGTTTAGGCAGTTTCTAACCGAGGAAAAATTGGTTCGGATTTCGGCCCTCACGTACTTATTAAGGGCGTGTTTACAGATCAGGAGCTTGTCTGCAAAGTTCGCTTCCATATGTGTGGGCGCGATTTATGGTATTCCGTTGTAGAAAATTAGCCCGATTTAAAATACAATCCTGTCAGAATCCTCCGAGAGTTCCATCTGTAAACCAGCCTATAAATTAGCCAGGATTTGTTTTACTTTTCGCGACGAAATTCCTTAAGTTTGCTTTTTGGAAGCACATGGGAACAAAATCAATTAACAAGATTCCCGAGGTGTGAGGCTACTTTTAGCGTCATTTTATCAATTTAGATCAAAAAGGACTATGAATTGATTCGATTTGACAATTATTTACATGTGCCAGCCATATTCATGGAAATAATTAAAATTACATTTTATCAATGTTCTTTCCTAGTTGAGATTCTTGTTTTTCTAATTCACAGATTTTTTATCAATGATATTTATAAAAAAAAGTTTTAGCACGAGGAATTATTAATCCTAGCCTACTGCTCTTTTCGCATTTGTCTTTTGACATTTTATTTTCTAAAAATTATTTTTTCTTATCTTTCTAATGCTCGACCGATTGCTCAGAATTGTTCAGAATTGGAAAAGTTTTTGATATTTATCAGTGATAAAATCCTTAATGCATGTTTTAGAGTGGGTTACAAATAAAATAGTTTTATACAATAGAAGGTGATGGTGTTGAATGATTCACTCTAAAAAAAATCTCTAACTTCTTCTACGGAAAATGAAAATAAGGCCCATACATTTTAAAATTTCCACAGCTCTTGAATTTTGTTACAAGGTTTTTTGACATGTCCCGTTTTGCAAGTGCGTTTGTCACGTTTTTTCACCGAAATGATCTGGTCAGCCTAGCCATTCTGTTGCCGATAAGCATACAAGTACCCAGTCGGGGGGATTGCATAGTCTGTTTGCCACTTATCTATCACGGACAATGGATTGTCGGATTTTAAACCTTCTTCTGAATTTCGTTGGTTGGAGCAATTTCAATGTTTTGTCTGTTGTACTGGTTTTAAATTTTATTCAACTTTGTTTCTGACGGACTCAAATAGAATTATGCAGAATCCTTGCGTTTTCAAGCAAGTAATGAAAACATTGAGCGCAATGGTTCGTTCTCCAATGTTTGGAACATCTCCGGTGTCCGTGGACCGATTCACATTTTGAAAAGTTTTAAATGGCTTAAACAAACCGTGTTACTTGCCCAAGTAACACGGTTTGTTGTATGAGTGTTAAAAATACATCTTTCGAACATTTAGTATGTTACGTTTTGGTATGAAAAACTGCTTTGATTACTTTCACACGACCCAAACAGCGCAAAAACTATCGATATTTTCAACATCTTTCAGTTGCAACCTTGTTTTTGATTGCACATTCACAAGACTAAACTTAAGTACTAAGGACGTTTTCAGTAACCGACTTTCAACATGGTTCTGTCAAATTGAATACCAAAACAAAAATGCTGACCAACACGTTCAAAGAAATAAATTTTATTCAGAAAACGAATGAAAACAAGCATGGATGAAATGATGAACACCATTTTAACAATATTAATAAACATGTACAAACTGAATAAATAAATCAAATTTGTTTCGAAGTCTCGGTCGAAACATTATATGCGGCTCATGTTTCATTGGCTAAATTTTCATTTTACTTCTCCTAAATTCATGCGCCATTGATTGAAGAAAAACATAACTATGCCAAAGCATAATTTTGAAATTGATATGTAAACAAATTCTCGAATCTGCGAATGAAAAACAATATGGCAAGTTGTCGATAAACAACAGTTTCGATGAAGAACGTTCATAACATTGATCTTAAAAGATGTTGAAATTACGTTAAACTTCTATCATTAGGGCATATATTCTGACGAAACAAATGTCAAAAAATGAACATGTTATGACCTTGTTCGTAAAATCTTCCTGTAGACATGTTTTATGTTGTGAGAATGTAAAACGAAACATCTCAAAAAACCAAACAAATGTCAAAAATAGACATGTTATCAGCAAGTTGTGAGAATGTAGTGTGAAACTTCTTCTCTGATCGAATTGCTATATGTTTTGCAAAAACCTTATGATAGCTTTCCTTGAACATAACATGTTTTATATTTCATTTTCCCTACCTTTATTCAACATCATTATTCGATCTTAGTTAATAATGATGTTTTCGGTGTTACTTGGGTGGGTTAGGCTAAGGACAGAATACTAAGAGATAGTCTGTTAGCTTGAACATCGTCCTTTTGTTTTCTATCACAACCTTTTTGTCGAGCTCCTGTACATTTCTCACGTTTAGTATCATAGGGCGTAACGGCATTGGTAGACTTCTTATCGTCGATGTTTTTTTTATAATAATGTAGCGATTTTCGGCAGTTTGCGATTTGGTGTTAGAGAGGATGATTAAAACTTGCACCAGAAGCAACAATCACGATTGAAACCTTTGAAACAGTTGAGTTTATTTCATTCAAAAACCTGATTGTAACTTTGAAATATGCTAGTCTTCAGTGCTTCGTTTATGACCCTACAGCACTAACTTCCATTATTTGCCCACTAAAAGTCGATGAATAGCCTACACCTTCTAAAAATTCTCAGAGTTTTTGGATTTTTATTGAAAAGGCTAACTAGTTACTTGCTAGGTAATTGGATCTTGAGTAAGAAAGAGCTTCTACTTTTCTTCTAAAAAGGTTGGCTCTGGAGAGGGTGGTTTCACTCCCAATACAACCTCACCCCACAGTGGCTATGCCACTAGTGAGCAAAACAGACAAAGCGTCGTTCACCAAAATGTTATAATAATCCGCGTTTCTCGCAATAATCCAGAATAATAATATGATCAATTTCAAGGTCAATAGATCGGTCTATCAAATTCTAGAATATCGTGTGAATATCGACCAACAATCATAGAACAACTAAAGTAATATTACGATATAAAGTGTTTGGATCCCAAAGTATTGTTAACTCCTTATGCCATTTATATAAAATCATCAACGACATAGATTTGTCCAATCGATTTCCAGAAAATTCTGAAATCACAATTCTTTTTGAGCATGAGCATGACGGCGCGGAAACCTGGTAATGGTAGGGCACCCAACATTTTTGGCGTAATTAGTTTCATTTAAAATTTGACGTCAGTAGTAAAAACTACAATTAGGGACGTAATCAGTCAAGTGATATTGAATTTAAAAAGCTCAGGCAATTTCAAATATATATTACAAAAATTCTGTGTTGCATTTTTATCGTCTATATAAAATTATCGTCGGAAATCCCATTCCTCAAGGAAATTTCTTCAGTTAATTCTTCCGGAATTTCCAGCAAAATATCCCTTCAGAAATCTAGGACAAAACTTCAGGAATTTCCCTGAAAGTTTGAACGAATTGCTAACGGAAGTGGGGACAACTGGAACTCCTGAAGACGTACCGGACATTAAATTTGTCCAAGAATATCTTTGGACATTGGACCAATTCGTTTGGAAATTTCCAAAGACATACTTTTGAAAACTCAAGGAAGCAATTCGTATAGGCTCGAAAATTTCAAAATTTGGCGGAAAATTCCTTTTTTATTGCTTTTTTTTTTAGAAATTTCTTCTGAGATTCTTTTTAAATTTATTTGAAATGCCTTTTGGATTTCTTTTCAAAATTCTTCGAAATACACAGAAAAACTTCCTCCAGGAACTATTCCGGAAATTTTCTTGGATGATTTTTTTCCAATAATTTATGAAAACATAAAATAGAAAATTACTAAAAAGAACTTTTCTGGAAGAGTTTCTAAAGAGTAATTCCTAAAGAATGTCTAGATGAAATTCTACGAAAAGAACTCTTAAAGTAATTTCCAAATAATCCTAAAAAATGTGACTCCTGAAAAATCTTTAATCTTGAAGGAATATCCGAAAGTCTCAGACAATTTTCAATTAAATTTCCGAAGGAATATCCGAAGAAATTGAAAAAAAATCGAAGAAATTCCTGGATGAAGTACCGAAAAAATTTCGTAAGAACTCTATTATAATAATAGAAAAATTGGAATAATTCATTAATATTTAATTTATTAATAAATTTCTGACATAATTGTTATGGGAATTTCATATAAAAATTCAAAAGAAATAAATTAATTGCCCCAAATATTCCTACAAGCTATTCCCAAAAGTAAAACACATAAAGAAATTGGTAAAGGGAACTTCGGAAGATTTTTCTAAAGCGACTTCCGTAGAGTATTTCCGAAGATTTTTTGTAGGAACTCCGATCAAATTTTCAAAGCGATTTCCGATTCTGAAATTTCCGAAAGAATTTTTCGAAGAAATTATTAAAATAATTTATTAAGGAAATCCGAAGGAAAGAAATCTCGGAAGGAATTCTGAAGAAATTCTCCAAGACGCAAGTACCTACTTATTCCTTACAGAATTTAAAGAGTTTTCCTAAAGAAATTTTTGAAAGAATCCCAAGCAACACAAGTTCAACAAAATCTAGTTGCAGTAGCTTCATATTGTGACTGAATCCGGTCATATATAAGTTACTGTGATTGATGTGTACTGCAATATGTAGTGCTTCTCAGAGATATCTTGATGTAATTTATAAAAATCTGGGTCTATCTCCCAAAGTAATTTCCTCAAGAATTTGCCGAAAGAATCCCTGAAGGAAATCCCTGAATTTTTTTGGAGTATTTCATAAAGAAATTCAAGAATTTCGGAAATTCCTGCAGAATTTCCTGCGGAAATTCCTCAGTAGGGAAATCGTTCGGAAACGCCTGAAAGGAATTCCAGTAGAATTTTTTTTTTTTTTGTGTGTCTTTATTAAGGAGATTTCAGCCCAGGCTGAAATCTCCAGTCTCAAGTAGAATTACACGGGAGTCTGTTGGTATGGAATTTCCGATGGAAATACATTGAAAAATTTCCTCTGAAAGTATTGCTAAGAAGTTGAATTCCTAAAAAGGAAATTCCGAGAGGTTTCTATAATAATAATTTAAAGATAAATTATTCTAAAATTTGCTATAAAATTCCATAAACGAATTTTTTTTTTTAAGGTAGGGGAAATGACGGCTTGTACAGGTTTTGTTCTAATATTATTGTCAGGAGGTTTTGTTGACCAAATTTTATGAAATTCGGCCACAATATTCATTGATATGCATAATTGGTCCTAGAAAACCCCAATAATAGAATAAAACCTCAAGCAAACTCGTCATTTCCTATTTCTAGATTTTTGGCCCACGAAGGAGATTGAAGAACTTCCTTTAGAAGAGAGAAGAAAGTACGACGGAAATTCTGGAAGGAATTTTCGAAGGTATACCTGAAAAAAATTTTGAGTGACTAACCGAATTATTTCCTGGGGGAGGATTTTCCGAACAAACTTTCGAAAAACTTCATGAAATACCGTTTTGACTTAAAACCCGAACATGACTCATATTCCAAACCCTGGCGTTTTAGCGCCCTCTAACTCAAATTTTCATCGGTTTTCCGCACTGACGATCAATATTACAAACGAATTCAAGATCCTCTGGAGTCAGAATGAATAAAGTCATTGAATAATAATAAATGTCAATGAATAATGAATAAAGCCAAAATTGTCATTTAAACACGAGTGTTCGGAATATGAGTTATGTTGGGAATTTGAGTCAAAACGGTATCACCTGAATGATTACTGAAGAAATGTTCGAAGCAACTCCTGAAGTAAATCCATAAGGAATTCTTGAGAATATCCTTCTTCGATGACGGATCGACTGAAATGCCGATATTTTTGTTGTTCTTTTAATTCCAGATTCAAAACAGGGCTTTGTTTTACTGCTGTCCGATTTTTTGAAGAACTTACCGGAGAAATTCCTGGCGCAATTCCAGAAAGAATTCTTGTAGAAATCTAATAATTTATATGAAAATTCCATTAGGAATTTGTTGGGATATTTCATAGGATATTCTTCCAAGGATTCTTGTAATAACTCCTTAGAAAACTTCTTCAATAATTCCTTCAGAAAATCGTTTAGAAATTCTTGTCCCAAATCTATTAAGGTTGTTCTTCGAAAATTCTTCATGAAATACAGTTAGAAATGCCTCCAGGAATCTCTCTTCTAAACTTTCTCCAGTGAAGCCAGCAAAAATTCTGTCGGAAACTCCTCCAGGAATAATTTATAAAATTCCCCTGTAGTTCATTAGGATCAGTGGCGCCGGGAGTGGGTGGGACAAGAAGGACATATCCTACGCATGGATTTTCCTGGGTGGGACAGCCAAAGCATTGTCCTACCCATGATTATGGTAGGATGAAGTCAAGGCTGGCAAGAATCTGTGTGATCAAGGATGTCTTTGTTCATTTAGTAATTTGGGCTCGATGTAGTATGCCAATAACTCACTTCAGAGGCTAAATTTAAAAATGTGTTGTATGATGAGTGTCAAGTGTGAAGGTTTTCCTACAACTCTGCTGAACAAATTGTTGTTTGAATTTCACAAAAAAAAAAACAGAGTTAAATCGCTAGCTGTTGTAACTATATTTAAACGATAACAAAATTCTAATAATTTAGTCTAAGTTACTGCAACTAGCAGCATTGTTAACAAAAACCTTTTGCACAAGAAGTCAATCATAAATACATTTTAGAATTCAGCTTCATTTTAGAAATCAGCATTTTATGCAGACCTCAAAAGATTAATTGAAATCTGAGTATCCACAAACATCCCAAATCCCGCTTGAAATCTGGACAGTAAAGAATTCTAAGCTCCCGAAAGATTTATTTGACAATCATGCGATTTCTTGGCATGTCTGATACCTATTTTGAAATCCTAGCAGTTAGCAATAAATAATCGAAACCATTGATGATTTATAAAAAAAAAATCTGTGATCCGTGACTTCTGCTGAAAGCTTGTGAAGATATTCGATAATCGTAAGAATTCCAAGTTGTATTTCATGCCTTCCAACCTTAGTTATTTTGGAGAAGCAATATGAGTCATGAAAACGAAAGAAAATGTCTCAAGTCATGTGAGTATTCTGACCGCAAGAACTTTCAAGTCCTGATTAAATATTTTTAGAATCGATTAACATAAAGCATATCGAATTGATTTATGCTTTCAGCGTCGATATATAGGGAACAGCACATCCGATTTCTCAACACTCACTAGAACTGTAGGAGACAAGCTCGGTGTACCAGCTTCTACTGCTTCTGCCTATAAACAGGAAATCGTGAGTTCGATCGCAGATTCGTCCCTTTCCTATTCTGTATGACTTAGCTCTTCATGAGTTTCTTGTTGTACCAAAACAATTCCTACTGTTATACCTTCCGCACTAACAATTGCCAAACCTCCCGTGGCGCCTATGAAGAGTCGAAGAGTTCTCTTTACCTTTCTTCACTATGTGGCCATCATTTCCTCTAAAGCAGTCGCAACAGATATCGATTGATGGAGAGTGCCTCTGTGGTAACGGATGGTAGATATGCTACCTTCATGCAACAGTCTAGGCTTGTACACCCACGAATTTGTGCAAATCGCTTAATGCTTTCCTATTTGAACCGTTTGTTTGAGAAACTGCATATGTGACATTTTTAGTTAGAATGAAATTTTCATATATTCTGAGGACGAGGAGTTCAAAAATACGTATTCTGGCAAACAATACGAAAAATAAAATTTGTTCGGAAATGTATGAAGAATTTTTCGTTTGTTTGAAAAACTTCATATGTAATATCGCACTTTGAAGAGCAATAAAGAAGTATTGTCAAGTAGTTTTCAAACTGGAAGTGCGTCAGGATATTGAGTTTGCAAACAACATTATTGATCTGTGCCGAAGAAATCAAAAGATTCGGTGCCAATTTGTTTAGAAAACAGTTTTTTGTTGTTTTCTCGGAATTGTGAAAAATGGATATAAGCACTTTCTCAAACAAATGATTCAAACAAACCATTTGTCCTACTCACGACTCGGAATGTGGATGCGCCTCTGATAAGGATATTTCTTCAGGGATTCTTTCGTAAAATCTCCAGGAAGGCCTTTGTAAATTTCTAAAGAAATTGAAATGTAACATTTCTTCCTAAATTCATGCAGAAATTTCTGCAGAGATTCCCAAAAGAATGCGCAAAGGAAATTATAAAGGAGTTCCTACAGGAATTTTCAAATTTCCGTAGGTGAAAAAAAAATCCTAAAAGAAGGAACATTCAAAATGTTCTTATAGCTAATTCTTTCTTTGAATTTTCGAAGGAATATTATAAGGAATATCCAAAGAAATGTCTAGATTTATCTCCGATGCAACTTCCGGAGGATTTTCGAAAGAAATCCCCACACATTCCGGAAGAATTCTTGGAGGAATGTCCAAAAAAATTCATGCAGAAATTAAAAAAAAATGTCGAAAATTTCTACAGAATTTAATTTAGAAATTCCGTTCACAATTTCCTTTACAAATTTGTTTCAGAAATTCCTTTGGAAACTCTATTAAAAATTTCTTTGGAAAATTCTTCGCAAATACCTATGAAAAATCCTTTGGGTGTTCCATTAGGAATACCTATGGAAATTGTTTTAGGAGAAATCCTTCAGAAATGTCTTCAGGAAATCCTTGGAAAGTCCAAATTATTTTTCAAAATAACTTGCGATTTTTTTTCAAAAATTCCTTTAGAAATTTCCTCAGAAATGCTTCTAAAGATTCCTTCGAGAATTCCTTTGTAAATTCTTTGAAGATTTTTTTCCAAAATTCTTTAAGAAATTCCTTCGGTAATTCCTTCAGAAATTTGTAAATTCCATTGGGAATTTGTTTGGATTTCAAAAATTCCTGTAAGAATAAATACGGAAATTGTTTCAGATAAACCTTTCAAAATTTATTTAGAAGAATATTTTTTTTGAATTCCTTTATTAATTCCTTTGGAAATTGCTTTAGAATTCTCCCTGCCGAAAATTGAATAAAGGAACTCCTTCAATTTTTTTTAATGATTTTCATCAGCAATTATTCCAAGAATTTTTCAAACAAATGCTCAAACAAACTCTTCCGAAAACTCTTTTAGGATTTTCTATTTCATTTTTTTATAAATTTCAGGAAAAATCTTTCAACAAAATTTCCGGAATAATTCTTTCAGCAATTTTAAAAGGAATTTGGAATGGTTTTTCTAACAGCAAGATGAAGTTCCGAAGGAATATCTATATAGGAAATATCCGGATGAATTTACAAAGGCCTCTTCAAAGGATTTTCCAAAGAAATTCCTGGAGGAATGATAAACGAAGTTAATGGCGTAATTTTATAAATTATTCCTGGAGGGAAGTTCTCGAGTGGAAACAATTTCTGAAGGGTTTTCAAAAGAAATTATAAAAGAAATCTATATAATAAAAAAATGAAATGGTCTGTACAGTGCTCGTATCCGCATAACTCGAAAAACGGCTGGAAAAGGATTTTCTTCATTTCTTCAGCAGATATGTTCGTTATCAACTCCGACGGGTTTATATGATATTTCCTCTTGCGTAAATTATAAAAATATTAACTAAAGACAAAGATTTGTATGGGGAATTTCGCAAGGGCAGTTCACAACAGCGCATTTTCGCCTTCACTATGCAGGGACAGACAACGTCTGCCGGGTCGACTAATGTCTGGATAAATTTCAGATTGAATTCTCAAACATATTTTCAAAGCGAAAGCTTAATGATTTTGGAAAGATTTTGCAAAGAAATTTCTAAAGGAATTGCTAAAATTATTTCCGAAGGAATTCTTACAGAAATTTACGAAAGAATTTCCGATAGAATTTCCAAATAAATTTCAAGATTTATTCAAAAATGAAATAACTCCAAGAAATTCTAGGGAATTTTTTTAAAGCGACTTTGGCGTATATAATAAAATATCAGGGAAAATATTCGATTTGGTGGGTCACGTGCCCCAGCTTATCTCCGCCAGTGACCGTGCATTTCGTAGTTGCTACTCCACGATAGACCTGACCAGAACAATCAAAATTGCACAGGGATCCAATGGGTGGAACCAAGGGATTTGCTCTCCAACCTCAATTTGCACTGTCCGAGATCTCTAGGTATTTTTAATGGTTACAATCATCCATATAAATACATTTATTGTAATCCATCTTTACTTAGATATAAACAGCACCCTCACGTCCTCCTATCAGGGATAGGAAGAAATTGATGACTCGCCCAACTGCAAGAACATTTCTGCGCTCGCCACGAGTTCATGTGAAATTTTATTGGAATCTGCGAGTTAGGTTCTATGGCTTAGGTTCGTCCTGCTTATCGGGTGAAATGTGCAAGTGTGGTTATCTTCTAATTGGATGCCGGAACAAGCTTTCGCTCACTTCGAATTATAACAGTTACCGGTTAGAATTAGTCAAGTTGTAGTTATGTATAAGATAAAAAGTGAAAGGAATAAAACAGGCCTGGGATTAATGGAAATGTGATTAAGCACAATACAGAAAAGACACATGATTTATAGGGGCATGGTTCGGCACTTCATCCCATAGCTCCTATTTCCATCCCATAAATAACGAGATGCAATGTAAAAGGAATTTGTTTTTTTTCTTCTTATTATTTTGTGATTTTTTTTCTTACCAGTCGTACCAGTTTACTTAAAGTTACCACGCGGCACGCGTGTCAAAGCAAAAAGAAGCGACGGGAATTTGTGTTGTATTGCTTTGTTTTGCAGGTGAGATGAATATAAGTGTTTAGTGAGATGGAAATTACGGACCCAGTTCCCCTGTTTATTAACAAAAAAAAGCTATATAAGAAAACACACGCAAAATATAGCCAAGAATCCAAAAATATATTCAGACGCCTGAATATACATCATTTTTCGCCTAACTTTTCAAAGATTCTAAGTAATTTTTTTTCATGAATTAAATTTTAATAATGGCGCAATCAACAGAACAACATGAAAGCTTTTGATTTGCAGTATTCTCCAAATTAATTCAAATGAAAAAAATGTTACTTAGGTCCTTTTAAAAGTTAAGCTGAGATTTAATCTATTTCTCAATATTGAAACCTTGCAGTGAATAAATAATTGTAGGAGTGCTTAACACTAAACTACGAGACCGCAATGCAGTAGTGAAGAATGTAATGTCAACAAAGAAGAAGAAGCAACTTACACTGACCACACATATACGGGTAGCTGTGTAACAATAATTTAGTCACACTAGTGCATGACCCATGATTATGGGGTTAGTGTACTTCCGAAATGCACGTTGGAAAACAAATTGATATGAACTTGTTTATATCCCTCCAATCATTATTACCATCAACTGCATCAACTGGTTCTATTTTCATGCAGCGCATTTTACCGTTGATTTACGGACGACTGATAACTGATTGTTCCGATTTCTCAGAATATTCTATCTTGTTGACATTCAATCCTTTCGTATGTGCGTGAAGGCCTCTGTGGCTGTATCGACAAAAAAACAACACTATGCAATTGAACACACAGCCACTTCTGCGAAACGACCGCCATCAAAAGGGAAGTTTTAGTATTGCTCCGACCTCTCAAGTGATCACACTGGCAAAATCAGTTATCGTTTCGCATTAGGCATTGAGGACGGCTTCGATGTTGTGATGACGCATCTTCAGCGCGTTGAAAGTGCTTTGCTGGCCGGGAATCCCCAGCTCGCCAATGACTTGCTCGGAAATCTTGCTGGTGATCCCGAACGAATCTACTACGAGCTGATCCGCGACGGATTGGTGGCCACATTCCGGCATTTGGATTCATCCGTGGAGCAGTGCTCAGAATGGGACTCGTTCAGATTCTGCTCCAATGCGCTGCTCGAGTTGGACGTAAAAAATGTTCCAATTTCAGATGAAATGGAAACGCTAGTGATGTATAAGCTGTCTGCATATGGATTGCGCCGACTGTGCGGAAGCCCGGCGGATAAAGATACGAAAATTGACTGGCGTGATTCAATCGATCGAGTGGTTCAATGGGTTGGAGAGTTGCGACAGAGATCTAAGTGCTATGACTTTCTTGATATTGATGATGAAGTGATGTATCGCATTCGCATGATTCATAATCATTTGTTCTTTGTGAAGCATCGTCCTGAGGTGCAAGGCTTGCCGTTGAGGGAACTGATATTCTGTTTGGCGATATTTGCACGTTCGCATTATCACGATCCCGAAAACGTCATCTACAGAATGGTGATCAACAAGCGGAACGTGATGGTCTTTCTAGTGGGTATTGTTTCGAGATTGAAATCAATTATAATATCGAACAACATTGATAAGCAGAGAAAATCTGGTGTTCTGAAGAAACTACGCAAAACTTATCGCAGGTTAAAGCAGATGTATTCAGTAAACAAGATGATGGGATATGTGAAAGTTCACAGTGAATTCGACCCCAGCGACTTTAAGAGAGACAACTCTACGATTACGCTGGCCGCATTTAAACGCTATAACCAAATTTGTGGCGAAGCGATCAAGAATACAGTGGAAACGCCAAATCTTTCTGCAAAATTAACTAAGATGCTGTCGAAGATGCTAACCGAAGCGATCACGCTCAATTCTAAATTCAGAAATTATTCAACGCATGGTTTCCCATTGTCGCAACTATATCATAGAGAGGCAGATCATTTGATTTTTTACAGAAATCTCATAAGATACATCAATTTAAGTGCTGAACTGTTCTACTCTATCACCGTGTTTATTTTAATCGACTGCTATCGTTATATGTATGGATTGATTCAACGCTGCCGGACCAATGAGGATCTTTGCGCATTCATAAGATACCTGGGCAATGATACAATTCGACCTTTTCATAAAAATGAAATAGAAGACGATAGTGTTTTAACAAAGGCCTTCAAGGATTTGCTCGATACATATTGCAACCTCCTAATGGAAGTTCAAATGATGGCATTTGCCAACGCACCGATAAAGGCCATACGTTGCCATCTTTATACCAAGCTTACTAACAAATCCATACTAGACGTGTTGATAGCAGAGCAGAAGATTCCATTGCCACAAGATGTCAGCAAACAACAATACAACGTTCAACGACAAATGGAACTGAATCGCGAGTCAAGTGAACAGTGGCATTATCGTGAGAAAACGCGACAAATTCTCAATCACTTTACGGACGAATGGGGTTTGGATGTTCCAACCTACACTGCTATGGAGAATCGACTGCATGCAATTCTTTCCCGAACTCGCAACGGATATTACAATAACGTATTTGCACTAGATTCGAAGGCACAATCGATCAAGGAAAGTTTGAAGGCTTCTTCTAGTGTTGGGCCAAAATTATCAAACCATTTCAAAACTCAAAATAAACACATAAAGCAAAAATTAGCGTCTCTACGGCACCAAGATGAAATAGAGTTGAATGAGACTTTCCGAAAAATTATTCTAAATCTCCAAGATGCATTCAGGCGGAGCGAATGCGACAATTTGGAAAATTTTATCAGAAACCATAAGAAAATTACGCTAAAATATCGATTAGCCATCGAATATTGGCAGCTGCAGGTGATGGAAATTCTCAAATCCAGCGGACATTTCGGTGACAACTTTATCCTTCTAACCAAATCCATTCCGTTGATCTGGGGAAGATCCTATCGTAATTATTTGGCCCATGATTCCCTATCATATGATCTGCTGACATCATCCGGACCTCTGAAAGTGCTCATCAATGGATTTGTGCTGGCATTCAACGCAACAGAATTGAACATCTTTTCTCGTTCACCCAATTTTGAACTAAGTGGATTGGTAGATTTGGAGATACAAGGTTCGGAGTGGCTCAAACTACAAGCGAATCTTCTGAACAGCATCAAAACTCACGATCGAAATGGATTGCTCACAAGTTTAAATATGGGCGCTGAGTTGAATGGAAGATACCTACAGCCTTTGGGGAAGATTATGCGACCGATACTTTACGACGTTCGCATGATCTTATCTCATGATCAGCTCGATCAAACCCATAATGATGCATTTATGTTCGTTCTGAGCAGCCATGTCTACAATGATATCAGTCTTGCAGTCAAGCTGAATTTACATCAAATCAACGATTTGCCCATCCGAGAGGCAATCGAACAGTTTGAAAGTCTACAACCGTCTCTTATAGCTCCCTGCCTCGGCGTCGTCCTACCGCATATAGTAGGAACAGATAACATACCGCTGTTGAAAATGTTGATCGCCCATTACTTCAAAGACAACACCTTTTCCATTCACATAATGACAATATCGTGCATGCTTCTAGATCCGGAATACCTTTCAAACATTCCACTCAATAATCAATTCGCCGTATCCATCGTGCAAAACAATGTCACTCTCCTCCAAGATCTTGTTAACAATTCAGCGAACTTGGCAAGTGTTGGAACCGAAGTCATGAACACAATTCTGGAACGTTGCTCTTATCTCGGACGGTTTGAAATGGTGCGAAGCATGTTGAACAGTTGCATGGCGCATGATCAAGAAGTACTATCGAATTGTTTGCAGAAGGCCATCGACCAGAGACACTGGAACATTGTCAACTTGCTGCTTTCGAGTGAAGCTGCAGTAAGGTTTGATGAAAACAGAATACTACAAGTGATATCCAAACAAAACTTCTGGTTGGTGCGAAAGATGCTGGCTGAACCAATTCCTGCTGATTCCATTGGAAATATCGTCAATGGTGTTGTTCGATTGGGATCGCTGCGACTTGTAAAGTTTCTTTTCCAGATTGGCATAGATGTTTTTGCATGTAGTGGAATCTTATCATCGGCCATGAAAAACAAGAACCCACAAATATTGGAATATTTAGAGGAACAAATGCTACAGTCGTGTAGAATACGCTTTGAACATGGAGGGCTCAAGTTCTGGATCAACATATTTCAGGACATGAAAACTTTGTCGATACTTTGTTTGAATTCGGAATTCATATCGTCAATGGTTCTCAATCCCTCTATCGTGAAGCGATGGACAACAAGAATAGCCAATTTAATGAAACTCGATACAATGAAATTTGTGGGAAGTTTCCATATTGAAGATGTTGATGGATTTTTCACAGTAGATTTTTCACATACGACAGTAGACAATAGAATTTTGCAGAAGTGTACATTATTTATGGAACTGATTCAGCGATTACCTGAAAACGTGTTTGTCATCAAATCAGTAACTTCCAGAGCAATCAACTATCATGGTACCATGTTACAGACGGACATCGAATTTACGTTCTATTCTACAACTAATGACGTTTGTTATCCAGTTGAACAAATCAGAATACCGGACAATTCTTCGCTCCAATATGTAGATTCGATTACCAACGCTTTCAGAGCATTCCTTATTAAGTTTCCACAGTTGAAGCTCACCGCCGCGAAGATAATCGTTACAAACGATTCAGCGGAACAACGACTGTTCTATATTCAGAGTGATTCCATCAGCTGTGTATTACAGCAATCATCACAGGATCAATTCAGAGTTCCTTTCCTGTTCAACAAGCCTGGCCAGGAGAACATATTACATAATTTACAACCGGATACGTCCCCTGCTATTGCGGAGTGTCTCCTCGGGATGGGTGCTGATCCCGTTCATGAAAATGATAGGTCCGAAACTCCTTTTCACACTGTCCTTCGCAGACCTGTCCCGTTGGCATTGATCAAGCTGATGTACCTCTACCACAACCAACACCGCGATCCTCTCCAAATCAATGTCTTGAATCACAGAGATCTTGACGGTTATACTCCTCTGCAAGCAGCCGTTGCCACAAACTGCTGCGAAGTTGCCGATTTCATGCTACAAAATGGCGCAGATCCGACGCATGCTAACGCGAGTGGAGAAGCTGCTCTACTAGGCCATGCCATACTAAATCGAAACATTCTGATGACCGAGATGCTGCTCCGTAGTTGTCCAAGTTTGACATGGAAGTACGTCCACGGAAAATTAAAAACGACGGCTCTGGAAATGGCAACCCATGTCAACCATGACCATATTACGCGATTACTGTTGGACGAAGGAGCTGAGCTAAATCATCGCAATGGGGAAAACTGTACGATTTTGAAATGTGCAATTGAATACGAAGCCGTGGAGTCCTTACAGGTGATGCTCGATTTTGCACTAAGGAGCCGGCTTATTGTTGACAATGACGTTGATGGGTCAGGTATGACAGGACTAGAATATGCACACAAAAGTGAGTCCTGCCAAGAGATTGTGCGTGCGCTGGTTTGTTACATTATTAAACAACAGGCTTTTAAGGTTATTGATTTTAGTAACAGATGCGGAATAAACTTATCGATGTAGGAAAATGTTTTACTGAATTAACTGCGAATAAAATTGTACTTTATGATTTTTAATTGTTATATAGTTCAGGCCTAAGTTTGAAGTAATATTTATAATCAATAGGGACACGGCAGGTATTTCCGTCCATCGTCGTAGGGGCTAAAACCAACGAAAGCAACGTACATTTGCTAGAATTCCACTATAGCAGAACGTTTCTCCTGAGCCTATGATTTGATACGTATGAGTTTTACAAAAAAGCGTCTCTTTTATTGGTTTTCGAGACTATGACGAACATACGAAAATACCTGCCGTGTCCCTACCAATCTAATCCAAAAAACACATTTTTAAACAAATCTATACTGGTTTTTAAGCATCGTTTTTCCTATCGAATCAGTAATGGACCTTTGATATCTTAGAACCAATTGTAGCCTTTTTACTTTGTCGAATCGTGTTGTGCAATTGGACTATGATTGACTCCGCCTTCTTAAGAAAAATGCTTCGTTTGTTTAAATAATACGCCTAATTCAACCGATTCAATACGGAAGGGTTATACATGTTTGACCCTAGAACAATATATACCGCGAAGCACTCTTAGGCAAAGTTGTTCAGAATTTACTCACTTGTCATAAGACGAGTTTGTACAATCCCATTTAATTCCACCACTTAATTGTATCTTGACAGATACGTATTTCGACCTCAACAGTAAGGTCGTCTTCTCTTAAATGGGATTGTATAAACTCGTCTTATGACAAGTGAAGACATTCCACTAAAAAGCTCAAAATAATTTTCTTAACAGAATTTACTGTTCTGTCGGAAAAAATATTGGACAGGTATGGTCATGAGCAACAAAGGTATCCAAACTACTCTTGAGTTATCCTCTTGATGTTTAAAATAATAAATACGGTACTACTCCATGCTGGAATTAAATCCTTGAATCTGTGGGGCTTCTTTCTCTGTACCCAAGGGCGTAGCCAGAGGGGGGCAAGGGGGGCCGTCGCCCCCCTCTAAATGGTGGAAAGATTGAACGGAATGACGGAATGAATTCCCTTAAACATGTGCACTTTACGATCCAATATTCAGATATAGGTGGTTGAAATTCAAAAGATTCCCAAAAACTTTTTAGGGTATCCAGGATCCATAATATATGAAAGTACAAAACAACTCGAAACATTTCGGGCTCAAGTATTCTCCTTGGAATCCTTCAAGAAGCTCCCCTGGAAATTCCTTGCATATTTCTTTTCTTCTCTTCAAGTTTTACTTCTAGATATTTCTTCGGCAATTCTCCGACATTTCCTTCAGGAATACATTCGAGTGTTCCTTTAAGAATACATACGGAATTTCCTCCTAAAACTCCACTAGAAGCTTCTTCAAAAATTTATGAAGGGAATCCTCCGATTTCGCTCCATAATTTCACTTGTAAATCTATAAGAAATTACTTCAGAAATTCTTCTAGGAACTTCTCCGGGGATACCTCCACGAACTCTTCCTTTAATTCCTCCAGGATAACTTCCAGGAATACCTCCATAAATTCAATAGCGAAATCCTCTAGGATTTCATTCTGGAATTCTTTCCGCGATTACTTCAGAATATCTTTCAAGAATTCCTCTAGGAATTTCTTTAGGAATTTCTCCAGGAATTCGTCCAAGTATTTCCCCGGGAATTCCTTCAGGTTCTTCTCCAGGAATTACTTTAGGAATTTCTTCTGGATTTTTTCCGCGGAATTGTCCTAGAATTCTGTCCGGACTTCAATCGGAATTTACTCCAGAATTTCATTCGGAAATTAATTTCAGATTTCCTCCAGGATGTCTTTCAAGAGCTCTTCCTGGAATTTCTTCAGAACAAACCTCCGGTAATTTCTCCAGCAATTCATCTGTGGATGCTTTCAGGATTTCATCTGGGAATTTCGGCATTAATTCCTCCCGGTATCTTCTTCTTCTTATTGGCATTACATCCCCACACTGGGACAGAGCCGCCTCGCAGCTTAGTGTTCATTAAGTACTTCCACAGTTATTAACTGCGAGGTTTCTAAGCCAAGTTACCATTTTTGCATTCGTATATCATGAGGCTAACACGATAATACTTTTATGCCCAGGGAAGTCGAGACAATTTCCAAATCGAAAATTGCCTAGATTGGCACCAAGAATCGAACCCAGCCACCCTCAGCATAGTCTTGCTTTGTAACCGCGCGTCTTACCGCACGGCTAAGGAGGGCCCCAGTATTTTCCCGGAAATTTCTTCAGATATTTCTCCAGAAATTCCTTCATGAGCTTCTCCAAGAATTATTTTAGGACTTCCTTGTTAGAATTCCTCTGGAAGTGTTTGTGGGAGTTCCTCCGGGAGCTCACACAGGAGTTTTTCCAAGAGTTCCTCCGGGAATCCCTCCAGAAAATTCACAGAAAATTCCTGGATGATATTTGGCAGGAATTTCACGGGAAATGGGATTTCGGAAGTTCCTCTAGAAATTCAACTCCGGCTATTCTACCGGCTCCCTTGAAAACTCCTCCGGAAGTTCCACCAATAGTTCCTCCGGGATTTTTTTGTCTTTATTATCGAGACTTTCAGGCAAAGGCTGGCTCGTCTCGATATCCTCCGGGAATTCATTTAGACTTTCTTTGGGAATTTAGCTACAAATTCCTTCAGAAGTTCCTCCTGGAATTCTTACGGAAGTTCATTTCGGAGTACATCCAGGAGTTTATACGAGAGTTCCTCCTGGATTTATTCCGAAAATTCTTCATGAAATTCCTCCAGAAGTTCCACCGGCAATTCCTCCGAAAATTTCTCTGATAATTACTCCGGGAATTAGTCCGGGAGTTCCTTCTTAGAGGAACACCCGTAGGAACTGCCGGTGATACTCCCGGAGGAATGCTCACAGAAACTGCCAGTGGATCTCCCGGAGGAATTCCCGTAGGAACTGCCGGAAGAGCTCCCGTAAGAACTCCGGGAGAAATTTCAGAAGGAACTCCTAGAAGAATTCCTAGAATTTCCTAGAGGACCTCCCGGAGAAACTCCCAGAGAAACTTCAGGAGGAATTTCCAGTTAAATGTCTGAAGAAATGTTAAATATTTTCCTGAAAAAAGCCTGAATGATTTCCTGGAAGAGCTATTGGTGGAACTCCCGGAGCATTTCCCGGAAAAACTCCCGGATGAATTGCTTGTGGAATTCCCGGAGGAACTCTTGGGGGAATTCTCGAAGGAACCTCCTGGAGGAATTCTCGAAAGAACCTCTTGGAGGAACTTCTAAAGAAACTCCCGGAAGAATTTTCAGAGGAACCTCCGTAGGAACTGCCGATAGAATTACCGGAACAATTCTCGGAGGAATTCTTGGAGGAACTGCCGGTGGAACTCCTGGAAGAATTCCCGGAGGAATTTTCAGAGAAACTCCTGGAGGATCTCCAGTGGAAATCTTGAAGTTCACCGGATTTTTCCAGGATTTCTTTGGGAATTAATCTAGGAATTCCTCAGAAAATTCCATTATTGATTTTATTTCCGATTCCTGGAGAAATTCTTTGAAATTTTTACAAGAAATTATTCGAAAATTTTATGGAATTTCGAAAAATTTTTGCGAAATTCTCAGGAATGTTTGCTGGCAATTCTGCGGAATTTCCACGGAATATTGGAATTCCTGAAGACATTGCCGAAGAAGTTGCCTGAAGAATCCCTGATGGAATTCCTGGAATAATCGTCGAAGGAATTCCTGGAGAAAGATTGCATATTGTTTATTTCTGCCTAGTTTATAATAAATATTATTTCAGAGAGGATTTGTTTAGAAATTCAGATGTATGGTTCTAGTTTTCTAAAACTTATGGAAGAATGCAGCATTTTCTTAATAATTGTTATGCCGATTTTATATTCTTTCTGAATACTAAGTTCGTGTTCTCACTTTATTTAAATTTATTTAAAAATATCTGATGATCAATAAATCATGCATTTTTTAATCTATTATTGTTTTATTCATTATTGTTGTTAAATAAACGCACAACGCGAACGTTGTATTGTGGGCGTGAATGCGTCACGTTTATTGGCGTTGCGTTTTAGTACAAAACGCTGACTTTAACGTCCAGTGCAACGCGCTATTGTAGTCCAGCCTTTACTGTTGGTTGTGGATTTAGTTTCAAAGTTTTTGGAACTTAGAAGGAAAAAGTACCAAACACCAATAAAACTACGATTCAGAAAACCTAAAAAAAATTGGCCCTCCCCCCCTTGTCAAAATCCTGGCTACGCCCATGTCTGTACCATCATAGATGCTTTACAGAATTTTCAGACAATCTACGTCCTACGACATTCCAAACTATTCTTAAGTTATGATCTCGATATCTTTATAATCAACAAGAAGAAGAACGATGTCTTCACCACCACTACTCTGCGGTTTTGGGTAGAGCTACGTCCTCGTTCTCGCAAATCATCGCATAGCGATCAAAGCCTTTGATTAGCATCAGTATGTTCAGAATTTCAAAATTTAATTAAACTTTTCGTAATCCTACGTTGAATTGGCGATCGTGTCTTGGATACAACCTTCTACTTGTTTTATTCTTCACAAAACCAGTCCACTATAGTGGTGATCTTCAATAGTTTGCAGTGGCCATCAAGCAAGTGAGTACAGTGCGTGTTTTAGTCGCCGCGAAAATGATAAATTATCTATTTGGTGTTCAGTGGCTTATGCACATTAGACTGGCCCAGCTTTGTATTGGGAAAAAAAAATGTTGTTGAATTCCACGGGGCAGGATTGTGTCTTTGGGTGAGAAAATCAATCTCTCAAAATTTCAGCTCAATCGCTTGTTGCATAAACTGGCGCATTTGATTTGAAGTTTGTATGGAGATTTCAGCCAAAATATATAGGAAAATACACTTCCGTTACTAATTTGATCTGGCAATTGGTTTTGATTGCTCGATTGAGCCAAAAATTGTAAAAATGGCAGTTGGTATGTTACAGAACAATTTCACAGAACATTGTACGATGATTAAATGAACATTTACTTAACTTTCGGCTCCTATATTGGGAGCTGGGTTGTGTACTTTTGGATTTATTGATCGAAGAAAAATAAAGATATATTATCCTTTGTAACTAAAACGATATTCTATTCCAAGACAATCGTGAAGATGCAGAGGCATACTCGGTCTCTAGTAGCAACGAGAATCGGACTAACAATCCTTCCCTTCCTATATAACCGTAAGGGTTTCCGAAACGTGTACATTGAGAATGGGAGCTACCCATTTATTGTGTTTTCTGGACAATTTCGCATGTACTACTCAATCACGGAGTAGCAACTACGAATTGTGCGGTCATGCTCATGCTCATGCTTCACAATGTCAGTCCACTATTGTGTGCGTGGTTTGTGCTGCCGCTTAGCCTCTAACGGATGTGCATCTGATGCGATGCGAAGCAGAAACCAGAAACGTCGCGTGATTCGATATCCTTCGATGCCACACCCATTCCAATGACTTTTTCCGTGACTGTTAAGGTGCCGGGTGAAATAAAAAAGCATCACCCGGCCCCCATTTTGTTTCTCGCTTTCGTCAGGGCCAATGAGCCCAGTGCGCGAAGGCGATCTTGCCCATGTGCCACTATTTGATGGCTCGAACTATCCGGCCTGGAAGTTTCGGATGTTGGCGTTGCTCGACGAGCATGACCTGATTAAAACGATCGAGCAGGAGGCGGATGAGGTGGAGGAGCTGGAAATTAAGCAGGAGGACACGGCTGAGGTGCGCAGAGAGAATACGAAAGCGATGGAAAAGAGGGTGAAGAAGGATAAATGATGCCGATCGTGGCTGATTTCCTGTATGCACGACAGTCAGTTGCAGGACATCCACGACAAACCAACTCCGAAAGAGATTTAGCAAGCGTTGCTGCGAATTTGAAGAAAGAAGGAGTAAATCAAGTCGATTGCACCCGAAGAAGCAGCTCATAACTCATCGGCAAGACGGTGCTAGTTTGCAGGAGCAGTTCCTCAAGTTCGACCGAATCGTTCGGGAATATAAAGCAACCAGAACTGGCATTGACGAGCTGGACGTCGTGTGCCACCTGCTGTTGATGCTGGGGCCAGCGTATGCGACGGTCGTGACAGCCATCGAGGCGATGCCGGAGGAGGCATTGACGTTGGAGTTCGACGAAGAGACAAAGAGAAAGAGTGTTGATGTTGATTCTGTTACGATGAAGATGGAGGCAGCAGGTTTTTCTGTGATATGGAAATGCTAATATCATCTTCCAAATTCGGACGTACATGTTCATGATAGCATTAGAGGCGAAAGTATAGAATCGATAGTTCTGTTAGGATACGGCAGGCATGAAGAATGTTTTTTATAGAAGTCGATTTGAAAGCGAGCGGAGGGCAATATTTGTGAGGGCATAAATCGCACGACCTTCCTTCTGCCAAGCTCCCGTATGAAGGGGGAGGGAAGAATATCAGTGTGGAAGCTGATATATCTCCACTGGCAAAAGGAAGGTGGTTTGACTTGCTCATATGCCATCGCGTGCGGAAGGATTTGCTATCGACGAGTACTGTCTCCAAATTTCTAATATGACATCAGCATTTAGTCGAATAGGATTTTTATTGCACAGTTCTGTTTTCTCATTGTGTCCGTCTCGTCGCAACCAACTTGGCTGCCTCGGAGAGAACAAAGCAGAGAAAGGCACTGCTGCTGTACCGTCGACCAATAACAGCTGAATTGATGGATGCCCCCACCAAGGGTAGTACACTAAATTAATGATTTCGTGTGTGTTACTTCTACGTGAAGTTAAACGATTTACAATGATATGCGAAATGCTAATATCATCTTCCAAATTCGGACGTACATGTTCATGATAGCATTAGAGGCGAAAGTATAGAATCGATAGTTCCGTTAGGATACGGCAGGCATGAAAGAATGTTTTTATAGAAGTCGATTTGAAAGCGAGCGGAGGGCAATATTTGTGAGGGCATAAATCGCACGACCTTCCTTCTGCCAAGCTCCCGTATGAAGGGAGGGAAGAATATCAGTGTGGAAGCTGATATATCTCCACTGGCAAAAGGAAGGTGGTTTGACTTGCTCATATGCCATCGCGTGCGGAAGGATTTGCTATCGACGAGTACTGTCTCCAAATTTCTAATATGACATCAGCATTTAGTCGAATAGGATTTTTATTGCACAGTTCTGTTTTCTCATTGCGTCCGTCTCGTCGCAACCAACTTGGCTGCTGCTGCTGTACCGTCGACCAATAACAGCTGAATTGATGGATGCCCCCACCAAGGGTAGTACACTAAATTAATGATTTCGTGTGTGTTACTTCTACGTGAAGTTAAACGCCCTCCGCTCGCTTTAAAATCGACTTCTATAAAAACATTCTTCATGCCTGCCGTATCCTAACGGAACTATCAATTCTATACTTTCGCCTCTAATGCTATCATGAACATGTACGTCCGAATTTGGAAGATGATATTAGCATTTCCATATCATTGTAAATCGTTTAACTTCACGTAGAAGTAACACACACGAAATCATTAATTTAGTGTACTACCCTTGGTGGGGCATCCATCAATTCAGCTGTTATTGGTCGACGGTACAACAGCAGTGCCTTTCTCTGCTTTGTTCTCTCCGAGGCAGCCAAGTTGGTTGCGACGAGACGGACGCAATGAGAAAACAGAACTGTGCAATAAAATCCTATTCGACTAAATGCTGATGTCATATTAGAAATTTGGAGACAGTACTCGTCGATAGCAAATCCTTCCGCACGCGATGGCATATGAGCAAGTCAAACCACCTTCCTTTTGCCAGTGGAGATATATCAGCTTCCACACTGATATTCTTCCCTCCCCTTCATACGGGAGCTTGGCAGAAGGAAGGTCGTGCGATTTATGCCCTCACAAATATTGCCCTCCGCTCGCTTTCAAATCGACTTCTATAAAAACATTCTTCATGCCTGCCGTATCCTAACGGAACTATCGATTCTATACTTTCGCCTCTAATGCTATCATGAACATGTACGTCCGAATTTGGAAGATGATATTAGCATTTCCATATCATTGTAAATCGTTTAACTTCACGTAGAAGTAACACACACGAAATCATTAATTTAGGTTTTCTGGTTCACGTGTTAAAAGGGTACTGAGACAACAACAAAAGAAGAGAGTGTGGAAGTTGTTTGGCTGTGGACAAGAGGGGCACAGAGTTGTCGAATGCCGAGTGATTGGAAGAAGACAAGTGCGCACTACGGGGGACACGGAAAAGGTGTGTGTTTTATCAGTGCGGCGAATATCGCGATGCATGAAGTGGGTGATGAAGGATCGTCGGAGCACATTGCAAACGACCGCGGGCTGTTCGAAGAGCTAGTTCCGATGCAGAAACCGATGGAAATCGCTGTTGCTAAGCAGGACAGTCGATTACTGCAAAGCACCGTGGTGTGATCCGTCTGTTCTCCGTGGTGAATGGTGAACCGATTCCGATAACATTGACGGACGTTTTGTACATTCCGAAAGCCAGTGTTAGTTTGTTGTCCGTGCGAAAAATCAAGATAAACGGACTGCAAATAGTGTTCGCTGATGATACGGTAAGCGACGATGCGGGAATCGATGGAATGGGGTATAGTTGCCATCGGCGAACGACGTCCAGTAAGCGCTCTTGAAAGCTAGAAGATCCCTTTCGAGATATAGGAGGGACGCAAGCCGGATGTGCGCAAGCTGCGAGCTTTCAGTGTTGATGTTTTCGTTTATATTCCAAAGGAACACCGGAAAAAATTTGAATCGCGGCGATGATTGTTCATCGTAAACTCCCATAATGGCTACCACAGCGAAAGGGCATTGCAGTCGTACCCGTACGTGATGTGATTTTCGTCGAAAGCGGCGGGCGCAGTCATCATGTTTCGAAGAATATGAAGAGTCAAGATTTTATACATGTCCGAAAAGGAGAGAAAGAATCCGAAGCAGGAAGTGAAGTCGGTAGCTCGGTCGAGAGCGGACCTGGAAACGCGGATGAAGATAATTTTGACAGTTGCGTCTATGAATCCATTGTGAAGAAAAAGCAGATGAACAATCAGATGGTTCGTGGAGCCTGCAGTGTCGCCGGGAGAAGCGGTGCTCATCGGGTGGTGAGAATACTCTAGGAAGCACACCACGTCAACAACGGTAAGTGGGCGTTCCGGCTGAAGCGAAATGAGGACGGCGGAGAGGATCGCTACAAGGCTAGGCTCGTGACACGCGGGTTTACGCAGCGGTATTGTTACGATTATTTGAAAACCTACTCCACAGTTGTGAAACTGGACACCCTTCGTGCTGTGCTGGCTGTGGCGAACCATGAGAGGATGACAGTCCATCAGATGTACGTGAAGTCTGCCTTCCTCAATTGGTAGATTTCGAAGGAGAATTTCATGGTTCAACCGGAGGGCTTCAAGCAGCCTAGTCTGTCGCTTGAATCGTTCGCTAAACGGCCTGAAACAGGCATCAAGGGCCTGGAACGAACGGTTCCATTAATTTGTCGAGACGCTTGGATTCAAACGAGCAGCGAGTGACCAGTGCCTATATGTCAAGCGAACCGGAAGCGGATTGACGTTCCTGGTGCTATACGTGAATGATATTTTGATTATCGGACCGCATATCAAGGAGATTGAAGCGGTGAACAAAGCTCTGGCTCAGACTTGGGGCCTGTGAAAAGTTTCCTTGACATGCAAATTGAGCGAGACGTCGAGAACAGATACCTGCGGATTAGCCAGCGTGTTTTCCTGGAAGGTTTGTTGCGGCGGTTCAACATGCAGGAATGCAAACCAATCTCAACTCCAATGGGTGAGGAGTTCCATCGGACGGAGAATCCGTATCGTTAGTTGGTTGGATGCCTTATGTACGTGACATTGACTTCGCGCCCCGATCTGTGCTCGGCTGTCAACTACTTCAGCCAGTTTCAGAACTGTTCTACGGAAGAGCACTGGGTGCACCTGAAGCGAGTGTTCCTTGAATCTTGGGCTGAATTTTCGCGGCGACGAAAAGGCGCCGACGATGGAAGCATTCTGCGACGCCGACTGGGCTAATGATCACGTAGACAGGCGATCTATCACTGGATGTGTTCCAGGTGCATGGCCGTACAGTTGATTGGTTGACCAGGAAGCAACCGACTGTGAGCCTGTCATCGACAGAGGCTGAGTTAGTCGCGCTTAGTGTGACCGTTTGCCTCGGCATCTGGTTGCGACGGCTGCTGCAGGATTTGGGCAGGAAGCTCGAAGGACCTGTAATTTACTACGAAGACAATCAGTCAACGATCAGAGTAGTAGAGGACGATAGAAAAACCGGTCGCATGAAGCACGTAGACGTGAAATACCGCTTCGTGCGAGAATTGATTCAGCGAGGAATCGGTGCTGTTCGCTACAATCCAACGAACGAGCAACTTGCAGATATCCTAACCAATGGATTGCCAGCAGAAGTGTTCCAGCGACATCGGGCAAGCCTTTGACTGTTACTTCTGAATATTGATACGACAAATTCGTCTTCAGTATTTCTTCAATACGTAATAAACGTCTGCATGAATTCTTGATTGATTTAACGTTTTGATGTTATATTCCTACATTCTGAAAAAATTGACATCCCTGGTCGAAAGAAATCGAATATAGCGATAGCGATTAAATCATTCCCAGTACATCTTTCCTTCGGCTTTTCCAAAACTAGATAATTGGTTCTGCTATCTTATTTACGAACTCATTATTTTTCACTTATTACGATACCAAGACTAGTTTCGAAACAACTTACTATCTTTAGTTGAAATCAGGCGGCTTCTTATTAAAATGCATCGGCAACAGCTACCACACTAATCGAGATCGAAGCGCTAGAGGCAGCCAATTTCGATCAATTAACGAAAAATATATAGCTTCGTCTCTGCCTCTACTAAGTAGTTATAGCTTGAGAGAAAAAATACACCCCCGTACGAACGGCATTGTTCCGTATTTGGTGCCACTGTTTGTGGTTACGATCGACGCTCTATTCGGCGCCCAATAAGGTACTACGCAGAGCAGGTCGTAAATATGAATATATTGCGCCGGAATGTAATATACTCCCACGATGACAATGTTGCATTATTCAGATTTAGAGATATACCAAATATATTCGAAAACAATAGAACGTTTTAGGTGAAAATAATAGCTATTTTACGATTTTTCACATTTGATTGGCCCTAGTTAATTACGTACTAATGCAACCCATACTCATTATATTATTTATTTGTTTCTTTCCAGAGATGCCACCGCACAAATCTCCGAAATCATCAATTTTGTTGGTCAGTTGTCCGCACAAGCACAAGGATTGTCGAATCCGGTGACAACCTCACAAAAGCTGCGAAGTTCCGACCATCACATCTACCTGATGTTTGAATCAAATCAGAAGCAGTAAGTTTGCAGTAATCATGAACTCTACAACTAAATCCATAGTTCTTCATAGTTCTAGTTTCCTAGTTGATTCCCGTATTATTACTAAACTAATACTCAGCCAGAACAACAGTTAAGAAATAAAACACATTATAATCGCATTTATAATTTTCATAAGTAGCAATAAGACTAATGGGCACAGTTGAAAAAAAAATAACAAGGACTATGAGGAAAACTAGCCCAGTTTTCTTTAGCAACTCCTGACAAGAACACGGCGGAAACAATCGCGTGTGACGTTCCCATTTCCCTTTCATGCTGCACGAGATCGAATGCTTGCGAACAAATTATAGTGATGCAAATCAGAATTCTAATATCCTTTGTTTTGCTTTTACTTTTTTTCTCTCAAATCTTTAAACCAATCTCGGGGTATCGCCAATCCGCAGTGGACTGGTCGTTGGTATTCTGAAAGTTGGCCGTAAATCCCTGTACGTGTTCGACCAGAATGGCGAGACGGTGAATGTGACGGCGCCGTGCGTGTTGGACTTTTACGTTCACGAATCGCGACAGCGTGGCGGATTGGGTCGGGAGCTGTTCGAACACATGCTCAAAGAGGAAAACATCCACCCGGAGGAGATGGCCATCGATCGACCGTCGGAGAAGTTGCTTGGATTCCTGCAGAAGCATTATGGTGAGTATCATTGTGTAGATGCTCAATGATGCGGAGAAAACTTGTACTTCGAATGAAGCTCTAATTGAATCATGATAAAGTTGCTACAATCAGTCATGCACCATAATTATGGCTAACTTACACTAACGGAATTTGCCAGGGACTGCCCCTAAATGGATGGCCACAGTATGAGCATGCTTTCTTGTTTAGAAAGGATGCTTATCGCTGTTTTATCATGGCAAATATTTGTTTCACTTTTCCGCACTTGCCGGAAGAAATTCATTTAGATCGCAGTCAGTGGGTGTTTTGTTGGTGCATCTAACCATCAACATCAACAGTCTGAGTAGACACGTACGGCCAACTGAGCAAACAGGCTTCGTCACGCAAGGCACCGTATGGCTGACTAAATGCCTTGTGGAAGCAATTCGTTACCCAAGTTTCATTGCTGCAGCACTGTAAATTTTACACTCTAATGGATTTCTTCTTCCTTGTGCATTCGTCACCTTTTCACTTACAGGACTCTACAAGAAGATACCGCAAATGAACAACTTCGTCGTTTACGAAGGTTTCTTCGCGAACAAGGAGCACGCCTCTGACATCGACGGCCGCCGCATGCACATTACCGCTAGGTAAGCTTTCCGACGAAAGTTGAAAATCACGCCGAAAATTAACACACTTTGGTGCTTTTATTCCAAGTGAACGAGTATGGGCGCTTTTTCAATTTAATCAAAATAACCAACACATCATTGAAGGGTGTAACTAATATCTATCACAATGCTTAATACCTTCTCTATTTTTAACCATCAAATTTCACCGCAATCAATCAACAACCAACCACCTCATCACCAAACTACAACAGTCCTAACACAAACCTTTTCGGGCCCACATTCACCACCGTGGGGGAACAGAGGAGGTCCAGCTCGCAGACCCGTCAACCGGTTATATCCCCGCCAGTCGTTCAGCAACCCCCGGTGGGTCGCTATGCGGCAAAACGACCTTCCTGCAGTATGGCTCAGGTAACTGAAAAAAAAGCAAATCTATACCACATTAGTTAGCGTTTTCCACCCCCTAACCATAACTAAATTTGATGACAACAGCGAACGTAGTGAACGATCCCGCCAGGTAACAGTTCGGAAGGTAAAAATGCCACAATCTGCCCACTTTTCTCTCGCACGGGAAGTTTAACTTTTCTCACCTCTGCGGGCATACTTCCGCTAACCGCTGCTACTCGATAGTGGACATGTTTCTTTTTATAGTTTTCAGAATTAGTTGGTTGAAAGTTGGAACCAAAGTGTGATAACATGTAACAGCACACCGCACCGAAAGCTATTAACATGCAAATCTTGAAGACGGTGTTAGCATATTTAGTGGAAAAGAGTCTTGCACGATATTTAATACACTAAGACGTTATACAGGACGATAGAGTGAAGATTTAATAGTAGGGTGTGATTTTTTTTATTTAAAAATTTCGGGTTTCTCGGCTTTTCCGGCAAAAGAATAAATTAATTAAAACCGGAATTTATACACGATGAAGGTACCCGACCTTGCTTTTTTCCTTTCTCGTACTACAAAATTGTACCAGAAGGCTTTAATTGCACTCCAAAGAGGAATTTTTAAAGGAGGCTCAGAGACCATTCGTTAAGGCCGTGCGCAATCCGTTACTCTTATAATTGAGTAATTTTTAAGCAACATGCATGAAACGCTTCAAAGCTTCGAAGCCAAAATGAAAGCAAATAACTTTGGGACACATTTAACACACTAAGTCTAATGGGACAGATCGAATCGGGAAAAACATCGTCGCCACTGGGGTATAAATTTGGGTTTTTAATTCAATTTCAGTGTTTTTGTGTTGGATTTTTATATACTCACAAACATTTTGTTTTTATTAATTTTTCAACTTCAATTTATCAATACAAGAGCATATGTCTGTCTGTCCTGTGTGTATGCCTGTCTTTCATGTCATGCCTAATGAAAAAGTACTAATGGGGTGTCTATTCAGTGTCTAAATCCTGAATGATAGCCATTTTAACCTCCATCCAAATATATGAAAAAAATGACCCAGATAGAATATTATGTAAATGGACTTATGCGAAAGATAAAAGCCTGTACTACACTATAGTAGGTGCTTTAGATATTAGAAACTCTGTTCATACGTCTACTATGATGCCCATAAAAGCATAACTGTCTCATATAGATGGGAAATTTGTCAATAGCAAAAGGAAAAATTCGTCCATACCAAGCAATGTGATGTACGATACCAACGAAGCAAATACACCTGTGGAACGATGTGAAATGTTCGCCAAATTATTTGCATCAGTGTTCGAGCCAGTGTAAGCAACAGACCAAAAAGTTTAAAAGCTCTTTCTCATTTGGTCTCGATGGCATCTCATCTGTTGTGTTCTGCCGTTGTGCTGCTGTTTTCGCTGAGCCACTTTCCTCCATTTTAAATCGATCACTGGACGACGGCATTTTCAGGACATTTGTAAACAATTTTATATGTTTCCGGTCTGCAAAAATGATGACAGAAAGGATGTCAAGAACAACAATCGTGGAATAACCAACTTGTATGCAGCGTCAAAGTTATTCGAAATAATTGTCAGTGATGTTATTCTTGGCTAATCGAAAAACCACATCTCTACCGATCGGCCAATTGACTGTCAGTGCTTCCGGTCCCAAAGTGCTCTATTATGACCTTCCATCGTTCAGAACACCCATCATTGTTTGATTACCGTATTAATGGAACCATACTTGAAAAAGTTACGGAGATTATGGATCTTGGAGTTGTGTTGGATCCATAACCGACGTTCAACGCCCATTAAACGTCGATTATTTCCAAGGCAAACCGCCAGCTGGGATTCATATCGAAAATTGTGAAGTGCTTCACTAATCCGCATTGCTTGACGGCCTTGTACTGGTTCGACCTTGTGGAGTTTGTTCCGTTAATATACAAGCAGGAGTCTCCAGAAAAACCTTTTACCTTCGATGGTGCAGCACATGTGACTGACATCCATGTGCAACGACTGCTTCGATTGTTGTTTATTCGAATATTGGTGTCAGGCCTACTTCGATGGTTTCAAAGCCATTGAATATTTACTTATATAGTAAACGGCTAGTGCTATTTCACTGCCACACAGACCTATCGTGGAAACCGCTTCTATTGTCTGGACTCCATATGACGTTTTATGGAACTTGAGAATTGAACGTGTCCAACGGAGTTTTATTCGAATGGCCCTTACCATGGCGTGATCCACTTAATCTTCTGCAGATGCAGATGCCCTCAAAAGAAGGCGAAAGCTGCAGCAAGCGACTTTCGTGGCTATACTACTGTGTGGAGAAGTCCACTCTCCTCGGTTACTCAGGCTACTGGATCTTCGTGCCATTCAAAAACCTCTTCTACAACGATCACTGCTGCAGGATCGATTTCATCGTACGTTCTTTGGACACAACGAACCAGTCTCTGCAATGATCAGGACATTTACAATGATTGAGAAGCTTTTTGACTTTTGCGTAGCACCCGAACGTTTTAAAAATAAGATTAAGAGGTCACTACTATTGTAACCGTTAGGGGAAAGTGGGGCAAGATCGCCATATGGGGAAAAACAGCCAACGTTGATTATGACGTAAGTGAGTATTATATTCACATTATTATCACGAGGGATGGTAACCGATAATGTAAAAGGGCTATACAACTGAAAAACGCACTTTGACAACATCACTTGTTCTTGAAATATTGATTTTAAAATGGTTTATAATGGTTGTAATTTTCTTATAATTTTGTAGATACATAATTTAAGGTTTGAAGCTCAAATTACTCATTTTACAGCACAAATTGATATTTACCAAGGCTTTTATATAACTATAGCCTATCTGCATTAATAATTTGAGGAGATTCACAGTACCTTTGATCGATAGGATATAAATCTTTAAATATACGTCGACTTGGGGCGGTATTGCCAACTGTACTAGGAACAAGATTATCTCCAGGATTAAGAGCCGCCTAACCCTTAAATGCATTTAAAAAATCATCAACATAGTTTCTGGCTGAATCAAAGATAAGTTAAACAACATATATGGTTTTAATCGTAAAAATTAGATTAAGGGAAATTCAGATATTGACGTAGAGACAGAGGTCAACATATTATTATGGAATACGACATTTTCGAGCGAAACATCATTTGAACATAATCCCTAGAAGTGCAAGGAATGTGTCACCCGTTCTAAATAAATTCAGCAAACTTTTAATATAATTTTTGGTCCTCGCTCATCTTGCCCCGAGGGGGTGGCCCTGTCGCCCCATATGATAAGTTTAGGCATCATAAAAAAACCTCTTTAAAAATACTAAAACGTCAATAATCAATGTTTATTCATAATTATGTCAAAGGCAGGTCCTGAAGTACATGCTTTCAGCACCTTGCCTTTTTTGATTGCTTATGCTGATTTTGATCCATATAATTAAATTGAATAAGCGTTCAATAATTGTTTTTTTTTTTTTGAATACCTAAGCTTCAGGGAACTCTTGGAAGACCTATAACATGTGATAATAACATATACAATTTGGGTCTGTGGATTTCTAAGATTATGTATCGTATTTCAATTTGAACAAACATTCCTTTTACGTCATATCCTTTTTAAATCCCCCCAATCTGCTTCTTCATTGGCAGGCCTGGTAGCGGGTCATTTTTAGTGACTTTGTCACTTTTTTCGGGTAGGTCACTAAAAAGTCTCTTTTTTGGATCTCAAGTCATTTAAGTCACTTCTCTCGTAAAAAGTCACTATTTTCAACTATTTTGATCGAAATTAAAATTTAGGGTTTCAAATCCTAGTTTCGTGATGTACATCATTCTAGCATATGGGAACGAAATTTCAAATAATGTAACGCTTTATGTACTTGTCCATGAAGTTGCTTTATAGTAATGTGGATGTTTAAAAATGAACTTCTAAGGCTTAAGCACAAAAGTCGCTTTTAACTTCTTCTTGCCTTCAAATTCCAACTAAAACTTGGCCAACTTAAACTTTTAACTCGGTTATTAGCTTTTCAATAATAATTGAATGGACGGATTCTATGACAGAATAAGATCAAGAATCCAAACATTTTCGAAAGCCTAACTGCAGACATTGCTGATTTTCTAACAAAAAATAGTTTTCCAACAATTTTCCAATTGTGTATTAATGTAATCCCGATGCAAAATTTAACATGTTAAAGTATCTCATTTGGAAATTATTGCTTACTAAAATTCCTGAATTGGGTATAAACAACTCCTTATTTAATTTTAGAGGAGCTTCAAAAGTTTTTCTTTGCATCTTACGTCGAGCCTTGAATCGTAAAAAAAAATATTTGAAATTGTTACTACGCTCGCTGCTTATTTTTCCATTAAGGTGAAACGTTTGTGTTGTGCACACAACGTACAGCAGCTTAAGCGCCACTCTCGGGTAAAAGAAGCCGCTGACGCTTTCTACAGATCCGGATATAAGACTCTGTTTACTAGGTGAGTTTACTAAGTGGCTCAAACAGTCGATTGTCTCTGACAAGCTCAAATTGTAGCGAACCAAGTCACAAATAAGGAAAACGGTATCCGAATGAAATTTAAAAAATCTTAGGGCTGTATACAAGATTGGACCGCTCGACGTAAACTACGTAAAACCAAATATAGTACACTGAACCAATCATTCCGCTCTATATAGAAGAGAAGAAACCATCCCACCAACACTACTACCCAGCTTTAGCAGTCCCTCCCACTCTGTGAGGGACTCCACTGTCTAGCAGCTGGACTACCCCTTTCATACAATCCAGTTTCATAATTGATAATACCTTAAAAGTAGGCAATTACCAAGGATTGGAACACGCTCTGTACACCCAATATTTTTTACATGGTTGGTATTCTTTAATTTCCCGGTTAACCTGATTTTTCACAGTTTTTAAAATACCACCTGAATTGTCTTTGATTTTTTGTGATTTTTTTCATGGGTTTAACTCATAGTTTCATTAACGCTAAAGATCTTAATCGACTAAAACCCACCCGTGTAAAAAAAGAACCGGGAGAGGGGATGCATAAAAGAACTAAAATGTTCAATAGTTTAGCGTTGATAATCAAAAATTTCAATACTGAGCATGAGCAGGATGACCGTACAATTCGTAGTTGCTACTCCGTGATTGACTAGAACCTGCGAAATTACACAGGGAACCAATTGAATGTAGCTTGGGATTTAGCTATCATTCTCAATGTACAAATTTCGGAAACTCATTGCATTTTACTAAGTCAATAACGTCGCCGACCACGTCCTCACGGCCAGAGGCGCATCCACGTTCTAAGTCGTGGGTAGGACAAATAGGAAAAATGTCAGTTTGTGCAACATTTCAGGTGTTGAGAAATATGTACAAATTACAAATAAAAAATTTAAAAAATAAAAAATCTTCACATAATTTATGAAATTTGCATTGATTTTCAGAATAGCTTCTTCAATAAGCATGATTGTACTAGTAGTTGCTAGTTGCTCTTTTAATCAAAACGATGATCAATGTAGGATAAGGAGAAGAAAATTATTTCGACAATCATTGCTACAAGACGGATAGTAATGTATGGGGAGTCGACTAAATACTTCAGTTCTTTTCCACACGGTTTATGAGATTGAGTTCGAAACAGCTAGTTAAAAGAAAAACACATTTTTTTCGCCCGACGGCTGCTGAACACTTTATAAATTAAATTAAATAAGGAAAGAGAAACTCTGGGCAATTATAAGTTACTGTTGTGAATATTGTTCCAGTCATCATGTATATGAAATTGAAGATTTCTATGTTTTGTTCATTCAATCTTTTGAACCTTCTACCTTTGACATTTTTATGGATCGTCGCTTATCCAGGAAATCATATGATCGTCGAATAATCTTTCGGGGAGTACAGGACCCGTCGCAGACCAGATTTTATGCGGACTTAAGGATATTTGTGATTACTTAGTCCTTCCAGATTCCTACAAAGCTTCTTTCCATATATTTCTAATAATTCATTTAAACTAAAAATAAGTTAGACTGCTCAATATCTGATGATATTATATAGACCTAGAAATCAGACCTATCACACACTTAAATCAGTTCACAGATTTCAATGAATTCACGGTGCTCTGTGGGAAAATATTATTTCATTGAAATACTTATTACGCGAAAGTATAAACTCTCTCATATCATGGGTAAATTAAAATGTTGCATCCGAGGACCTAGAACATTTTCAAGTCCTTCTGCCGAAGACACCGCGAATTTCGTTGAAATTCACCGAAATCCCAACAACAGAATTGCTCGGTAGTTATTTCACCGATTTTCTGTGATATTTTCCTTTGTTCTACTGTCAAAGCCACGGAAAATCTGTAAAATTATTTACCAAACAGTTATGCTGTTGACAATTCGGTGATTTTAGGTGTGCAGACAGTATTGCACCTAGCGATTTTAGGTGTGCAGACAGTATTGCAACAAGAGCTTAAAATAATCGAATGTTTTTGATGAAGCCTCTTCCACACTCTCACTTCGTAACATATTCATATTCGGCTGAACATATCAGAATTTATTCAGACTTCGAAAACTATTAAATGTCTGTAAAACTGAACACTTATATAATGTTTTGAACAATTACTCACATAGATCTGACCCCGACGTTCAACTGATGGACACTTTGTTGAAATTCGGGCCGAAGTTGCTTCGTGACGGTGAATATTTTATGCTCTGCTCGGCATAATCATGGGTAGGACAATGCCTTGACTGTCCCACCCACGAAAATTCGTGCGTAGGACATATCGTACTTGTCCTACCCACTTCCGGCGCCACTGCTCACGGTCATCAAGGAAAGGAAGGATTATTACTTCGACTCTCGTTGTTACTAGAGACCTAGTATACCTCTGCATCTCCACAATCGTCTCAGGATAGGATATTGTGTTAGTACTTACTTGATACTTGATGGGCTACAGCTCTTCGATGAACCTACGCCGAATGGAGTATCCTTCTCCACTGGACTCGATCCTGGGCCAATCGCTTCCAGTCGCCCTGAACATTGAGCGCCCTCAGGCCCTCTTCAACTGCAAAAAGCCATCGTGTACGCGGCCTTCCACGAAGCCTGCGGCCTCTTCCGGGTTCTCTACTAAATATTATCTTCGCTTGACGTTCTTCCGGCATACGAACAACGTGACCAGCCCACCGTAGTCTGCCGTGTTGTATAAGCTTAATAATATCCAGCCCTTTATACACCTGGTACAATTCGTGATTCATGCGACGCCGCCAGATACCGTTCTCCTGTTTACCGCCGAGTATTGTCCGCAGCACCTTACGCTCAAACACTCAGAGAGCTCTCCGATCAGCCTCCTTTAACGAGTTGTGTTAGTAAGAAGGGATATATTATCTGGATTCACTTTCTGGTAAGTGATGCGATCTTTGGGATAGGAATAATTTAATGAGAATTAGTACTAGAGTACTAGAACAATTGGAAAGTATCAAAGTGAATTCTAATGGGATTGCATTTTTACAATTTAAATTTGAATGCTATTGGATTCTCCTACCAGGTACACGTCTACTTCACTGCCGCTACCCGACAACAAGCCTCATACATTCGCATCTGTATGAGGCCTGTTCGAAAACAGTGGCCGTATCTGGCATCCGTATGGGGTACATATGAATTCCAATTTATTTTTTACATTTATTTACTGCTACTAAGTAACAGGCAGCTTGTTATAGAAATTCTATATTTAAAATCCTGCTTGCTAGCAATGAGAATTTGATTTGCAAAAAGATTAATCTATATGATTAATGGAATGATCTAATATGAAATGGGAAGGGGCCAGGGATCGAACCCTTGATCTCCTGCTTATGAGGCAGAAGTAGTGGTACAAGGCCACCAAGCCCCCTTTTGATATTCAAAAGTTTCAATACTACTGGCAAATTGGTAAAGAGTTTGCGAATTGATTAATACATAAATCTGTAAAATCCATTGAAAGATAAAGGTCCTATTAATATTACAAATCTAACATAATATCGTGACGGTCCCCAATTATGAAATTTTCGTTTTACACCCTGTATTCGAGCCTTCCCCTTAGACGTACCGTGGAGATGCCATATTCTGCGCATTTAAAAAAAATTGAAATAAAATCATTGTTATCGAGAAACCATAATGATTCATGAATATCTTTATGTAGTAGATCTGTAACCATAATCCCCGGAAGACTATAAATCATGAAAATTTTGATTAAATTGATTAAGAGCATATATTATTAATCGATTTGTAAATTATCATATATGGTTCCTAATTCTGCGCACATATTTTGAAATGTTCCATATTCTGCGCACAATTTTTCTAATTCTGCGCACAGTAATAAAAACTCAGTTTGGGTAATTTTTTGTCCCATAAAATGGTTCTGAGCATTTATACAAATATTTCATTACTTTGCACGTTTTTAGTACCATGTATGTACCCTGAAGTCTATCTGACTACAACGTTTAAACGTTCTTGTACGCTAAGTAAACGAAAAAAACATCCGCTCCAAACCGAACTTTAATATAAGACAACATTCCAGATCAGTTATTGTGTTCATGTCAATGTTCCAGTCACTTTTTTGCCTTCTTGTGTTCTAAAGTTCTCCAATGATGAAAAGGCAATTTTTTATTCCGATCAAATCGGATATTTATATGGAATGGAAATAAATATAATCCAACGTGAATAATAAGAACAGTCCAACATAATTGCCGAAAGTGCTATTTTCACAAATGTCGGAATGCCAGTCCGGCCTAGGAAATATCCGAGTGAGGAATTATGTCGAATTTTCAGGGAAAATTATTCGTGCTAGTCACGTGATATACACATTTAGATTAGATACCTCGAAGTTTCAAAAAACGCATAGTGGAGCTGTGGTGCGCAAGGCCAAGTGGCAAATGTCCCTTGCATCTTTGCGGATATCTATCTATCCGGATATCATTTTGAAATATGTGTTCTTGCCAAAACAGTTGCTACGTCCAATTTGGGTTGACAAGCCAGGCTTATTGTACTTATCCATTCCGCGTGCATAATTACACTGCCAAAAATACCTATATAAGATATATGCTGCCGGTACTTTCATATCAGTCCCATATTGGTTTTTCGCACACTGAGATAATAGCCGATGAAGTTTCAAAACGCATTTTCCATGTAAAACTTTAAAAAATCTAATAAATTCAAACATTTCGCGTTTTGGTTCAAATTTTGCAGAGTCATTCCCCATTCAATGAGTGCTTGTAAAACGATTCAGATCAATGAAAAAATAATTGAATTTTGAGCAATCAGCTTATGTAAATTTTAATGGGACTGGTATGCGGGTACATTCAATATGGGACAAGGTTGGTTTGGTATTTTTTCACATTTCTCCCGAACAAAGTCTCATTTTTTATCATGTTATGAGGAAGTATGATAAAGTTGAATACTATTTACGGAGTTATCTCGAAAGTGACGAAAACCGAAATGGGACTGATATGCGAGTAGCGGCAGTATGTAATATAATCGATATAGAAACACGCATGAATTAAATAATTGCTAATTCGACACCACACATAAAGTTTATTTGGATATATATTTAATAAGTAGTTCGCGTGGAGATTGGTTATGTATGCGCTGATATACGTCATAAGTTAAATCTATGGATTTTTTCCAATAAATATGTGTGAATTTTTAGTAGTGTAGGAACAGAAAGTTAATGTTGTGCCATATTCTGCGCAACATAAATTGCTTTCTATAAGATAGAGAATACACTTTTAAAGCCGATTTTCATGATATTGAAGCAACAAATAATCTGCTTTTGCGCTTCGCTTTAAAAAAAATGATTCCAAATTTTTTTTTGCTCAAATTCGAGACAAAAATGTCTACGTGCGTTTACCGATTTTGTAAACTATTATACAGTATAAGAAAAGTCCAACCCCGTACTGCTTACTGTTTTTAATTAAATTGCTTTCAGAATTTTTGAGAAAATTTTTAAAAACTTCGTATACCGTGGAGATTTTTTCGATTATCAGCGCCAATAGAAATTTCCCTTTTTCTTGAGAAGAGGAAAGCCCATGTCGGTCAATACTTTGTCGTTACAAATGTTCAAAATATATTTTATTATTTCGCAATGCTATTTCTGGAAACAGTTTTATTTTCTAAATGGCAATATTTTCTTCAATTTTTAAAAGTTTTTCAAACCAGCAGTTAGACCTATTTCCGATTAATAGCTTTGTGAGTCGGCATAATTTGATATCTAGCAATGTTTTACATGATTTTCAATCATAAAAAGCATTTTGTTTCACATAGAGGTTGTAGGAAAAACTCATACAAAACATTGTTCCCCATAATAGTGTAAAACTTACAGCAAAATTGTTGTTTAAATTAAAAAAAATAATTCTGTCTAACAATTAGTAAATCATTGCCTAGTTATACAAGTAAATTTTGAACACTTTGTTAATGTATAAACAAGTGTTACTGGTAAAATTATTCCATATCTTATTCATCAAGTTTTCACGCGCCGCGGTGGGTCGGCTTACGCCATTAGCACTGAGATGGCAACCAAAGACATATCCTGTCGTGGTGGTATCACATGTTGACTATTTTTGTTTGGTGCCGCGTTACATATCTAGCATTGACGCACTAATTTACGGCATTTGCATGTGATCCAACGGACATCGTGTCTTGGAGCCTTGAATGGTAGTGCAGTCAGGCAGAGGCCTTTTTCATCAGTGATAATGATGTGAGTTCTCTTCTTTTCGTCAATACTTTTCTGATGCGTTCCCTGTGACGCTGAGTCGTAGCCACGCTTGCATTAAGCTAGCTAGGCATTTATTGAAAATCAAAGTTTTCACGACATTCGTAGGGAATCGACTGCTTGATTCACTGAGTAGAAGTTTTTTTTTAAACTAGGAACGTGGTGCCAGTTTTATTTTGTTATGCCTCTCTTTGAAGAGTAATAATAAAAAATACCACACATTATAATGATGGTATATGAACAATCTTATAACAAGGTTAAAAGACTATTATTCTTCCATTTACTTCCACTATTAACATTTTCGATGATTTTTACAAATAGATAGGCAATAGGCGTGATGCTTTAGTTTGCCACCGAAAAGTGAATCCTATAGCTGACCTTGATTAGAACTTAATAGATAATCACCGTAATTAATCAACGATAAAGATACTTGTTAGAACAGTTTAAAGCTATAGTCAACCTTGACAAAAAAATATTATGGAACAAACTAAGTTCTTTAGCAGTTTCCACTTTTACATGATACAACTTACATTGAGTTTGTAGTGTCGACACAGCTTGAAAATATTGACGAAACAATGACTTAGGTAAACAAAGTGATTTGACGAACGCATAACCTACACTCAGAGCAAACAAAATCAATTAATTTTCATTCTGCATAAATAAAAGTTATAAAATAGAACACTAATACGCAATATTTTTTTTACATTTTCAATGTGGTCACAAAAAGCTAACACATTAAATAACTTATAATTGTACTATATGCCTAAGTGGCCTTTCAAACCACATCAGCTGCTTCCAAGGCAAACAAGAAGACATTGCATTTTAAAAATTGCTTTTAATGACTAGAAAAAAAATTGTACTACAAATCTTGACATTATCATTTTAGCCTTTGATCATTAACTAGTTTGCATTCAATTACATTTTGCATTAGTGTCGAGTCGATTCCAAATCCGAACCTCACTTCACCCCATCCTTATCCTACCCCATGGCGTTCAAGTGGTCTGCAAGGACTCTTCTGCCATTACCATAGAGAGGGCTTTGGATTGACTTGCGCTTTCATTGCCCCACCAAACGCTGCAAAATGAAAATGAAAATGAAAGGTGAGCTATTTGGATGACTCTAATTAATATTTTGCCTTGATTCCTTAAGTCGTAGGTACATGAGTTTTGAGATCTTGAGTTTTTTTTGTCACTATCTGAAAGTCACTACTTGGTCACTTTTTCTGCAAATGGAAGTCACTAGAATTATAAATAAATAAATGAAAGCATTTCCAGCAAAATTCTGAGCAAATATCAGAAGAATGAAGTTTTGAAAAAAAACAAACGCAAGAAAAAGCGCCATGCTCATTCACGCGGCCACCGACTAAAATTGCTCTCGGCGTGACACCGGAAACGCAGCTGCTGTCAAGCAAAGTTACGACAAACGCCCCTGAAGATGTTCGTCCCTCAAGGTGGAAATGGAGTCTGACTGATTGACGGTGTGTTAGTTAAATGAAATTCAAATGCTTTAAGATAAGGAAAGTCTTTCATGTATACTGTATAGCGAAAAATTCCAATCATATGTTGTGCCTAGGTTATTTACCTGCCTCAAAAAGTAATCTTTTTTTTCACTTTCACTCCATGGGCCAAACAGCATTTTTCACTTTCTTCAACAGAACTAGGTCGCTGCTAGATTTCTGCCTCAATTTTACTGCATCACATATGACGGTGGACAATGACCTGCTGCATGCCGTGCCATGTTGGAACGTGTCAATGCCGGAGAGGCCAATCCCTTTCCCATATGAGAACATTCTTCCTATTTAACCAGGTCACATGCTTCAAACTGTATCGCGTATGTCCGTTGAACGAATGTTAATTTTCTCTTCTTCAAAATTACAACGAAATTATGTCACATTTGCCGCATACCATGTAACTTTGACGCTATCGCGTGCATACCGTCGTGTGAGCCGGACCTCTGCTAGCGTCGTGCCATTCTAAAATTTATGAAGCACCCAATTGCATGATATTTGCTCATCAGAGTTTTTTTTTCGCCAGTGTAACGAGCCCATCTTTTAAAATTCAACTACACCACAAGGTCGTCCGCCCTTATTGTAGCTGACGTGCTAATGACGGTATAAAGAAAGCCGCCTGTGTCCACTTATTGCCTTTTGCATACTCTTTCCTTTCAAATATTGATTTGATATGAACCTTAATAAAACCGTCACATAGAAAGTAGGGAAACTTCCGTAAAAAAATTTAAATTGCGAATAACTAAAATAAGGAGATTTTATGGGTGGTATTGTGTGTATCACAACGGTTCAAGTTTTCGAATATTAGAGCATTTCATTAAAAACATTTTGATGATTGATCTTTTTTGATTCATATTCTATCTACATCCATGACTACTAGAACTGATTATACATCATGACCTGTCGTGCAAAACTTTGTTGCTGAAAAGCCCAAAATGATTACACTCTTAGATTCTATCCATCCAATTTGAGAACCTACCTGGCACCTACATATCAATCAAAAAGTGGGTTAAAGTGATTTTGCCTGCCCGTTATTTCTATTTCGCTATGCAAGTTTTAGATTGCCGTGAAGTAATTATTCTGAATGAGCACTCAAGTGCCAGTGTAATCCTCAACTCAAGCAATTCAAGTCGTACTTACAATTGCATGCAATTTAGTTGTTGCGGTTGAGCTTCTGTATTATTATGAGCGTGTCATAATATCACTGCTTGAGGCTTTTGATTTATATCCTTCCGAACCAATCCAAATAATTGCATTTCCCTTGCCTGGATCCGAAGTGAAATTCGTGCCTTTATTGTATGTGATTACTTCCTTAATAACTGTTTTGTGTGTATGCTCTTTTTCAGATAATTCATAACAGCCCCACAACGGTTTCCACGGAGCCCAATAGGTGAGCCATCAAACCATCTTCCACGACATATTGTCTTATTTGCTTGCTGATGTTAGACTTCGTAGGTTTAGAATTTAATTTCGCCAATTTCAATTTATTTCCAGAAATTTTATATAGAGCTTCAACCACCACAAAATCGTATTAGTTTCTATGATTTAAACTGAACAAAAATACACACACCTGACTCCTAACACCGATATAGCTACTAGTGCATACGTATTTGTAGTTTTCTACACTAAGTTTTTGAGTTTTCAGCCGCGCGGCAATGAAATTATGTGATCGACCTATTGCAATCCAGAGATGAGACCCAATGGAGTGTGACATTTTTTTTTCAATGAGGAAATTATGTAATTACTTTTAAGATCTGATCGTCCTTTATTTGAGGTGCTACGAATCTATGTGCAATCGTTATTTTACCAAGTTCGATTAAAAGACGGGCTATTTCTGCAATATCAGGTTGCTCTTGGCAATAAAAACAATAGCTAAATTATTATTTTTCGCGATCGACAATTTTCTTCCGATTTTGTTATTTTTGATTATTTTTTATACTTAATAAACTGCACTGATTTTGTTTCATCAGATTGTTACGAAAATCGAATAAGTTTGGCTTCTTATCTTAAAGGACAAAAATATCACCATCCCAAATAGTCCCACGTAGTTCCGCATTTGTACAGCATGAATATGCATTTGTTTGTATCACTATTCCGTTCGAAACCTTTTATGTAGTAATCTGCCAAGTTCACCATCTATCTGTAGTACTAACCCAGTTCGAACACAACAAAACCTGGTTTGTGACTTTGTGTTTGCAGCACCTCTCCTTCTTCCACTAACAACCATCATGCGCCTCCAGCTACTTCCGCTAACAATAATGACTACGAAAACCATCATCACGATCATGATCATCCCCATCACGACTCGAACGAGTATGACCACCAGCAGGAAACGAACCCGGACCAACAGCCCGGCAGCAACGGTGACGGAGTTGCCGAGGAGGTTCTATCGGCCAACTTGCGGAATCTGTCCATGTCGGAACCGCCCACCGACTTCACCGATTATCACGCCAATCACCATCATCAGCAGCAGCAGGTGAAATTTGCCGACGAATATGCAGACATACCGGAACCGGATGCCGATCCGGATCCATACAGCTTCCACCCGCATCACCTCGAGCTTTCGCAGCACCAGTCTCCCCACCAGGAGATGATGACTAATCGTGAAAATTCTGCTTCTCCTCAATCGATCAGCCAGCAGCAGACGCCGGAGCATCCGGGCCTGAAGAAACCGATCCGGTACTCCAAACAGCACACTGGCCTGAAGAATATGTCCTCCGGGGTAGGCGCCGCCGTTATGCCCTCGGGAAAGATGGAATTCGATCAGGAGGAGAACGAGGGATTCGGATCGGTGAAAATAAACCGTCCGATTGGAAAATCAAGCACTCGGAACAGTCTTTCCGGAGATAATGATAATGAGTCGGTTCACTCGAAGGGTTCCGACAGTAGCCATCTGACCGATCATGGTCATTTCGATCTGAAATTCTACCACAACAAGTTGTGGTAAACCATTCCCAAATGCACTCCATGCAGAATCACGATTTTGTATTGATGTAACATATTAACCAATTGATCTCTAATGAAAAATCTGATACTGAATCTCGTATTTACCAAAAAAAAAACGGAGGCTGCATGCATGATAGTCAGAGTAGCATATCTCTCGCATTTGAAAACTAAAAAACCTGAAGAAAATCCTTAGCCGTATTGTTGTGTAGATGTCGACGCTTGTTGTACCTAGTTGAACTGTTGAGTTACCGTCAGCTCAAATATTTCTGTTTAAATCTTGTTTTACGTTACAAGTGAATAAATATCCGAATTCGTTCTTGTTGATTTTGTTGCAGAAATATTCAGGAAGATTTTCTGAAAGATTACATCATTCACTGAAAAAGGAATGTCGATTAAATTCCAAAAGTTATATTACTAGCACAACTAACGATATTGATGATAACTCCCAGAACTTCGTTTAAACATGATCAAATCTGAATGTGCAATTGAATGTAAACTATACCATTTCGATATTATATGATTATTATACAACGTGAAGGCTAACAAATATAGAACTCGTGCAAATTTTAGTATTAAAACAATAAAACCAAAGAAACCACTTTGATCAATATGTATTATTCGATTTACAGTGCAAAAATTGAATCATGACACATAAATAAAAAGAACAACGTCTGGAAATCAGTAGATAATAGGAGCTTACTTTCACTATAAAAAATATCACATACATTACGATTAAAGCCGAATAGGACAATAAAACTGAAGATCTGCAACTCTCGAATTGATCATGATCAAAAACGACCCATACAAATTCGACGCAACAATATCCCTCCAACCACGACTGCGTACCGCTGGCCAGGTCGTGTCGTATCCAATCCTTCCATCTTACTCGCTGTGCTTCACGCCTTCTTGTTACAAACGAATTTGAAGCGAACATCATGTTAACAGGGTTGCTGTCCGCTATTCCTGCAACATGTCCAGGCCCTCGTAAACTTTTGCTAGTTTCGCAATACATTGGTTCTGATGATGCATTTCAACTTGTTCTACACAGCTGTGCGGTCCCTAACACAAAATGAGCGAAAACAAAGCGAGAATCATCACTTCTGGTTCGGGGCTACCTATCCGATTCTGTTTTTTCGCACTTGTATACAAGTTTGGTTTTCATGCCTTGTTATGATTGTGAACAGTTTTTGCCTTTCAACTCAACCCTCTTTTAACGGCAGTTTTTTTATACGTAACTTCGTTTTATGGCCTTCTTTTTGCGGCACATGACGTAAAAAGAATTTGAAACATTATTGACATTGTATTTCACGACTAACATTGTTATCAGCCGTTAGCAAGGATCCGTGGTAGTCGAATTCCTCGACCACCTCGAAGGTATCCCCGTCTATCGTAAAACTGCTTCCCATCTTTCGTCTAATGTTTTGGAAATTACCTAGTGAAAGCAGTAGTGCTGTCCAATGAGCAGCTCGAAGTAGCTCGAAGTTGTTCCTGTCACGCTCATGCCCGTTTGTTGACAAAAAAGAACGAGCAGGACGGGAACAACTTCGAGCTACTTCGAGCTGCTCATTGGACAGCATTAGTCTAAACTGAATCGAAAGGCCAAATTGGGTCACAGTTCAGAACCGTTCACCAAACAACCATCAAAAAAATTTTACATGTAATTCAAACAGCTACATATTTTGAACCTTGTTCCACGAAAACGCCTAATACTGGTACTTATTATCGTTGTCACTTTCACGTTCACTTGCACTCCATACACACATCACTTCACCTTGTTAGACCTATTATCGTTGTCACGTACAGTGAAGTGATCAAAATGAACTCCGTGAAGTGACAGCGACAGTGATGTGATGTTCAGAATAGCCCTGAAGCAGTGACATTCGACATCGGCTACATGAGCTGTCATTTCTTTAGCTGATGTTTTGACTTGAATAATGATTAAAAGTTCAACTTTGTGGAAATTATTTTTCAATAATGAGTGTAGAATTGTGGTTCGAAACCGACAGTGAGGACGAGGAGGATTATGCTAACCTGGCAGCAGAACGTAGGCGGATCAGGGATAACTCGAATCCGCTTGATCAAACAGAAAAATCGTAAGTTTTGAAAATACTTTGTTAGCTTAATCGGAAGTGTACATTGAAACTCATCCCCCAGATTCATCCGACTGTTCAGAGTTTCAAAGGATATTTCTGTATACCTTCTGGAAATCATTACTGCAAAAATCAACCCAGTTCAATTGTCCACGTCTGTTTCTCCAACGGTCATGTTAGCGGCATCGTTGAGATTTTTTGCAGAAGGTAATTACCAGAAAGGTGTGGGAAACGACCGATACATTGGCTTGGCACAACCAACAATGTCAAAAGTGCTGCAAATTGTATTGGACATCATTGAAAATGAAGTGTGTCCTACTGTTATCCAGTTTCCGTCCGAAGATCGAGAAACAAATGCCATTAAACTGGCGTTCTACCAGAAAACTGGATTTCAGGAGTAATTGGATGCATAGATGGAACCCACATAAGCATCATCCCACCGGCTCGCGATAAACATCTGTATTATAATCGGAAAGGATTTCACAGTCTGAATGTTTTGTTGGTAAGTTGAATCAATGCTTTAGACCTCATTCTCTCATGCTAATATTTGCAAATTTTACAGGTTTGTGATAATAACTTAATGATCCGCTATCTCGATGCTAATCATCCAGGATCCTCCCACGATTCTTTTGTATGGAACGGCAGTTCATTAAATCAGCTGTTATTACAAAGGTACAACAACGGGGAGAGGAGCTCCTGATTACTCGGTAATAAATTAGTTATTGAATATATTGAAATGGATACAAAACTATCTAATCGTAACGCACAACGTAAATAATGTAATGTTTGTGAAATTAAATCTATAATTTAATAATTACAGGTGATGCTGGTTACCCTTTGAAACCATTTCTCATAACACCTTTCCGTACAGGTGCCAATACCACCGAACGACACACTAGGTTCAATGACATACATTCCAAAACCCGAATCACCGTGGAACGGTCCATTGGAGTGGCCAAGAATACGTTCCGGTGTTTATTAGGAGCAAGACAACTTCATTATACACCTGAAAAAGCCACACAGATTATCAACGTTTGTGTTGCCCTACATAATCTCCGCATTCAACATAAAATGGATTACGACGAACCGGAATTAGCAGATGAAGGAGAAGATTTAGATTTGCGTGATGTTAACGGAAATCAAAATGAGGGAGTAAGAATCAGAGAACAAATTTTGAATAACATTTTGTGAACTGCCTTGTTGTTGCTGCTTCTTGAATACAAACAAAAAAGGATAAAATTAAAACTAATTATTCAACCATACATATTTCGAGTCCAATCATTATATTCTGAGGGAGATGTCTGGCGTAACATGTTAAAAGGGTCTATCTATATTTTGTAAACAAAAATTTCAATACACTCACCAATCCAAACCAACATTACCTGCAGGAAAAGAGAACTCTGATCTGTTAGTTTGTACTGGTGGATTGAAATAAGCTCTCCATTGACATACACAATTTTGTTCATAAAGATAACATAGTCCTTTTTAAATATCATGCCAGATGTAGACTATTTATTCTACATCCACGGGAGTCCTCATCGCTATCCCTATAATAGCGCCCCTACTTTTAGAATAGCATCGCTCCTTCCGATCGTTGGTTTCTTGTTCGGCGTAATATTTATATTTATTCAGTCTATGCCCCGAGTGGCCTCTGCAGTACATAACAGTCGTCTACGTTCAGCACGGTCCATGGCTGTAAGTCGCCAACCACACCGTCTACGGAGGGTCCGTCCACCTTGCTAGTTGCTCACTTCGCTTTCTTGTGCGGGATCGTTGTCGGAAACCATTTTCACCGGATTATTATCCGACATTCTGACTACTTGCCTGGCCCGTCGTAGTCTTCCGATATTTGCGGTTAGTACCAAGGTTCTCCCAACAGCTGATGCATCTCGTGGTTCATTCGCCTCCTCCATGAAGCGTATCGTCCCTTCTGCATCCCGTCATAGATAGCTCGCAAAACTTTCCATTCGAAGACTTCAAGTGCGCCTTGGTTCTCCACGAGCATTGTCCAGGTGTGTTTGCAGAGGACTACCTGTCTAATGAGCGTTTTGTAGATAGCAGTCTTCAAGGTGCAGCCCCGCGCAAATGTTTATCCGTGCTGCCGCACTCGAATGAACATTCGCTTCGGGCTCGAACGTGCACTCGTAAAAATGAGCATGAACTCGAGCGTAGGCTGGATGCTCATGTTTTGCACCGCGCTCACAGCGGCGCTCGAACATTGATGTTTTCAGCGCGGCTGTGAGCGCCGCTTTGAGCACGGTACATAACATCGGTTACAATCAAAATCAACAGACATTGCTTGGTTGGCTAGGCTTAGCATATTTGTGTTGAATCTCTAGTTCTCATATAATTGAATTTCAATGGTTCGATGATACTTTGTTAGTAAAAGTAAAAAGGAACTTATTTATCTTCTTATTATGCGCGTAGATATTTGAAATATCCTCAATGACAGAGTAAAAGGACATTCTACGAAAAACATAAGCATAAGGAAAGTCCAACCCCGTACTTCTAACCATTTTTAATTGAATATATTTTAGACTTGTTGAGAAGAGTTTCAAAAATTCTTTCGGTTGCTTTCCTATGCCGCTCAAGTTTACGATATTGGAGGACGATTTGGTAATCCGTGATTTTTTTACCTTCAGTCATTATCAAAGTACATCATCAGAAACCATGTTCGAATAATCAAATATGGATCGTATATTTTGTGTATAAAAGGTACCTATCGCAGAACCCGAAATTTATAGAATTTTACGTAATGTGACTAAGTTGTCCGGCACTGAGGGATTTCTCTCTACTTGGGATGGAAATGTGTGTACATATTTTGGCAATGCGATAATCAACAATGAAGTATTTAATTCACGATTATATAAGCCTCCATGTGAAATCGGAATTATTGAACAACTAATGCATAAATTTTAACTCACGTACTTTACTATGTATCTACCTACTATAGAAAAAAACAATTCTATATCACCTGTCATAAGACGAGTTTAAACAATCCCATTGAATTCCACCACTTAATTGTATCCTGACAGATACGTATTTCGACCTCAACAGTAAGGTCGTCTTCAGTGTCTCGTACTTGACTCGACGTCGAGTCAAGTACGAGACACTGAAGACGACCTTACTGTTGAGGTCGAAATACGTATCTGTCAGGATACAATTAAGTGGTGGAATTCAATGGGATTGTTTAAACTCGTCTTATGACAGGTGAAAACATTCCACTAAAAAGCTCAAAATAATTTTCTTATCACAATTCTATATGTTCAACACAATTTGTTGAGGGTTTGTGGAAAACAAAATAAGTTGACACACAGTTTACAACATCGAAACATTTCTTCTTCAGTGGATCTACATTTCAACTACAACTTGACCTGTTTTGAACTAAGTGTTCCCTATTAGCATTTAAAGGAACCGTTATAATTGAGGCTTTTCTATGCCTGCCATTGTATACATGTGTTTTGTGTATCTTATGTAGAAAACACAATTAATATACTATGTCCAGGGCGTCGAAAATGTTTCCTTCACGAAAACACTCTAGACTGGACCCAAACATGCTAGTGGTAATCAATTAACTAATCCGTTTATTGTACACTTTTTATGTTTTTATTTTTTTAGGAAGATTTTATATTTCATTTGCTTCCCCAATTGAGTTTCATTCTTTTAATAAAGCTGGATAGAAACAATAATGTTATGTACCATCTTTGCTAACACTCTAAATTTTCATGTTAAAGTTAGTTTGCTTCACGTTTTGGATTATTTTCTACAATAAAACATAACACGCTTGCTTTTCGCATACTAAAGGGCCACGCAGAATGGGTACTTTTGCGAACGTCCCGTTTGATGCACGCAAATGCAAATGCTGAAAGCACAACTTGTTTTCATCTACCAACTCCGATTCATCTTTTTTTGCTATGCCGCTTAACTATGGCGAATGCGAAACGTGCCGCATAATCGTAAAGCATCGCGCTCGGCCCAAAACCTATTCTCACAGCCTCAGTTCTCAGCCTAAGCACACAGTCTGAGCACACAGCATGCTGGATGAGCACACAGCCTGAACACACAGCCCAAGTTTTGAACTTGAGCTCGAGCCTGAGCTGAGCCGCACCGCGTTCATTTTTCGCACCCATGTTCGATGCTGATGGTGAACACGAGCTTGAAGGAGAACGCGCGCTCGGGATGAACATGAACTTGCAAAAACTGCACTCAAGCTCAGCGCCGCTCATGTTTTCGTGAAGACTGGTAGATAGTCAGTTTGATACGGCGGCGATTATTCTTCGATTGGAGCGTTTTGTGGAGTCCTTACGTGAATGGTTTAACTTCTCATAGAATCTTCGTGCATTATTCCTGCTGGCGTTTTTTCCTTCGGATAATTGAGTTTTATCAAGTTTATTTTCATGATCATTCTAGATATAACTGGAGTGGTTTTGGATCTACACGTATAAATAAAAACACGTCAGCATTTATGATATGATACATACTCCCAGTGATACAAAGATCAGAATTCAATTCGTTTTTGCATCAACGTCATAGAAATCTGTGATTTATTTTAAGCGTGTAAATAATGTTCTTGGCCCGGAAACGTGGATAGGAAACGAGATAGGAATACGCCGTTCAGAGCAGTATAAAATATCGGAGAAAATACTAAATAATAAAATAATAATAGTATATTTTTTTAAATTCTTTATTAAAATGTTTTTTAGTATTTTAGAGAGTTCATAACTGAATAAATATAGTAAGGAATAGTACTAAATATTACAGTGAGTATGAAAAAGTTTTCAGCGTTCTCATTTTTATTTTTATGTCTTCAAAACAATGACGTTAAAATACTAATTGCTTAAATTAAATTATTACAGAAAAAGGAGAACAATAACAAAGCAAGAAGTAATCTACTCATCGTCACTTTCGTCTCTAACTTCAGGTATCTCAGACTTTCGTCTCATCTCAAAGTCGAGCTTCTGCTTTTATATTGCAGCATCTGCAACTGGTAATCTAGCTGCTGATTTCTATTCTTCTCCTTATCCAGGATCATCTGCTTTTTGAATCGAAATTTTTCCTCTTCCAGCTCAAATCGGTTTGTTTCAAGCGCAAATCGCTTCTCGTGCAAATCGTACGATTTACGCGCATATCGTGCGCAATCCGATACATGGCGTTTTATCTTGCAGAGATCGTCAGTCTGCTTTTCGAGGAGAGCTTTTCGGAAATTACGTTTGGTTGTTCGTCCACGTCCACGTCCTCGTCCATTCGACTGACCTCTTGGCTCATCTTCCCGAGCTGCATTGTCCCGTGTAGGCTCCTCGTCTTCTATAGCCTGCGGCTCGCCAGCTGATACTTCGGCTAGGTTTTGGTTTTCATCCATTCCAGATGAACCGGGTGCTTGACCGGATGCCAACTGCGTACCGAAAACAGACCCTAAATTTATTAGAAAAGAGATTATTAGATATGTTAATAAATTATGAAATATTCTATTATATTACCATTATGACTGCTCTCTCCAGCGAAAGGAGGCGAATTATGGTTTCTTCCAGATCGTTGAAAGAATGCAGGCTATTTGGCCCACCTCCAGTGGCCGTCAGCTCGGTCTTGTTGTGCTGCAACTTTCGTCTCAGTTGCAATTTTTTGTCATTCCAAACCTATTATAAGATAAACAAAATTGCCGGTCCAAAATTTCAGCAAAATATAAGCAAATACCTTTTGCCAGGCTGCAACGGAACGATTTGGAGGGCCCAAACTGTTCAAGGAATCCGTTATCTTCCACCATAGGGAAGTAACCAAATCCCGCGCTACGAATTTGCTTCCTCTAGCCAGCTCGGGATTTTCCTCCATGAAGGACACAAACCAAGCAAACTGGAATTTGTTTGTCTTTTTATAATAATTTCAATAATTAAAAATTTAAGTATATTTGCTTAACAATCATTTTTCAACTTACTCCATTATATGCGACTGCTTTTCACGTTTGAAAACGAAGGTGACAACTTTCCACGGTACATGTCATTTTTTTCGCTAAAATGCGGGTGACGTGGCAACCATAATAGCCCCGAGTTCATCCAGTTGTCACTTTGGATGAACTTTTTTGTTTTTCATCACTTGGGTGATTCCCGTAGTAGGGGTGTGCTCATTCCACTTCGTTTTCACCGTGAAGTGACGTTCGTAATAAGGACCACTATCTTTGTTGATTCAAGACGGCCTTCCATAGCATCTACATCGTCTCCGAACAACACCACATCTAAAGCTAAATTAATTAATCCATAATATGATTATCCTTCTGGAGGAACACGAGCTCGTCGAGTGTGTTCGGACGAATGCCAATGAGATTGATGAACTGATGGAAGCACCAGGGGATACAGCCGAAATCAAGAAGAGGAAAGAAGTGGAACGGCAGAAACGGTCTAAGCTCATTCACGACTCGCAGCTTGAATACATTCAAGATAAACATTCCCCGAAGGATGTCTGCCCAACTAACAATTTTGGTGCTAAAAGCTTCAACTTTTAGCCTTTGGCTGTATAATATTTGAATAAAAGCAGCCAATGCTGAATAAAAGAAAAAAACATCCGCAAATAATCCCTTAAACTTCAACTCGACTATTACCCAAATATCTATCAGCTAGTCAGTGTGCCGAATATATTTAATCTTTTATCGTTTATGCAGCTTTCATATAGTCATAAAACAGCTCTGTCTGAATTAGCAACAAAGCTTATCGGTTAAGAGCTCATGTATGTAACCGAGTTGCTTGTAAGCAGCTTCCCATATTACGGTGAGTAGCATTCACAATGAAAACGTTTTGGCTGTTGTTACAGCACTAACAATATAGCGTAATGGCGCTATAAATGAACTGACGAAGCTTTTAGGCAACTTCTGTATCTTTGAAGATTACACAACGTTTAAGTAAACCTTATACTGCTTCTTTAATAGCATATCAGTATGGAACGTCAAAACCGCTATGTTTACATTTGATTTTTGTTGCCGGAGCTGTGTATGAGCTATTGATTTCTGTAATGCAGCTACAAAGGTATTCACCTGCTTTATAGCAACTGAAAAAGCGCTGTCATTAATGCTAGCAGATAGCGTAAGAGAACAAGCCATTTAGAAGCGATATTTCTGTTGACGGCTACTGTTAAACGATTAGCAGCAAAGTAGCATCTGTACAGATCGAGAAAATGTTGCCTAAAAACAATTTCAGCGATTGATGATGGATAAAAGTTAGCCAACAGAACATGCTGATAGATGTTTGAATAATGGTTGAAATAATGCTGAAAGCATAATTTTTAAGCTTATGTACTGAAAGCAGCATGTAGGCCTCTTTCTAACGTTTATACAGCATGAATCTGAAAATTGCGTTAGTAAAACAACCTATAGGGTATGCGAAGAAGCACATCCATAATTATCTTTGTTATTTACCTATGTCAAAGTGACGGTGATGACAGAGCAGCGGCCATTAAATCAGGAGATCAGGAGTTCGAATCTAGGTAGCAACAAAATTGATATTTGAGTTTTCACAAAAAAAAACATTGAATAAACTCCGAAATTTACTCTCCTCTCAAATAATATTTAATCAAATTGAATTCAGTGGCTGTATAAAACTTATTTAACAGATTCAAAAAATCTGAATAAGCGCCATTGAAGCGAATTATATTACTAAATGGTTTAGTAAAGATTGAGAAAAAATTGTGTAACATGCTGTAAAGTAGTTGTGCAGACACGTCAAAAATAGCTGAATAGATTCGCCAGATTTGCTGGTAAAAGCATTGAATAGAAGTTCTTGATCATATGTATAGCACAAATATTCAGCTTGAAGCCGTATAGACGAGTTGAAATAACATTTACATTGACATTAAATGTTAGTTGGGTGGGATGCCCTGCAGCAAGTTTTCGAACGTCGGAGTATAGCTAGTCGAATGCACCTCAACCGGAGGATGCTATCTCTCCGTTTCGACGGCGGAAGTTTGCAATTCCTGCTGTTCGATAAACTTGTCCGCGAGTACCGCTCGACTGGTGCAGAGCTGGAAAAAGTTAATGTTATCTGCCATCTACTGTTGACACTAGGGCCATCGTATGCTGCTGTAATAACGGCACTCGAAACTATGTCAGAAGAACAACTTTGCATTGAATTTGTGAAGTGTCGACTACTGGACGAGGTGACGAAACGGAAAGGAGTAGATTCATTTTCCCTCACCAACGAACAGACTGCTTTTTTCGGATCGAAGCAGCAGTTACCAAAGAAAACATTTAAATGTTTTGGCTGCAAGAAGGAAGGGCATAAGATATCAGATTGCCCGATCCGGAAGGAGAAAAGGAAGACGGAGGAAAGAAAGCCCAAGGCGCACCTTGCCATCAGTAAAGGTGACGTGTGTTTCGTAGGTGTGAGCAAAGGAAAAGAAGAAGCAGTGAAGTCGGATCGAATACAGTGGTATATTGATTCTGCCTGCTCAGATCACCTGGTTAACGACAAGACGCTTTTCGAAGAGTTAAAACCTTTGCGAAAACCAGTGGAAATAGTGATTGCGAAAGGCGGCGAGACGATCGTGGTCATGTATTCCGGCACTACGATGCAGATGAAGCAGGTATGCGTGTTATGCATGTTGGGGGAAGGTAAAAATTAATCGTGGATCGGAAGTTGTGGCATGCGGTTTTCGTATTGGGAAATTATACCAGCTCGATTTTTGGAAAGTCGATCGCGTCACAAGTGAGCCGATGCGGTCGTGTTCCAATGCAAATGGAGCTATGGCATCGTCGTTCCGGATTTTTGGCGAAATGATCCGGCTATGTGGTTTGCACAAGCCGAAGCGCAGTTCGTGTTATCCGGAGTGGTAGCTGATGAAACAAAATATTATCACATTATCAACAAAATTGACCAATCCGTAATATGCCACATTGCGGATCTGGTTCAAAACCCTCCGGCAGCGAATAAATATAAAGCAGTGAAGGATCGTCTCATCGCCCGCTTCGAGATCTCCGCCCAAGGAAGATTGGAACGATTATTGAATGCTTGCGACCTGGGGGATATGCGTCCAACACATCTGCTGGCCCGAATGCAGGAATTAGCCGGCGGATTGCACATCAACGACGATGTCATGAAAGTGCTCTTTCTACAACGGATGCCCGAACGAATCAAACCTGTGTTGACAATAAGCGAGGATGCCCTTCCGAAAATCGCAGAAATGGCAGACAAAATGTTGGCATCGTCAAATTCTGGCACAATACCAGGACTGGAACTAAGTTCCCTACAAGATCAGATCGCTGCGCTTACTGCCGAAGTTCGACGTTTGAAAACCGGTGTATCACGTAGCCGTTCATCATCACGGATTCGCCGAGAATCAAATGAAACGTTCTGCTGGTATCACCGAAAATACGGAAGAAATGCGCACCAGTGTCGTGAACCCTGCTCGTTTGCTGGTTCAAAAAACTAGATTGGTGTCCACCTCAAGCGGCAACAGTGGACACACCTTCCGAAAGTCGCCGTTTACACATCTTTGACCACACCAGTAACTGCCGGTTCTTAATAGACACTGGCTCAGATGTTTCTATCATTCCCGCTACAAGAAAAGAACGTATGAAAAGTCCCACGTCTTTCCGACTTCATGCTGCAAATGGAACAAGCATCAAAACATACGAATCCCGATTTGTTGCCACAGATTTAGGTTTGCGACGTCGCTTCTGTTGGAATTTTGTGATTGCTGACGTAAATACAGCAATTATTGGTGCCGATTTCCTCGCATTCTTTGGCATTCTCGTTGATCTCAAGAATCAAGAATCAGAAAATTCACTCAATTTGTGGGTTGGATGCTGCCTGCGTGTATGGAGTAACAACAATAAATAATGATCATCCTTTTCGAGACCTGCTGTTGGAGTACCGTGAAATTACACTACCATCGACGATGCGAGCAGCAGTGAAGGAACGCGAGGTAAAACATCACATAATTACCAAGGGTCCGCCAGTCGCTTCTAAAGCACGTCGGTTGGCTCCGGATAAACTAGACGCTGCAAAGAGAGAATTTCAAGTGATGTCGGAATTGGGCTTGTGTCGACCGTCAAGTAGTCCCTGGGCAAGTCCATTACATTGCGTACCCAAAAAGAACGAACAGTGGCGTTTTGTAGGTGATTACCGTGCGTTGAATAAGGTAACCGTGCCGGATCGTTACCCTGTGCCACATATTCACGATCTGCTAAATGCATTTCAGGGAAAACGAATCTTCACCACGATCGATCTCGAACGCGCCTACCATCAAGTACCGGTACACGACGACGACATCGCAAAAACAGCAGTAATCACGCCGTTCGGTCTATTCGAGTTTTTAACGATGCAGAACGGTCTGTGCAACGCTTCGCAGACGTTCCAACGGTACATGCACCAGCTATTTGGGAACGTCCACAAATTACGTAACGCTTAGAGGGGGGAGGGGGGGTTGAGTAAAGTGTGACGATCCATACAAAATTTTCAGAAGCTTCATACAAAAAGTGTGACATAGGGGGGAGGGGGGGTTGAAAAAGTCCAATTTTTGCGTTACGTAATTAATGGATCTTCCCTTTAGAGATCTGGATTTTGTCATAACTTTCATTGATGACATATGCATTGCTTCAGCGTCGGAGGAGGAACACCGAGAGCATGTCCGCATCGTTTTCGAACGTTTGCGGAAGAATGGTTTAGTTATCAACCTCTCGAAATGTAATTTTGCCCAACTTCAAGTAGAATTTCTTGGATACCTGATAAATTGTGATGGGATTCTACCTCTTCCGGATCGAGTACAAACAATTCGTAAATTTGAGCTGCCTTCAACCGTTAAACAACTCCGCCGATTTATTGCACTAGTTAATGGTTATAAGCGATCCATTCCTCGAGCCAGTTATCAGCAAGCAGCACTTCTAATGATGATTCCTGGTAACAAGAAGAATGACAACAGAAATTTAGTTTGGACCGATCGTGCAAAAGAATCATTCGAACATTTCAAGACAGTTCTTTCTGACGTTGCTTTACTGCATTATCCTGATGCCACTAAACCGATGGCATTGATGGTCGATGCTTCAAACACCGCAGCTGGTGCAGTACTGCAGCAGTTCTCAAATGGAGGATGGAAGCCGTTGGGATTCTTTTCAACGAAATTTTCGCCAGCACAACAAAAATATTCTACCTTCGAAAGAGAGCTGACTGCCATGAAGATGGCAGTGAAATATTTTCGACATCTCCTTGAAGCACGTATATTTACTATCTACACTGATCATCATCCGTTGACTCACGCATTGTCATTCAACTTTTCCGCCCGACTGCCACATGAAGATCGTTATTTGCAATTCATTTCCCAATTTACGAGTGATATTCGTCACATAAGCGGAAAGGATAACGTGATCGCTGATGTGTTGTCACGGGTAAAAATAGTCGACTCAAGTTCATCGGGGATCAATTTCAGTGTTGTTACTGCTGATCAGCGAGTGACGTTGAATTACAAGAATTACTGCGATCGTCATCATTAAAGCTTGAAAAACCAAATTGTGCTGTTCCGATTTATTGCGACGTATCAATTGAAGGTAAAGTTCGACCGTATATTCCGCCACAACATCGCCAGATTGTACTGAATGCTGTGCACGGACTGGCACATCCTGGCGCTCGTGCCACTCGTAAGCTGGTTGCTGACCGTTTTGTTTGGGAAAAAATGAACAAAGACGTGAATGAATTCGTCAAGCACTGCATTGACTGTCAACGTTCAAAGGTTTTGCGACACACAACAGCACCGATTGGCGAGTTCAGCCTTCCCAAATCTCGATTTTGCCACGTTCACGTAGACATAGTTGGCCCACTTCCGCCTTCAAATGGTTTTCGTTATTTGCTCACCATGGTCGACAGATTTACTCGCTGGCCGGAAGCAGTACCTATCGCGGACATTACTGCGGAAACGGTTGCCCGAGCATTCAACTCCTCGTGGACAGCTCGTTTTGGAGTACCCCAACGCATAACTACTGATCAAGGAAGACAATTTGAATCAGTTTTATTTGGAGAACTTAACAGAATTATGGGAACGGAACATCTGCGTACAACTGCTTATCACCCACAGTCCAACGGAATGGTGGAACGGTTTCATCGGACTCTCAAGTCTGCTTTGATGTATGTGGATGCTAAGCATTGGTCGGATAGACTTCCATTGGTACTTTTAGGAATACGGACTGCGGTAAAGGACGATTTTAACTGTTCAGTAGCAGAGCTAGTTTATGGTCAACAACTGCGCATACCCGGCGAACTCTTCGATGAAGCAAGAACGGAACCAGACCGTAGCGATTACGCTCAGGAATAGCATATAATTTTTGATCATTTGAAACCGAAGCAGGTAACCCATCATGCAAAACCTAAGATTTTCAAACAACATGCTCTACAGGATTGCAAATACGTGTTTGTACGAGTGGACTTGGTGAAGAAATCGTTGCAGCAGCCATACGAAGGACCTTTCCGTTTTCCATACGTGAAGCAAAAAGGTCGTCGCGAGTGCTCGAAACAATCCACTCGGATGTCTGTGGACCAGTGACACCGGTAGGACTAGATGGTGTTAGATATTTTGTGACATTTATCGACAACTGGTCACATTTCGCGATTGTGTTCCTAATGAAATCGAAAAATGAAGTACTGGAACAGTTTCGAAATTATGAAGCTTTCGTGACCTCAGACAGAAAATAAGTCGCTTTCGATGCGAAAACGGTGGCGAATATCGCAATAGTGAGTTCGAAAGATTCTGTAAGGGGCGTGGTATACAAGTTGAGTGAACGGTTCCATATACGCCCGAGCAACACGGAATAAGTGAACGGATGAACCGTACTCTAGTAGAAAGAGCCCGTTCTATGCTGGCGGATAGTAATGTTGACAAACTATTGTGGGGTCAAGCAGTTCAAACCGTGGCATATCTAGCTGGCACATAGTCCATCGAATGCGATCCAGTCTTGAATGACGCCGTATGAAATATGGGAGGGGAATAAGCCAAATATTTGCGCATGAAACCTGCGTACTTTTGGATGTAAGGCTTTCGCGCATGTTCCAAAGGAGCATCGAAAGAAAATGGATGCGAAGGCGTGGAAGGGAATTTTCGTAGGCTACGCTCCCAACGGCTATCGTGTGTGGGACGAAAGATCGCAGAAGATTGTGCATGTGAGTGACGTTGTGTTTGACGAGTCTCGTGTCCCGACACTGAAGAATCAACGGATAAGCAATTCAGATATGTTTCTGTATCCGACTTCGAAGAATTAGTTAGCTGTTATAGACGAGTCTCCTGATAGTGATGAGCAAGTTTCTTCTGAAGAATCTGAAGAAGAGTTCGGAAGTTTTATGCAAGATAGTGAAATTGAACCGAATGACGAGCTTTATTCTCCGAACGAGAATTCTGGTGATGAGCCACAAGTTTAGCAGCAATCACAGCAGCGTTCGCAGCGTGTACGAAGTGTCCCTGAGTGGCACAAGGACTATGAGGTTGAATATGCGGCATATGCTCTAAATGCAACAGGGTACGTTGATGACGTACCGAATTCCTTCCTTCCTCCGGATCAAACGTGGTATAAATGGACAGCTGGATCGATAAAAGGCTCGTTTAGTAGCGCGCGGCTTTAGCTAACGAAGAGGTTTCGACTACAGTGAAACTTATTCACCGGTCGCGAAACTAGACACGCTTCGCACCGTCTTGGCGGTTGCAAATCATGAAGAGATGATCTTCCATCAAATGGACGTGAAGACCGCCTTCTTGAATGGAGGGCTTTCAGAAGAAATCTTCATGGTTCAGCCAGAAGGTTTTGAAGCTGGGAAAAATCTTGTGTGCCGTCTGGAGAAATGCTTGTATGGGCTAAAGCAGGCATCACGAGCTTGGAACGAGCGGTTTCATTCGTTTGTGGAAAAAACGGCTGAAGTTCACGAGGAGCATGAATGATCAGTGCCTGTACACTTGGACGACCAATGAAGGGACAGTGATTATGGTAATTTATGTGGACGATATCATCATCGCTGGTACTTCATTGTCGAGACGGTGAAGCATTGTTTGGCTAGTGAGTTCGAGATGACCGATGCTGGAGAAGTGAAATGCTTCCTTGGCATGCGCGTTGACCGTTATCAGCATAAGGGAGTGATGCGAATTAGCCAAAAGCAATATCTCGAAGGTTTACTGCGGCGTTTCGACATGGAAGACTGCAAGCCCATTTCAACTCCCATGGAAAATCGATTGAAGCTATCGCGCGGAGAAGAGGACAATCGGACGAACCAACCCTATAGAGAGTTGATAGGGTGTTTAACCTACGCTGCAATGACAACTCGTCCTGATTTGGCAGCATCTGTTAACTATCTCAGCCAATATCAGAGCTGTCCTACGGACTACCACTGCGCACTGGGCCTACTTGAAACGAATTCTGCGCTACATCAAGGGAACATTAGACATTGGTCTTGTGTTTCGACGGAGTTCTGATGCGGTAACAATGAAGGAAACAAACAGGAGAGTTTCGGATCAGTTACGTGGTCTGTGTTACAGTGTGAATTTGATGTATATTGACATAGTTTACGTGCATATAGACATATGGAATAAGTATCAACTAGCAATGGTTATTTTTCCATAAAATAGTGCGAATGCTCCCTTTCCCAGCATGCAACTTTAGCCCTCTATAAAATTGTTGATTTTTATAAAATCCTAATAGCATATAAAATATTTGCTACACCTAACAATGAACGAATATAAATTTGTGACTAAAGGAAGTACATATTTTCATTTTAACCTAAACTGGACTGTGAATATACGATACCGAAAATATCAGTTAAACATTAATACAAACGTTACATGATTTTACGTTGTTTTCTGTTTTTGTTTCTTGTATGGAATACGATTGGACGATGATCATTGGATTTTCTGGCGTAACTATCTCGTAATGCTTCGGAAATATTCATGTCGTTCTAAAATTGTTGCTTACTCATTTGCTAATTTATATGCTACAGTTAAAAAAAATACTTCTTTGCTTCACTTTGTGCGAAATCGTTCTAATATCAATGTTCGATTTGGATCTACATTTCGTTTCGTTTTTTAAAGAAAACGTTCTGTTGCTTGAACTCAATTTCCTTTTGAAATCACAGTTTTCTAGTATGCCTACAGCTAATTGAAAACTTACGTAGATTTTTTAAATGCAATAAAAAGTTCATTGTGTTTTCAAACTACTATTTTTGGATTTTTTTTTTCATATTACGTATTACAGTAAGGCATCATTAATTAATTGCACTTTTGAACGAAACCAACATTTTTCAATGTGCGCTTGAAATTATGCGTTCAGTCGCGGGCAACTGACCATACAAACTTGTTCAATTGATACTTACATTTAAGCTAAAACTATTCCTTCAGTTTGCGACTAGCTTCCGAGTCCTCGCGAATGCGGTTCAGCGCATCAGTTTTAACAAAGTCAACCGTTGTGTACGGTGTGCGTGTAACGGGTGGTGCAGCTAAGCTGTTGGAACCAACTAAACCATTACTGCCGATGTGGTTAACTGCTGTAGGGTGACCTCCACCGATCGAACCGTGATGGTGATGACCGGATGACTTTTGGGGGCTGTTCGAGTGATCGAGATCGAGGTACTGCAAGCAGTCGTCGCTTTTAATAGGGGTGCGTGGAGAAATTCCCGTAAAATGCTGAAATTAGGTAAATATTTATGAATTAGAGCTGGAATTTTTTTTTTTTTTGTAATGGTAGTCGGAGGATAAGGAATGTAAACAATGAACTACCAACAGTGGCTGGTTTCCTACCCGCCGCTGCCAGCATCCAGGCGTTACGTATATTCGTAAATAGCCAGCATGAGAAATTTGTATAGCGAAAGACATCTAACCCGGGTTTTCTCAAAAGTAATAGGTTTTCACGAAAAACTATTTGGTACCAGTTATGCAGGAAGGTGCCCTCTACTACGCTTACCAAATACTTTCTCAATAAAGGAGTCTAATTTCAAGAAATTCAACCATAGATGTCTTTCGCCAAACTGATTTTAGCAAGTTAACTCCTAGTGTGTCGCTGTAAGCACGCTCAAAGTGGGTGTTTCATTAACCCGTTTCGGCCCGGGTTACGATTTCAAATTGTAAAATCCACCGTTCTCTTGTTTTTCGACCGATTTGCATGAAACTTGGAGGAAAGATGCATTAAACCCTATATTTTTGTGTAGGTGTATTGATTTGATGATTGGATCCTTGGGTAGGGTTTTATCGAGGGGGTCCCCTGGGTCTAATGGGGTCAAAAATAGGTCAACTTCCTTTTAATCGTAGATAACTAGTGGTAAATGCTCTCAATAATGATGCAATCGTTTTTATTCATCCTTTTGCAATAGTGGGAATATAAACTGCACGTTTGGACCTCAAAAATCCGGTTACAGATGTTCCGGGAACCTGGTTCCCCCAGGGAAGTGGTCACTTTTTGAGATGTTCTGAATCCCAGCTTGCGACACATCAAACTTCATGATTTTGCAACGCAAATATAATAGAAGACATTCGTAGAGCATCTGAGTAATTTGGCCACTTCCGGAGGTTCCCTGGGAACCTGATGCCCCAAGGGAAGTGGTCACTTTTTGAGTGGTTCTGAAACCAAGCTTGCGACACATCGAACTTCATGATTTTTCAACGCAAATACAATAGGAGACATTTGCAGAACTTCTGAGCGCATTGGCCACTTTCGGAGGTTCCCTGGGAACCTGATGCCCCAAGGGAAGTGGTCACTTTTTGAGTGGTTCTGAAACCAAGCTTGCGACACATCGAACTTCATGATTTTGCAACGCTAGTACAATAGAAGACATTTGCAGAACATCAGATCACGTTGGCCACTTCCGGAGGTTCCCTGGGAACCTGAAGCCCTCAGGGAAGTGGTAACTTTTTGATTGATTCTGAAACCCAGCTTGCGACACATCGAACTTCATGATTTTCAACGCAAATACAATAGAAGACATTTGCAGAGCATATGTGCACATTCGCCACTTCCGGAGGGTCCCTGGGAACCTGAAGCCCTCAGGGAAGTGGTCACTTTTTTTTATTGATTCTGGAACCCAGCTTGCGACACATCAAACTTCATGATTTTGCAACACAAATACAATAGAAGACATTTGCTCAACATCTGGCCACATTGTCCACTTTCGGAGGTTCCCTGAGAACATGATGCCCCAAGGAAAGTTCCCACTTTTTGAGTCGATTTGATACCCACCCGAGTAGACGAAAATAGCTCAATAATATCAAATGTTGATAAGATAGCAAAATGAGATATGGACATGATTGATATAAGAGATATACAAATACAATAGAAGACATAGGCAGAATATCAGGGCACAATGACCTATTGCGGAGGTTTCCTGTAAACATACTGCATTTCACGACCTTGGGTGGTTATGAAACCCAGCTTGCGACACATCCAACTTGATGATTTTGTAACATAAAGAAGTTGAAGGCATTGCACATTTGCAGAGAATCTGGGGACATTGGGGTAATTCGCTGAAAACCTTGCCAAACAAACCCTCTCCCCCACCCGAAAGTCATGACACCCTGCTTGCTATATATCATACATGATTTTGCAACACGAATACAATAGGCAACATAAGCAGAACAGCAAGACCAATTCAATACTTCTTGAGGTTCGCGAGATGCCTGTGCAGCCATAAAAGTGATTACTTTTTTATGGTACTCCAGCTTGCGACATATCAAGCTCCTCATGAAACCTGGTGTCATCAGCACAGCACGATGTGTCCCAAGCTGGGTTTCAGAAACACTTATAAAGTGACCACTTTCCTAAGGGAACCAGGCTCCCAGGGAACCTCCTGAAGTGGCGGATGAGCACAGATGCTCTGCAAATACTTCCTATTGTATTTGTGTTGCGAAATCATGAAGTTCGATGTGTCGAAAGCTGGGTTTAGGAATCAATCAAAAAGTGACCACTTCCCTGAGGGTACCAGGTTCCCAGGGAACCTCCGGAAGTAACCAATATGGTCAGATGTTCTGCAAATGTCTCCTATTGTATTTGCGTTGCAAAATCATGAAGTTCGATGTGTCGCAAGCTGGGTTTCAGAATCAATCCAAAAAGTGACCACTTCCCTGAGGGCTTCAGGTTCCCAGGGACCCTCCGGAAGTGGCGAATGTGCACATATGCTCTGCAAATGTCTTCTATTGTATTTGTGTGGCAAAATCATGAAGTTTGATGTGTCGCAAGATGGGTTTAGGAATCAATCAAAAAGTGACCACTTCCCTGAGGGCTCCAGGTTCCCAAGGAACTTCCGGAAGTGGCCAATGTGGTCAGATGTTCTGCAAATGACTCCTATTTTATTTGCGTTGCAAAGTCATGAAGTTCGATGTGTCGCAAGCTGGGTTTCAGAATCAATCAAAAAAGTGACCACTTCTCTTGGGGCATTAGGTTCCCAGGGAACCTCCAGAAGTAGCCAATGTGGTCATATGTTCTGCAAATGTCTTCTATTGTATTTTCGTTGCAAAATCATGAAGTTCGATGTGTCGCAAGCTGGGTTTCAGAATCAATCAAAAAATTACCAGTTCCCTGAGGGCTTCAGGTTCCCAGGGACCCTCCGGAAGTGGCGAATGTGCACATATGCTCTACAAATGTCTTCAATTGTATTTGTGTGGCAAAATCATGAAGTTTGATTTGTCGCAAGCTGGGTTTCAGAATCAATCAAAAAGTGACCACTTCCCTGGGGGAACCATGTTCCCGGAACATCTGTAACCGAATTTTCGAGGTCCAAACGTGCAGATTGTATTCCCACTATTGCAAAATGATGAATAAAAGCGATTGCATCATTAATGAGAGCATTTACTACTAGTTATTCACGATTAAAAGGAAGTTGACCTATTTTTGACCCCATTTGACCCAGGGGACCCCCTCGATAAAACCGTACCCAAGGACCCAATTATTAAATCAATACACCTACACAAAAATATAGGGTTTAATGCATCCTTCCTCCAAGTTTCATGCAAATCGGTCGAAAAACAAGAGAACGGTGGATTTTACAATTTGAAATCGTAACCCGGGCCGAAACGGGTTAATGAATACCTAAATTGATGAAATAGCAAAAAAAAACTTCAGCTTCCTTTTTTAGAAAATTTGATAGGGAGTGAGTGCTAGTAGTGGACCCCGTGCGTATAATGGACCCCCTGAACAAAACCCCAAATTAAACGCTGGAATCGACTATTTTCTGCAAACTTACATCGGGTTGAGTTGCTTCATGTAACAGGACAGCAGTTCAATACATTTTTTACGTACTGGGAAGCAGGAATTTAATTATACTAACTATTTTGTAAATTTAAGTATGCTAAAGGGTCCATTCATTACTAGCACACAAGGGGGGGTCCATAATATGCACAAGGAACATATGGGAATGGAACATGTGGGAATAGAACATGTAAATCAAATGGGAGAACCATAATACGTATAGAAACAAACTCAACGTTGCGTATTATGGACCCGGGAGTGGCCATAATAGGCATGCTAGATATATCTTTTTAAAATGCTTGGTTTAGTAGTAACAATGAATGTTTTGGCTAGTTTTATGTACGAAACACGATGCTGATACCTATTGTTTGTCATCTGGTGCTGCAGAACTACAATTTGGCAAGAGGCTCGCTGATGCGGAGCGACTGAAGTAAATTTTAGTCGTTAAGGGGTCCATTACTAGCACTCACTCCCTATTTATTTTTCCAATAATTTTTTTATTTTTCCTCTCAAAATTTTTAATTAGATTAGAAATTAGACCCCCTCGGACAAAACAGCAAAATTATATTTGTCTCCACCATATTATTCATATTGTGCGAATTGTTTCAAAATATGTTTAGAATACCTAGACTAGATTTTACAGTTCCTACAGTTCCTTTTTCAGCTAGAAAGTTAGCTCTTTTTTTGCAAATCGAAACATGTGCTGTGCATATGCGCAGCCAAGTTATTTAACAAAAAAAAAAATTGTTCGTTCGGCCGTGTTGCCGAATAATATGCAATTCCTTCTTCCAATTTCTTCCTCCTTCCTTATTTCTTGCGTTTCTCGTACAACGAAGTTGTACTGAAAGGCTATCATTACACTCCGAAAAACAGAAGCCACTGAGACCCATAGTGTTATATACCAATCGACTCAGCTCGACGAACTGAGCACATGTCTGTCTGTCCGTGTGTATGTATGTGGAATTCTTGAAGAAATCTAAGAATGTCGGAAATTCCTTCAGGAATTCGTTCAAAAATTCCTCAAGATTTTTCTAGAATTTTGTCCTAGAACTCCAGAAGAAATTTTTGAAAGTATTCCTAAATAAATTGCCCAAGAAATCCACGCAAAATTTTCCGGAGGTCCTGAGGTTCTCCCTACGGAAATTTCTGGAGGAATTCATTGTGGTAGTTTTGATTTGATTTTAAGAGAAACTCCGAAGAAATTACTGGATTCATTTCCGGAGGGTGCTTTGAAGAAATCCCTTCAGTAATTTCGTAGCATTCCTAGAGTAATCTTCAAAGCATTTATTGGAGGAATTTTAGAATAAACTAGCTTTATGTACCCGGCCTTGCTCGGAATTGCCAGTTAGGTTCGCAGTTTTTTTTCACAATCGTAAAATGATAAAACCAATTGATCAACAGGGTAATTGTGTTTACTTATTCATACTTTATCATTTGATTAAAAGAAGGCTTTTGGAAACATTGACTGATTTTGAAGAAGGGATCTTGGGTTTGAAAGGTCTTATTCCGGGAAAACGTCTATTTCTAAAGAAGGAAAAACATTCATCGATGCCATATTCGGGCAACGCATATTTTTGAAGAAGGGATCACACCCACCATTGCCTTATTCCGGGCAAATGCCTACTTTTGAAGAAGCAATCACATCCACCATTCAGAAGGAAACACATTAATCATTACTTTTCACTGAGCATACAATTATTCCGATGAACAACAATACCCAATCCCAATACCCCCCCCCCCACATCCCATTCCAAAAGTCCCATCCAGCTTCTCTACAATAATTTTCTTTGGGTAGGGATTACGTGCTTACGTGTTTGGTTTGAATTGACCTATGCGATAAAAAGGTATACTAAACTGTTCGTTTAATGAATATACCCTCTCTCTCATTTAGCTATGGCACTCATACCCAGTCTGATATAGTCTTCCTCAGACAGATAATATGGGTTCCAAATTTGGTGGACATCGATAAATGGGTTCAGAAGTCATGCTGAATTGATCGATAACTAAACAATACCCCCTGTCCCACACCCACCCATTTTTTTAAAAATTACTTAACCACATCCACTAAAATCGCTGCCTTAGGACAGACAATATTTGATACAAATTTGGTTCAAATCGGTCATGAGGCTCAGGATTTACATTGAGTTGATCGATTGCTAAACAATACCCCTCCCCCCATACCCTCCCTCTTTTGTAAAGAACACCCCTCCTCCTACACCCTCCCTCTTTTCCAAAGAGCATGCCTAACCCCTATCGTCCCCTTCTTAAGATAAAGAATTTGTGTTCCAAATTTGGTCGAAATCGGCCAGGGGTTCAGAGTTTACACTGCGTTGATCGATAATTAAGCAATACCCCTCCCCATACCCTCCCCTTTTTCAAATAGCATACTTAACCTCCCTACCCGACTAGAAGAGCATAACAGAAACTTAACACAATTTTAACATATTGTGATATGTATAACTTATTTTGATACAATTTTGTTCTTAGTAGCCATTATCTTTCAAATATTGTAACAAGATTTTATCATAATATGATTTAAAAAATGCTGAGCACCGAATAGCCCAACAGTAGGCAATTAAAATGTATGCAGCAAAGTCTCCCAGCCATAGATACCACAACGCTGATATAATTTGAAAAGGTTGCCTAATTTGTAATGTTGTTAGTTTCATGTTCTTGAAAAATATTCTGACAAAAACAAAAATTGTGGGTTGTTGACCACAATCTGAAGACCTATCACGACCTGTAAAAAATCCAACTGCACAGAAACAATATATTTTGTATCTTATTCTGTTATAAATTTCTAACAAAATATGTTATTTTTATGATAAAATTGTAACCAAATTTGATAGTTTTTTGTTTCCAGTAGTGTAATTTTTGATAGAAATTTAGATATTTTAACAACATCCTGCACCATGTTCCTAACACATTTTGATATAAAAATTTAGTATAACATAATAACATATGTTGATATATTTTTGATATGACCTTCTAGTCGGGTATCGTTCCCTCTGTAAGATAAAGGATTTGTGTTTCAAATTCGGTTGAAATCGGCCAAGGGGTTCAGAATTTAAACTGAGCTGACCGATAACTAAGAAATACCCCTCCCCCACACCCCTTCCCTTTTCCAAAGAGCATGCTTAACCCCCGATCGTCCCCTTCTTAAGAGAAGGAAATTGTGTTCCAAATTTGGTCGAAATCGGCCAAGGGGTTCAGAATTTAAACTGCGTTGATCAATAGGGGCCCTCCTTAGCCGTGCGGTAAGACGCGCGGCTACAAAGCAAGACCATGCTGAGGGTGGCTGGGTTCGATTCCCGATGCCGGTCTAGGCAATTTTCGGATTGGAAATTGTCTCGACTTCCCTGGGCATAAAAGTATCATCGTGCTAGCCTCATGATATACGAATGCAAAAATGGTAACCTGGCTTAGAAACCTCGCAGTTAATAACTGTGGAAGTGCTTAATGAACACTAAGCTGCGAGGCGGCTCTGTCCCAGTGTGGGGATGTAATGCCAATGAGAAGAAGAAGAAGAATGATCAATAGTTAAGCAATAACCCTCCCCCCATACCCTCCTCCTTTTCCAAAGAGCACGCCTAACCCCCCTATCGTTCCCTCTGTAAGATAAAGAATTTGTGTTTCAAATTCGGTTGAAATCGGCCAAGGGGTTCAGAATTTACACTGAGTAGATCGATAACTAAGCAATACCCCTCCCCCCACTACCTCCCCCTTTTACAAAGAGCATGCTTAACTTCCTATCGTCCCCTTTTTAAGATAAGGAATTTGTGTTCCAAATTTGGTCGAATTCGGCCAAGGGGTTCAGAATTTAAACTGCGTAGATCGATAATTAAGCAATACCCCTCCCCCCACACCCTCCCCCTTTTCCAAAGAGCACGCCTAACCCCCCTATCGTCGTCTCCTCAAGATAATGAATGTGTGTTCCAAATTTGGTTAAAATCGGTAAATGGGTTCAGAAGTTATGCTGGAACATACATACAAACATTGAGTTTTATTGTATACTAGCAGACCCGGCGAACTTCGTTTCGCATAAAATTGATTTATTCTCTGTTTAGGTCTCGAGTTATGCAGGAATTCATGATTCATTTGTATGGGAGCCCCCATTTCCAAAAAAAAAAGGGAGGGGTCTCGAACCATCTTAAGAACCTTCCCCGGCCCCAAAAACCTCTACATGCAAATTTTTACGCCAATCGGTTCAGTAGTTTCCGAGTCTATAAGGGTCAGACAGACAGAAATTCATTTTTATGTCTATAGATAGAAGATAGATAGATAGATAGATTACTGGAAGAATTTCCAAAGGAATAACAACCTGGGGCTATTTTCGAGGGAAGTCCGGGAGAAATCTTCGGAAATTCCAATAAGTATTTCTACGGAAATTTTATTTGGAATTTTTTATTTATTTATTTGTTATTTAATTCATCTGACATAAGTAGCAGGGTTTGCAGAAATCGCTATCAATAGATAATGAACGACGATAAAATAGAGGCAAAAACTGTTCCGAATCATAACAAGCCATGATAACAAATTTATCAAACTTGTATTATACAATAATACAAGTTTGATAAGTATAATACAAGTGCGAAAAAACAGAATCGGACAGGCAGCCCCCACAGAAAAATGGTTTTTCTCGCTTTGTATTCGCTCCTTTCGTGTTGGTTACTGCTCAGCTGTGTAGAACAAGTTGAAATGCATCATCAGAGCCAGTGCTCCCCGGATTTGAAGCTTTCTAAAAGAAATTTATCATACCGCATGCATCCCGAATCAGTTCTCTATCATGACAGCTTGCGAAAAAAAAGTCTCTCGCGGTATGCTACATATCGTATATGTATACAGAGATGATAAGTGAGAGACTTGTTCTTTCTCTTTAGGATTCAATCCCTGATAAATAGTCTTAATGAATATGCCAAGTAATTGCCCATTATTCGACAACTCGGCCGTACGAAAACCATGGAGAGCATGGTGTGCGATCTTCTCGTTTAATAAACAATGTGCACTCGCTTGACTGTGGATAAATCAAGCATCCGAAAGATATTCAATTTGCAAAAAAGAGCTAACCGCGGTGGACTGTACTGTACTGGTGGTTGGTACTCGGATTCTGATGGCTTTTCCGCAAACGTGACCTTTAAGTGGTCTTGTTTTGTAGGGGTTATCACGCCTATCTAGAGAGTAGGAGGTTGAAGGTTCGACACGTGGATTCTTTTTCGCAAATTTCATATCAATTTGTCCATTTCGAAACATGTGCTGTGCATATGCACAGCCAAGATATTTAACAAAAAAAAGAATATGCCAAGGTTACATAATATTCAATTTTCTTATTCTGTAAGCGAATTAAGATGCCGACATACCAAAGTCAAACATATATTCAACGGAAGTAAACATGCGGATCATTGCACAAATTGGCTGGTTCCAATCCATAAAAAGTGCGATGAAAGTTCGGTTGCAACAGAGATCGCTGTCTTAGCATTCTTCCTGAAGTCCTAAAGTTAAGCTGCGACAAAAGACAGGGGCAATTGATGTCAGCGTTGAGCAATTTGACAACAAATGTAGCTTGCTGCACCTTACGCCTCCGATCAAGGGTTTCGAGGCCAAGTAGTTTGGTTTGCGAGATCACGCCACCGATGTTTGAAAGATGTTTGAAAGATGTTTGAAAGTTGTCCGTAAGAACCTTTCTTGGACCCGCGCAATTCGTAAGCTTCTCTTTACGTCGTTCGGCGCCCACATAACAGAAGCCGTTGCCAGAATTGGTTACACGTAAGCACAATAAAGTGTTTTAAAACAGTGCGAATCCGTGAAATCCTTGGATATTCTTGAGATGAATCCAATCTCTCGGTTTGCTTTTGAAATCATTGTGGCATAATGTGCATTGAAGGAGAGCTTGGGATCCAAAACAACACTAAGATCCATCACCTGGTCCACTCTGTTCAGCACAGTTTTCATGATGAGGTAATACATTATCGGATTTGTGGAGCGGTGGAAAGTCATCACGTGACATTTTGTAATGCTGATAATTAGCTTATTCACGGCCCACCAGTTGGTAAATGAGTTAATCAGCAATTGTAGTCTAATACAGTCATACAGTCACCCGTTTCAATCGGTTCAAATACGGTCCAGGAAATACAAAACTACCATAGAATACCATAACTTTTGAAATCATGAAGTTTGATGGGTCGCATGATGGTATTCGCCTATTTCCGTCAAGTGACCCCGTAACAGGTTCCGGCTGAAGGTCCGGATTCCGGAATACAGGCCATATTTCGGACCGATCAAATTCCTGATCAAATTTGGTATAGTTAGTGCGTCGTTTCTCTTCAAAATATCTCAAATAATAATTTCCGAAGTATGCGTTCTGGCATATGGCCAAAAGCTAACACCCATTTTAAATCCGGAATAACTCCGGTATCAAGTGGCCAGTCCTAAAAATTCATAGAGCACTTGAAACTTGAATAAATTCCGCTACTTATGGTGAAAGTTGCGAGAAAAAACAAACGTCAAAAGACAAAAAAGTTACAGCTAAAAAGATTTTTATTTTCGTTTTTAAAAGGGGGTTGGTAACGGAAGGGTTAATGTGGGTAAACTACACTGACTCCACCTTCATGGGTCACGCACTAATATGAGTCATTTACATTTGACCTACATGCAAAATGGAGTGACCAACTATTGTTACAAAGTGACCCATATATGTGGGGTCAGTGTATAACGCATATTTCTCGCTTAAGTTATCAAAAGGTCCTAAGTAACATTTTTTTCATGAATTAATTTGAATAGCGCAATCAACAGAACAACATGAAAGCTTTTGATTGCAGTACTCAAATTAATTCATGAAAAAAATGTTACTTAGGACCTTTTGAAAAATTAAGCGAGATTTAATCATTAAAGGATTTTTTTTCTCAATAAAATTAATGATTTTATATATACAACTTTAAATAAACTGATTACGAAATTATAAGAAAAATTAACCAAATCGACTTATAATGAATATTTCAAGAGATTTTTAGGTTTAAAAAAATGTTTTCCAGGTTCAATGCCCTTTTACGTTGTAGAGCATCTTTCCTCATATTATTAATGTAAAAATAATGCTTACTGATGCTACAATCGTTGTTGGCGATCTTGCCTTACTTTCTCCTATAATACGAATAGGCGCAGGTAAACGGGATCTTTCTTAGTTCACAATTATAGAAACATCCCGATCTATTGATTTGTTTTCCCTCCGTATTTTGCTAGAGAAAAGCGCGTGAAGTTATCGACATTTTTTTATGATTTTTTTATCTAAATATTCTTTATTTCCGTATCCGTCCGACACAAGTGTAACGTATTCTGATACCAAAACGCACTAAAGTAGAAATATTGTAGCCACACATTATAGGCGAACTTGGGTGATGCTTTCAAGTTTAAATTTGTTTGTGCAATATTCATAAAGTTGTCAGATTACTGATGTTGTCTAAAATGTTATAAATTTCGCATATCGCTTACCTGCATGCCATGCTCTTGTGTATTTCCATAAACATTCTCGTTATGATTCTGAATAGTAAGTGAAATAGGTCCACCCTTACGTCGCATTGAATTCGTGCCAATCTAAAACGTAACATAAACAGTTCACACTCTGAGCATATCAACGAAGTAAAAGAAAACTCATCTAACCTGTGGAGTGGTTGGCTTTTTTCTCCGGTCGACATTTGGCGGTTGGTTTTTCATGGCCGGTGTTGTCGGAACATTCACTGCTGGCGTAAAGCTAATCTGCTTGAACGATTGCCCAACGCTCTCGACCGATTTGGTAATGTCGACGGACGATTTGGGTTTCAAATTGCGATTGATTGCCGGCGCGTCACCCTAAAAGAATTGGATTCCATTAGCCAAGTATGGGGTGGGAATCCGAATTGGATAGATTTCTGCTTACCTGTTCGCTGAAATCGAACCGAAACACGTTGCCCTCGATGTGTTGTGGTGCGGCATTGGTGTAACAGTGCGGACGAAGCGTTCCACGACCAAGTGTTCCACATTGGCTGCCATTCGTGCTGCCGCTGGCCATCAAATTGGGTGTGCTGGATGCAATCAAATCACATTGACTAAGCGGTGAAAGTAAATCTGCTTCCGGTAGGTGCATCATACTGCTACCGCCTGGATATTGTCCAGGTTGATGCGATCGTGGGATATCGTAGAACTGCTCCACACACTGGAAATGCATTATTAGGAAATTTATTTAGTGCTTAACAAGGGGAACTCACCGAAGAAGCATCTTTTGGGCCAATTGCTGGGGAAGCATTCTCTGTGTCAGAAGACTGAATATCTTTGTGTCTAAAAAATACAACATTAATTTATAAAAATAAAATCTTCTTTTTACACCAGTCCACCTACTTCTCAATACTATCCAGAATTAAACTAGTTCTCTTTGGTGGCCTGGGTGGGGCGGATGCAGCCGGCAAGCCGGCTGTTTTCGATTGATCGTCTTGCGACACTCGGGCGAAACGTTGCACGTACGTCCACCCGATGGCGTCGTTCTCGATGGAACTATCGGAAGGTCTAGTGTTTCGATCCTTCGTTCGGGAAGAGTCAATTGACGCCGTTGCTGCACTCTCATCATCCGTAAAGACGCTTTCCGTGTCGGATGGACTGGATTTACCACTACGAGATGCCTTCGCGCAGCCGCTGGTAGCATGCTGAACCGGGACGGTGACGTTGCTACGTTTCGGAGAATACGGCTGCTCATTATTGATCAGATTGAAACCGGAATTTGGATGACTTCTGGGGGTGTCGTAAAAGCGAGGATCTAACGAGTTCAGTGGGGTGATCGGCGAATGCAGCATCGGACTGCCGGAAAAGCACTCGTGAATCGGAATGTACGGCCCAGAAGAAGTACTCAGCGCAGGAGAGGGTTGTTCGGTTCCACTATCGGCTCCTCCAGCGGTCATTCGATCGTTTAATTTTAGGTTTTCAGGAATTTTCTTTGCACTATTTGCCACAACGGATGCTATAGTTTTTTGGTCTGTGTTGAGAGATTGAGTTCGCATATGATTTCCAACTGGAATTGGAACAGAAGCACCCTTGTCGGGTGGAGTTGGTTTTCCACGCAATGATTGCGACCGTTCGATCGTACCCAAATTTGAATAGGCTTCGACGTTATTATTTCTAGGCGTCGATTGGTTTTGACTCAATTTTGAGTCACTAATGATCGTTTCTCTTTTACTGTACTCCGATGCCCGAAAATTCAACATCTCTTCGTTCTGATAAGTTCCATGCGGATTGTAACCCACCATTGTTGATTGCCTAGGCTGAGGTTGCACCTCTTGTACCTCTCCCAAAGACGAATGATTCAAAAACGAAATCTCAGTATCATTTGAATGGTCTTGCTGCTGCTGATCGCAATGCCCGGGAACATCCGTCGCCATGTTTATCGCATCCCCGGTGTTGATCGCACTGATGTTGTAGTACGGCCTCGATTCTTCATTTGTCTGTGTCTCCTGCAACTGACACACCTGGCAGATGCAATTTACCCACCCACGCATGTCTTCCTCGGTATCCGCCGCAAGATAGTACGTCCTTGTTGGAGTCTTTACATCGAACATGTGCGCATATTTTTCCTTCTGACGGTCCAAACGCAGCCCAGCGTCCACTTGTTCGCACTGATCCAGATCGATGATTCCCTTCAGCTTCCGGCACTTGCGGTCGGTGTAATATTCCAACACATACTGGCCGGGAAGCTCGCCCTGCTTCAGCGTGAACCAACGGCGTCGCCATCGCTAAATAATGCAAAACAGAAACACAGGAAGAGGAACAGTTTTAAAGCACAGTATGGATTTCGCTCCGAAGGTGTTGCGGGCGGAGGAAGCCGCGAGAACCGCAAATGGAAATCGAGGTAAGAAAAACAAACACCAGTCGCCCTCCCAACCCCTTGTTAGCAAACTATTTAAAAAGGAATGAATGAATGAATCATAAACCTGATTGGTTGAGCGTCGACGTCTATGAGACGACTACTTGAATGGAATACTTAAGAAGCACGAGGGACGGATGTTACACCGAGATGCCAATTAAGCTGTGACATAACATTTGCAGGTGAGTTAGTATGCGCGAATTGGTACATAAAATAGAATAAAAATGCTGGGCATGTTAGTTGGATGAAGCTAATGTGAAAGAATTCGTTTAGAATAAACATTTGATTACTGTACTAGAAATAGATATGCTCGTAATAGTTGCGTTTATTATTAGGGTGTAAATAACAGTTTTACAAAGCTTTCTCGCGCGATAAGCCGGATTTATAAGCACTAAATTCGAAAATTGACAATAAAGAGAAGAACCAAATAATTCAAATCAGTGGGTGACATTTTTCCTTATTAAAACGATTTTGTTTCAAAAAATTTTGCTCTTTTTATTTTTGCATAGTATTGTATATCAATCGAATCAGCTCGACGAACTGAGCAAATGCCTATCTGTCCGAACAAAGCTAGGTTGCATTTTCTGTTTCATTTCTTGTCCGATTTCCTTTAACAAGTTGCATTCAACGGGGGGCAAATTCTATAATTGATCACTTAATTTGATAACGATCAGCAATGCTTTCAAAAGTTAGAAAGAAAATGATTGTTTGAACAAAAATGGTTGCTGTTAATTTCTCTATAACTTTTTAAATGATTTTAAATGCTCTTTGGAATGGAATTGTAGAATTCCTCAAAGAATCCTAGTAAAAATTATTAGGAGGTATCTTTGTAATTGTTCTGTGGAAATACCTTTGTAGTTATCCAAAAATACCACAAATTTTTCGCATTGAATTACTGCAATTTTCTTTTTCAGACATTTGAAAGTCACCTTCAAAGTTATTTTTAAGTATTTCTGCGGAAGCTCGTATCAAAATGAGGCATCTGCATCAAATCAAGGAACATTTTTGCGTTTTCAACTGTTGTATAAATCCTGATTCGTTCTAGATGAATGCTATGAAAGCAATATAAAACGTTCAACAGTAAGGAGAAATACTGACGAAAAAACTTTCGAAAAATTATTTATCATGTTGTGTGGTCCATCGTAATTTTTGTTTGGATTAATTAATCGGAAACCGGCAAATATGACGAGATCATGTTATCGTAGTAGCAATCGGCTGCAACCGTACCCTTGATACGGAACGTAGTAACACCCTTGGTAACCAGTTTGTTACAGTGAAAAACTTCAGTTAGTCGTTATCAAGAACTACAAACTAGACGCTATTTTAAATAAAGCTGTTATCAATCCAGATTGAACCGATCGTTCATTTCGTCCCAAAATACTCGAATCTCAACAGGTTATGGGCCCAGAGATTTGGCGTGCGGAATTCCACAGTTCCGAGGACGGGAAGATCAATACTGGAGTTACAGGGTCAGACTGTTTCTAGATGCAACCGGTGTTTCGGAAGTGCTAACTGGAACTGTGCCAGACGTAGCTGTCGATAGAACGAAGTTTGAGCAGTTGGACATAAAAGCGAAAGCCATGCTAGTGCGCTGTCTTGCTGATGAATGTTTAGAAGATGTTTGAGAGCGAAACACGGCGAAGGAAATGTGGAGGCTAGACACTGCCGAGAAGTCAGTGGTCAGCTAGACGCTTGTGAGGAAGCGGTTGGCAGGATTGAGAATGCAAGATGAAACAGACATGCGAAATCACCTTATGGAGTTCGATGGGCTGGTCCAAAAGCTGAAAACTGCTGGACCAGGGTTGTAAATTTTCGGCAGCACTGGATGAAGGTGATGTTTTTTACATCATGTTTTTATTTTCTTCCTGCTTTGAAATCAACCTCACATTCCCGGAGAGGCAGAAAAGTAAACAACAGATGTCACATCACCCACTGCGCCGCGAAGATGAAATTTACCACAGCAAAATGTACACATTCACCCAGCAAATTGAAAAAATTCACCACGCGTTTAAATGGGCCACTCACAGTCATACGGTAAGGCGCGAACTGAGCAGTCTGTCAGAGCGACTTGTGAGTGGCTGAATGCGAAATTGAACAGACGGTGTTGGAAATGATTTTTCGGCTGCACCCAGTCGCACTCACCACGGCGGCGATGAAGGCGACTACAGATTATACTGAGATCCATGTTTTTCACTGCATTGACTGTGAAATATTTCTACCCTGGCTGGAACTACGCTGACAGAGGGGGATTTGGTGTCACAGTTATTTCTGACTCTACCAGAATCATACGATCCGTTGGTCATCGCCATGGAGAATGTACCTTACACTGGAACTGGTGAAGCAAAGACCTCTATCTGAAGAATCAAAGCGTAGCGATCGACAAGGAAATATTGGTGACGATAATCCGGCGGCTTTTTCGGGAAGTTTGCAGCAGCCAAGACAAAAGTTTAGGGTTAGGCGGGGCAAGATGGGTCAGGGCCGTTTTTAAGCATCGTATACATTTTAATGTGGAGAATATGACTTTGTAGGAGGAATTATTTGGATCTTCTTTATTGTCACTCGATTTGATGATAAAATTTAATTTTGGTGGAGTATGACAAGGTAAATTATTTTTCAGAATTGCTACTTATGCGAAACACATTTTCTATAAAACGTGTAATCTCGTCGAGCAATCTAAAATTAAAACATTTTTAGTAATATAGTGAAAGTATTATCAGTAATGTAGGCAATGTTGTACTAACTGCATTGAAATAAATAAATTTGATCGAAAATTAGACATTCTAACACGAACTTGCAAATGGGGCAAGATGGGTCAGCATATACTAAAGGACATAGTTCGTATTCAAAACATATTTTTCATTGCTGATGTAATCATTTTAAGGTTACTTTTTAGCATAATGATGTTAATTTGTTAATTAATGTATATTTTTGTCTTTAAAAAAGCAATGCTCAGACGACTTGTTTTCATAAGAAATTACAGACATTTTTAAATGTAGTGCCATTTCTTAATTCGAGATTTTAAAATCCTTTTTTATTCAATAACATCATTGGCATTAAACTTATCTATCTGTGTGTAATTTAATATTGTGAATAAAAAACAATATTAATTGCAGAATTTAAACCATCTTGCCCCGCTGTTTGACCCATCTTGCTCCGGCATTTTTTGATTGACAGAAAAATAGACTTCTACTTTAATGACTCAAAATAAAGTAGAATTTTTGTTATTTCATACCGCTGGCTTACAGATTATGAGCTATTCTTATACTGCCGCTAACCGCAAGTCAGACTTATCTATATGGGTGCCATATACAGATAAGTCTGACTTGCGGTTAGCGGCAGTATAGATCCACGTTGAAAAGCTACATTAAAATGTTTCTATTTTGAGGCATTGAAGGTTCGCCTTAGGTGACCCATCTTGCCCCATCCTACCCTACTGGAAAATGTCACAAGTGCGGTAAGCGTGGGCACGTGATAAAGAATTGTTGGAAGCAGTATGAAGATGATGAAGAAGAAGTCGCAAAAGAAGGACGGGTAATGCATGCAAGAATGATTGGAGAGATTCTGGGACTAAGAAGCAACAAAGGTATAGAGGTAAACTTGGAAAACGTGTTGTATGTGCCGCAGCTTCGGGAGAATCTAATATCGGTGTACAAGATGACGAATGCTGATATCCAAGTCGAGTTCAGAAAAAGGGAAGCCTTTTTTTGCCCAAAAACAATAATTTGAGGCGGCAAAACAAACAAACAAAAATTCCGGAAAAATTTGAAGATTTTCAGAATTTTTTTTAGCAAGTGTGAAGAGTTTTTTGACGTAGGACTTACGTCTTTCTTTACTATACTGGGTGTCATTTAGATTTTTGGAAATCGAGAGCGTTACGCTGCAAGGGAAGATTTCGAACGTTACTAGCGCCTTTATCTTTCGATGGATTTTATAGATTTATATATCAATCGACTCGGACACTCTCCAGCAATTTGTCAATTTCATTGAAACTTAAGATTATTAACGATAAGCTATTGAAATTTTCAATTCTTGTCAAAGCTAATAAAAATTTGATATATGTATAACCAATTCCATCCATTCCGAACACGGAAATCAGAATGCGGGTCCACTGAAAGATTTTCTTTGTATATAAAAGAAGCTGTGCCTGCCGTGTGTGAGTCATTCCAGGTGACAGCAGCGCGTACTGACCTGTACTGATGTGCTTTTGCTCGTGCATTTTTTTTTTCTCGCCAGCAGGATAATATGCTTGAAAGAAGAGTATGCATTTTTTTTGTCAATCTATGCTTGATGATGGTCGGATGAAGTGGTGTCGGTTGCGATTGATGCGATTGCCATGAGCGTAGCCAGGATTTCGATTTGGGAGGGGGGCAACTTTTTTAGGTCTTCTGAATCGTAGTTTTATAAAAATACATGAATATTAGTACTTGGTACTAAGTTCCAAAAACTTTGAAACCAAATCCACAACCAACAGTGAAGGCTGGATCACAATAGCGCGTCGTGCTGGGCGTTGAAGTCAGCGTTTTATAACAAAACGCAACGCCCATAAACGTGACACATTCACGCCCACAATGCTACGTTCGCGTTGTGTTTTTATTCAACAACAATAATGGATTTAAAAGATTTATTGGTCATTGAATATTTTTAAATAAAGTGAGAACATTATTAACGAACTTAGTATTCAGAAAGAATATAAAATCGGCTACAACAATTATTATAAAAATCCTGCATTCTTCCATAAGTTTAAAAAAACTAGAACAATACATCTGAATTTCTAAACAAATCCTCTGTGAAATAATATTTATTATAAATAGGCAGAAAAACAATACACAAGTTTTCTCCAGGTATTTCTTCGACACTTGTCATAAGACGAGTTAGTACAATCCCATTGAATTCCACCACTTAATTGTATCTTGACAGATACGTATTTCGACCTCAAATGTAAGGCCGTCTTCAGTGTCTCGTACTTGACTCGACTTCCGGCAGTTCCTACGGGGGTTCCTCTGAAAATTCTTTCGGGAATTTCTCCAGAATTTCCTCCGGGAATTCATTCAGGCTTTCTTTCTGGAATTCATTTAGGCTTCTTCAGGAATTTATATAGAAATTCCTCCAGAAGCTCCTCCGAGAATTTCTCTGGGAGCTCCTCAGGGAATTCTCCGGGAGGTCCTCTGATGATGAGCAGCTTTCAGCAGTTTTCAGTTAGACGAGAATTGTCTATAAGATGAATTCTTCAAGATTTTTTCCGAGAATTATTTCGGGTAGTTTCACTGGCAGTTCCTCCGAGGGTTCCTTTGAGAATTCTCCCGGGAGTTTCTTCAGAAATTCCTCCGGAAGTTCCTTCGAGAATTCCTCCGAGAGTTCCTCCGGGAATCCCACTATCATTTAGGCTTATAAATCATTTAGGCTTCCAGAGAAATTCTCCGAGGAAATGACGGAAAAGGAAGTGAAAATGGGAAAGGAAGAGGAAGTGAAGTTGAAAAGGGGAATAGAACAGTTTGCTGGAGAAGGAGGATATATTCAATAATACATACATATGATGCGAAGCGCGAATGAAACTGGATAAGTCACGCAATGCGAAAGCATATGATATAACATTTATAGGAAAGCCAGTTATGTAGGCTCACACGCATTAAACTAGGGACTAAAGAGAGGTGGCACAAAACCACTGAGGACGTAACAATGGACGAACGTCAAAGACGAAACACAGAGTGCACTGTGAAAATCGTAAAATGCGAATCCAAATAGGTGACAATTTGTTGAAAAACTAAGCAGAAAACATATTCATAACCCCACTATTATTTAACCTCAAGTTGAGATTGAATAAAAGCAGCCTAAACCAAACAAAGACGAAACACAGAGTACCCTGTGGAAAACGCATAATGATAATCCATATAAAGGACAATTTGTTAAAAAACTAAGTAAAAACATATTCATAACCCCATCCTTATTACCCCTAAAGTTGAGATTGAACAAGATTAGCCGAAGACGAACGTCGAATACAAAAAACAGAGTACACTGTGAAAAATGTATAATGCAAATCCATATAGGTGACAAACACAGAGTACATTGTAAAAACCCTAATTAATCCACCTAGCGGAATTGGTGCCTTTCTCGTGCAAAAAAAAAAAATACTAAAAAATATGAGTGAGTGCTTTTAAGCGTGTTTTGCGCATAACAAATAGTATTTTGCAATAACTTCTGATCCCATAGTCCAATCTGGCCAATTTTCAATAGTAAACAATGGGACAGGATTCTCAATCGAATGGAACTTGTTGCGAGCAATTTGGCCAATGCTAAGTTCCAAAAACGGTGTCTACAAAGTTTTGTACACACCGTACCGGTGAGAACCATGACCCATTCTCATCCCCCAGACCCATTGTCACCCACCAATGGCGGTATACGAGAAAGGCAAAACGCATAATGCGAATCCACATAGGTTACAATTTGTTAAAAAAAACTAAGTAAAACACACATCTTCATTACCCTATCCTTATTTAACCTCAAGTTGTGATTGAATAAGAGTTATCTCGGAGAAGCAAAAAATCAACTACGTCATAGCTTTGGTTAGCGCAGCGAAGGCTAAATACTGTGAAGGGGGCCCTGGTGCTTCAAAGGCTCCGTTAGGTTAGGTTCTTATTAGACCCCCCCAACCATTAATTCGTAGGCACGGTAAGCATAAAGCCGCATCACACCGAGAATTAGGGGTCACTTGTATGGTGGGCTTTTACCACTGGAACAGGCAATCCTTAATGTTATTCTTAGGCAGATAACCAGCTGCCGACACTACACGGCTATCTAGGCAGTTTGTGCAGAGAAGTTGACATTGACTTTACATCAACTCTCAAACCAATAGGACAACATTTTTATTAAATAATTGTAATGGCCTTAGTCCTCTTGAAAAGGTTAGGCCACAATAGACAACGAATTATTTGACAACAATATATATTGTCTGTAGAAATTTCGGAAGGATTTTTTAACCATTTTCGGTAGTATTATTTCTTCAATTAAACAAAACAAAATATTTTATTAAATAGTTTAGGAAGAAATTATCGGTTGATTAGAACCAGTGGCGTCTCGTATTTTCACTTTAAAGAGTTGATAAGCACATAAGAAATGTGCGCCGATTAAAAAAAAAAAACAGGCGGCGTGATATATCATATTCAACCAGCGGCAGCGGCGTGGCGGTGTCACGCCGTTGGTGATCGGCGTGGGTCGACGTGAACTGATTTCAAGTGTCAAAAAATCTACGTAATTTCATCAACGAGTTCGTTGGGAAGATCATCAAGAAATTTCTCTGGATATTCCTTCAGATATTCCTCCGGAAGTTCCACCAGAAGTTCCTCCAGAAATTCCTCCAAAAGTTTCTCCAAGAATTCATTCTGAAGTTCCTCTAGACATTACTGTTGAAGTTGCTCCAGAAATTCCACCTGAAGTTCCTCCATGAATTCCTTTAGAAGTTGTTCTAGGATTTTAAAGAAGTTCCTCCTAAAATTCTTTTGGAAGTTCTTCCACAGTTGCTAATAACTAGGATTTTCGGCTTTCAGTCACATGAAAATGTTGGTAATTTCAAATCATATCATTGCCAACATATCGATCCGTTGGCAATGATTTGAAATTATCAACATTTTCATGTGACTGAAAGCCAAAAATCCTAATTATTAGTTCTTCCAGAGATTCCTGGATTCTGAAGGATCTACCAGAAATTATTAGACAGAAGCTGTACGACCGTAATCAGTTCAAATTCAATTTTATTGGCATATCGGGCCATTTGAGAATAATTAAATTATCGAAGATTCCGTCTTTGTCGTACATCCTTTCTGGGCATGGCTCGGCCAGTGAACGAAAGTCACTGTTACAGAAGATCCTCCAGAAGTTCCTCCAGGAATTCATCCGGAAGTTTCACCAGGAGTTAGTTGGTAAGTGCTTCATTGAATTCTTCGAGAAGCTTCTTCAGGAATCCCTACAGAAGTTCCATGAAAAATCCTCCAGCAATTCCTAAGAAAATTTTTTCAAGAATTTCTTCGGAAGTTCTTCCAGGTATTCCTTCGGAAAGTCCTTCAGAAATTCCTCCAGAAGTTCCTCCAAAACTTTCATTAGAAGTTGCTCCATGATTTTTTTTAGTAGTTGCTCCTGAAATTCTTTCGAAGGTTCCACCAGAAATTAGTTGGGACGCTCCGCCAGGAATTCCTCCGGAAGTTTCTCCAGGTATTCATCCGGAAGATCCATCAGAAATTCCTCCGGAAGCTTCTCCAGGACTTCCTCTAAAAATTTCTCCAAGAATTCATCCTGAAGTTCCTTCGGCACCTCTTCCAGGCATTCCTGCTGAAGTTCCTCGAGGAATTTCTTCGGAATTTTTCTAAAGGAAATCCTTCGGAAGTTTGTCAGGAAGTTCATCCGGAAGTCGCTTAGGTAATTCCTCCGAAGACTGCTAGACGGTTTTTTTTGGAAGCGCCTGAAGCAATCCCTCGAAATTCCATTTAAATATTTCTGTGGAGTCCACAAGTTCCATAGAAGCTATTACGAAATTTCTTCATGAATTCTTCCAGAAATTTACCTGGGGATTATTTAGATTTTTTATGAATAGTCCCGAATAGCCCACCAGAAATTCTCAAAAAAATTGAACTCCTTTGGAATTTTACATAGAATTTCTAACCCAATTTCCACCCACCCAAATATCTTCAGGAGTTTTTCTAGGAATAAATTCTGATAAGACATAAATTTCTCCAGAAATCCCTCCAGGTATTTCCCAAAACATTCCTCCAAGAAGCTATAAAATCGTTTCTAAAAAAGTTACCCTGGACATTTCTAAACAAATTTAAAAAAACGGGTTCACCGTCTTCGACCAAAGGTCTTCGTCTTCGACAGACTGAATACCTACTTGAAAAAAATTCTACCTACTAGGGCGAGAACCGAACCCACACTCCACGGCTCGCAAATACGCTTTGACGACTGACACCGTTAACCGCACGGCCACTAAATTCCTCTAGAAATCGAATGCACACGAAAATTCTTCGGAAATTATATATATTTGAAATTCTCTCGGTAATTCCTACAGAATTCCGTCCGAATGTCCCCCATTTTTTTCTGGTACTTCCACCCAAATTTTGGTCCTGGAAATTCTTCTGCCTTTTCATCTTCGAGTTCCTCCAGGAATTTCGGCGGACATTACTTTAAGAATCCTTCTATAGATTATAGATAAATTCCTCAAGTAATTTCACGGAAAATTATTTTGAATTTTTCCTAGGAATTCCTTGAGGTATACTACAAAAAAAAAACTCCAGAAACTATTCCAGTATATTCCTCTAGATGGAATTTACGATGGAATTTTTGTGGGAATATTTGAAAGAGTTGTTCTTAAAAGGTACCATGACACAAGTCCTGAAGGATTTCTTAAAGAAATTTGCGAAAGAATTTTCGGTTGAAATCCTTATAGCAATTTTAGGATGAATTAATGTGGGAACTTTCGATGAAATTTCTTATTCCTTTCCCAATGAACATACTCGAGGAATTATCGAAAATTCTGAAAGAGTTGTGAAGCAATGAAGAAAAAAAAATTAAAATTAAATAAAGGAATTGCTGGTTTGAATCACTGTAAATATTTTTTGAAGAATTCTTGAAATAATTTCGTGTGGATTTGCCGATGATTTTCCAATAGATATTCTCGAAAGTATTGTAAAGAGGCTCCTGTGGGAGGTTCTTAAATTATTGGCTTATGCGCCAGACGACACTGTCGTCTGCCAAAATCCAGTTTTGGGCTGCCCAGCTAGCGACGTTTACGCCCACCAACAGAATCCTTCACTCCGTGTCTTTCCAACTCAAACTAACTAAATTCCTAATAATCCCAATAAATCTATTCGCGGTCATTCGAGATATTCATTCGCCATATTTGTCGGAATTTCGCCATATTTGTGGAATAAATTAAAAAATTGGAAATATTTTTTTTCTTCAATTTTGTCACATACCCTGTTTTATCACCCCAAAATTCACCAGGGGGATGATAAAATCGGGATACTACTGAATAACATCATGAGTCTCCGAGCCTTCTACAAAAAGTTTGATTTTGGAGTGAAATGATAGCCTTTCAGTAAAACTTTGTTGTATGAGAAAAAAAATCTTTTCGATTTTCCAAATTATATTAACTGAAATTTAAAATGAAATTCTGAAACAATTTCTGACCTGTTTTGGTCAGGCAAACACACCAATAGACATTTGTAAAAAGCAATTCAATGTCTGTCTTAATTTCCTCCATGAACTCGTCGAATACAAGAAGCTTCACAAAAAAATGTTACCCACATTTTTTTGTACATAGCTTTATCCGATTTGCTTGCAACAAATTGCATTCAACGCGGAATCCTGCCTAATTTTTTGCTATTAACAATTGGTTCAATTTCAAAAACTGCTGCTGTGAATTGATGTGAATTGATGAAAATACTGAATCTATCTCTCTAAATTGCAATTTGGCCTCTCTTTTATGTGCTTTTCTCATTACAATTTATAATACACGAGAAAGGCACCATCAGCGCTAGGTGGATTATTCAGGTTTGTATATTGTCGATAAACTATTTGCTATGCCATCGGATTCTCGTACAAGATCAAAGTATATAAACATTTCATAACAGGCTATCGGAAAGATGGAAGTTGTACACGAAACCACATGCCTAATTGAGCAAAGTAAAACAAACATTTTCCTTATTGTGTATAATTAACTGATTCATCGGTTTGAACAAATATAAATGATGAATGACTAATGATGCATCTGATTGTCTTGTTTTCACAATAATCTCTGACCTATCAAGCCCTATCAAACGAAACGATCCGAACACGTACAACGCATTACAACCTATTCTCAGATCTTACCAAACAGGAAAGTTCATCAAAGCATTATTGCTCTGCTACAGCAATTCAATACAATGTAATTATTTATTACAACGATTACAAATTTGTCAGCTGGTCAATAATATGCTGTGGTTGTTCATTCAAACAAAAAATGTATCCTTCGAACCGGATTTGAACCAGTGACCTATGGATTACTGCTGGCACGTTGTATGTTCAACGACCCACTTCTACTACAGTCCACCGCTCTACCAACTGAGCTATCGAAGGTTGGTTGAGTAGACCGTAATGAAATAGTAACAAAAACCTCCAACTGGATAGAGAGCTGAGCCACTGCCCCTAGACAAAAAAAATGCTGACTGAGTCCGTATCGCCTCCGCCTGCATTGCTGCGCTGATACCGAAACGTATAATTTACGACATTAGTGGAGGGGTCTGTTCAGCGAAAACTCTAGAGCGGTGGGAAAACAAAACAAACGAACGTCAGACGTGCGGCAATAACACAAGATAGTCAGCTGCTGGTGTGTGGAGGGATGGAATGCGAAAAATAAGGCACTATTATAGGCTTTGGTGGTGGTGACGCTTGAAGCTTAAAAGCAGCAACATTCACTTTTCTCGAGTGTACCTTCGTAATTTCGAGGCAGAGAGACCCCGAAGATATTTTTAAACAGAAACGGCATCTCATCTGAGCTTTTTCAGATCAAAATATGAAAAGTGCAAACTATGTATCGATAGCCAAGAGAGTTAAGGTTATTGGAAATAAACCTTGGTGGGAGGTCGATAAAGACGAAGCGTGCCGATTATTAACAAAACTATAGACACTGATCAACTAAGCAGGTCTGAATAGGTGAATGGTATGAAAAAATACCAGCGCAAAATATCTGCTTGAATGGTCATTTATGTGCAACAGAGGCGTGTATCAAATTAATTATGAGGTCACATTTCAACACTGCAACGATATTATCGTTTTGAACTTATTTAGTGACACGTTTTTGAGAACGATTTTGTTTTTATTTAATTTTAATTTCCCTAATGATATGTATCCAAGTTTTCCAATCGTAAAGTTACCTTTACTAAGTTTCACATATTTGACTTAAGGTTCAACGTTCGACTGCACACAATGCAATCCAAAATAATTATAATTATCCAAACAGACAATTTCAGCTTTTAAGCAGCAGCAAGCGCAAAATTGAAACCGTTATCAGCATTGTTGGTTGAATGCACTAAAGAAGGAGGATTGGCCTCTGCAGTGACCATATCTTTTTATGGACAATAGTATCCGATGCTGACGTATGCGAAAATGCCAATCACCTATCGATCGGATGTGCATTGGTAAATCGAACGTAAACAAGCATACTGGTGATTGCGTCTCGGAGATATTGAACATAAAAATCGTTACAACTTGAAATAAAAATTTCTTTTACTTCGTGTGAGGTCCCAGCGAAAAATAATTCTCGGCGTATGAGCGGCGCACGCACTTTTTGTTTCAAAGTTTATCGTACCGTTTCGCTTTTGATGTTGTTGCGTTCGTTTTAAGTATGATGAATTATCGTCTGGTCAACATCCATAGGAAGAACAAAGATAGATTTGTTTACTTTTTGAATCATTGATTAATGACGATGAGGCGGACAAAAGGTAGCTCGTTGATGTGAATTTGAGTGGAATAATGTCCCTAGTCATCCGTACGATAGATAGGTTAGACGAATGGAAACCGCTACCCTAATCCAGAGAGACCACACGTGCTTGAATAGAATAAAATAACGAGGGTATTTGACTTGAATATGCAGGAATGGGTATTCAGGCTAAAAGGATGGAAATAGCAGGCCCTTTCGATACAAGGCACGGTTAGGACAAGATTTTGAGGAAACTTAGGCACCAGTGGCACGGTTGGCCACAATCCGTGTAGTGTTGGCTGTTGGAGTTCATGGCAAGTTCCTCTTCCACCAAATGAATGTAAGGTCTTCTTCCTGTATGGTCGTCTCAAGGAAAACATCTATATGAAACCTCCAGCTGATGTTGAAGCGAAGCCTGATGAAGTATCTCGATTTATCAGATTGGAATGAGCGCTTCAACGACGAACTTCTCGAAATTGGAGCGTTTTGGGATGAGTTACCTCAATCCGGTCAGAGTTCCGGATTTGATACTGGACCAGACGCACAATGGCGGAAACCCGGACAAAACCTCTTTTTTTTTGTTCGTTTCGTGGAACACGTATTTTTTTAATTTCACACATATATTAGATGAACTGATTCCAAAATTTGATGATTGTAGCTTGTAAATTAAATTTTTGGTGGCTTGTTGAAGTTAATGCTGTAAAGTATCTTCCGAACAAATATGTATGGAAAAAGAAAATTTGACTAAAGTTTTTTCGGGAACGATTCGGAACGATCTGGTATCATGTATTGAAACCTATTTTTGGTCTACTTTCCGGTGGTTAGTGTGGTGATTTGCTCCTAGCTGCTCCAAAGCTGGAAATTGACTGCTTCAATGTAGAATGAGGACGCTGTTAATGCTTCAGACCTTAAGGCTTGCGCCTCCAGAAGTACTCGAGTAGCATAGTATATGTTGGATAACAATTCTGACCTCAAAATGAATTTAGCGTCCCAAAATTACTCTTTGGTGGAAGATTCGAGAACATATTAGGTTTTGTCCGGCATTTGTATGGGGGCCCGCCACTGTGAGACGGGACAACACTTCGATGAACCACATCGGGGAATGTTCGGGATCGCTGATGCAACAACCGACATACAGTTTCGTTTCGGGTCGTTCACCAAGGCTTGCATGTGCCATCCAAAATCGTCCATACAGGGAGTCACCCTGCCACGTGCAGTAGGAGAAAAAGGTGTCACCGTTATACACACACTATATGTGTTTCCCAGATCCAGCAGTTGCGAAGATAGTTCATGGAGTGCTTGAACCGCCACGAAATCTATCGCGCTATATATGAAGCCATTCAGGACCGGATAACTGCGACGAAGAATTATTGGCACTACTTTTTGCGGAAAAACGAGGAGAACAGCTGCAGAAATTGCAATTATGTAGATGATCTCGGTCGCCATAACGAAGTCGCCAAAATTGTGCACTCATATACTGCCGTCATACGCATAGTTGTCCCATGTTTGGTGGGATTCCCTATATACATGGGACAGTTATGCATATAACGGCAGTATAGCTTGCTTTAAAGCACAACTTGGTTGACCAGTTCGTCGCTTACTACAAATATGTGCCTGTCCGGTTCTGAAAAATAGTTTCCTAACTCTGTGCTGGGATAACGAGATCATAACGAATGTCCTCATTTGTGCCAATCGGGCCTATATTGTGGCCTACGTCAAAAGGATGAAGCGGGTTACCCTCATCGACATTGCTGTACCGCTACACCACAATGTCCAAACAATAAGATAACAAAGTACCACGCCTTGGCAGAAGATGTTCCTGCAGGACGTGTGTATGCAGGGTGTCGACTAAAATTTGAGAATAAAATTCCCTGACTTTCCAGACCATTCCTCGAAAAATTCCAGGTATGAAAAATGTTTTTTTTTAATTCCTATAAGCTTATGAAAATCTCTGCATGTTTTCAGAAAAATATATTAAGCTCTTTTAGTGGAATGTATTAAACCGTCTAAGACGAATTAAGTACTGTCCATTTAATTCCACCAGTTAATTTTCGTTATCTTTGCAAAGATAACGAAAATTAACTGGTGGAATTAAATGGACAGTACTTAATTCGTCTTAGACGGTTTCTCTGCATGTATTGGACCTGGGGACCAGGGTAGAAATATTTCACAGTCAATGCAGTGAAAAACATGGATCTCAGTATAATCTGCAGTCGCCTTCCTCGCCGCCGTGGTGAATGCGACTGGGTGCAGCCTAAAAATCATTTCCAACACCGACCATTCAGTTTCGCATTCAGCCACTCACAGGTCGCTCTGACATGCTGCTCTGTTCGCGCCTTACCGTATGACTGTGAGTGGCCCATTTAAACGCGTGGTGAATTTTTTCAATTTGCTGGGTGAATGTGTGCATTTTGCTGTGGTAAATTTCATCTTCGCGGCGCAATGGGTGATGTGAGTTCTGTTGTTTACTTTTCTGCCTCTCCGAGAATGTGAGGTTGATTTCAAAGCAGGAAAAAAATAAAAAAATGAAATAAAAAAACATCACTTTCATCCAGTGCTGCCGAATATTTACAACCCTGCTGGGGACATTATGAACACCCGGGGCAGATTGGACACCCCTTGTATCTTTTGAAATGTATAAAAAACTAAACTTTAAATGCCACTGGTATTTCATTTTTCTTATTAGTATTTAATTTATTCCATATTCTTGTTAAAATATGTCATAATTCAATAAGTTTTATTGAAAAGATCCGCAAGTTTGCTTTGACACTACAAAATTATAATGTTCATCAATCAGCAAATAAGACCTAGCAAATAAATTACGGTTATTTAGTCGCATATTATCAGCTTCGAAAAATCTTCAATTATTTCTACTATTCTGAAATATATGTTTGAATATGTTTACCAACTCAATAATATAAAAAAATGGAAATTATAATATGCTTTCACCCTGGGGTAGATTGAACACTCTGCAATGGGGTAGAGCTGACACCTTCATGGTTGACAGCCATAACCTCAAATTCAAAACAAATCAAACGCGTTCAGTGTTTTTGCTCGTTTCGTTTGAAGTTAGAATCAATAGTTATGGTGCGGAACTATAAATCGACTCAAAAACGCCGGAAGTGGACCAATACTGCATTGGAAGCCGCAGTGAAGGCGGTAAAATATGAAGGTACGTCAAAAAAAGGAGCTGCTCGAGCATATGGAATTCCCCGTGCGACTCTGATTCGATACCTTCAGCGGGAGGAAGAAATACAAGCACTGGGAGCTTTCGGGCCTGTTTTCACGCCGGCTGAAGAAAACGGCTTGATGCAACATTTAATTTCTGCGGAGTCTACTTGCTACGGAATTATTGCTAAGGATGCGAGAAGCTTGGCGTATCAACTCGCGGAGAAATACAATAAAAAACATCCTTTCAACAAGTCCGCAATGCTAGCAGGTACCGACTGGTTGCAATCTTTTAGAAAACGACATCCGGAGCTTTCATTACGCACACCGGAGGCAACATCGGCTGCCCGAGCTCAAGGATTCAATCGAGTGTCCGTTAATCCGAGCTGCTGGAGAACCAGTTGGAATCGGGAAAATTTACCCCGAGTCGTATTTACAATGTCGATGAAACCTCCGTGTTGACAGTAAGTTGAGAAAAAGATAATTTAAGAATAGTTTTCTTATTGCTAATTACTATTTACACTTTGTACTAAGAAATCGAAAGTGCTCGCCCTCTAAGGAAGGAGACAAGTAGGTTGTATTACTTCCGCGGATCGAGGGGTTCTGTCGACGGCCGGCATGTATGTGCGTTTCGGCAGCGGGACATTTCCTTCCACCCATGCTGATCTTCCCACGATCACCCTTAACGGATCAGTTAAAGAAAGGAGCACCCGCGGAGACCGTTTTCAGCTGTACTGGATAGGGATGGATGACCATAGCAGATTTCAACCTATGGTTTAACCATTTTTTGGCACAGACCCGTCCTAGTCCACAGGCTCCTGTGTTGCTTCTATTGGACGGTCATGCATCCCACGTTAAAAATTTGACACTTATTGAAAAAGCTCGTAATAACAATGTTACCATCCTCTGTTTTCCGCCTCACTGCAGCCACAAGCTGCAGCCTTTAGATGTGGCCTTTATGGGCCCTTTAATAATTAATGTTTCAATATCTACTGAAAAATATTTTAAACAGAATCCTGGCAAGGTTGAACGAAATAAGCAGTTTGGTTGGAAATGCTTTTTAAAGACAGCTGTTCCTATCACTTCGGATCTAACGGATTCAGAAAAACTGGCATCGTACCATTCAACAAGTATATATTTAACGAAACAGACTTCACTCCTTCGATGGTAACGGATGTTCTAATAGAAGATAATTCTGATTCTGATGGATCATTTTTAGGATACGAAGATGATATGAATCGACTGGCGTCTGGACAAGCACCTTTTTAGTTCACTTCCAACATTCAACCTGCAACATCACAAGTCCGTCCAGTAGAAGAATTACCTCATCTGTGTCACACAGCTAACAAACAGCCACCGACTACTAAAGCTTTCAAAGTGTCACCGGAAGCGATTCTTCCATTAGAAAAAACAACTACCAGGAAGATCATACGCAATAGACCGCCAACATAACAGCAAGTCCAAACAGGGATGAGCTGCAAAAATCACTGGCTGTGAAGGATATTGGTGACCTCCAAAAAGGATATCAGAAGCAAACTAATGTGCGTTCCAAAACAGTTTCCGAAACACCAAAGCGTGCTCGAGGACGCCCAAAAGGTTCAGCGTATATTCTTCAAGATTCCCTTTGCGAGTTATTTGGTGCAATTTTCAGTACCTCTAATGGAGGCCAAGGGTGGCATAAGTGCCCGGACTGTAACACTTGGTATCATGACTGCAATGAAGCCCATTGCCATATTTGTAAGTGAACACATTTGTTTTTATCCAAAGTTGACTCGATGTGTAATACTGTTATTTTTCTTTGTTATTTTCTACTTGGTCAATAAAAAGGATTGAATTTACTTATTATGTATGTTTAGTTGAAAACTAATTCTCTCTAATAGTCACTGATAGTTGGGCACTGGTAGGCACGTATTATTGAATTTTCTTGAAGGTGTCCATTCTGCCCCATAGGGGTGTCCATTTTGCCCCGGGTATCTCACGACGTTAACAAAAATGTTAAATTTTAAGTTGGCTTTTTGAATTGAATTTATGTATATTTTTTAACTAGTTTTCATATCTAACTTATATCAAATTAGTTACAAAAGCATGTAGATGGTATTGATCAGAAGTAAGTTAATTTACAATAAGTGAAACTTGCCAAAATGCTAAGGGTGTCCATAATGCCCCTAGTCCCCCTATAAACCCTTGAAGTCCATTATGAGTTCCAGAGCTACTGGAAGCCTAACATCTGGTCGTTCATAAAGATTCAAGTTAATGCGCAGAACTCCTGAAAATTTTTCATAATTCACATCTTTCAAAAATTGGCTCCAATTAATGTTACAAGTTTTCTAGTGCTTTCATCTACCATTGGGAATTCTCACGGACTCCCTGGAGTCGCAATAAACCTCCAATACTATACTGACGGGCTTCTTCAAATCGTTTTCATTATCTTTCTGGAAATTTTTGTGAAATCTTGTATCTTTTGACACGACTTTTGAACTCTTTCCAACCCATCGTGGAAATCCTTCTAATGCCGTTAAAAAATCTTATGGATTAGGTGAACATCTAGAAACCTCCATTGGCTTTCAAGTATACTTACGGAGTAATTACTTAATCTTATTCACTCTCTGTGGAGTTTATGGACTTCTAAAAATAGTTAAGGACTGCTTGCAATCTTCCAGATAGGGTAAGACGGTATAATATGCCCCCCCCCCCCTTAAGGCAATGCTTATGAAAACTTTTTACTTTTCAACGCAATTTAAGCAAACTTTGTGCTATTTGGTAGTCCAACAAGTCGCAAATGCACTGCCTGTGAGTAGTCATATAAAAATATTACCACATATTACTGAGAACACGTAATAAAGCTTTTTTGAAAAGTCGTGAAAAAATGGATTTCAAAAAGTGCCTGGGCAATACGCCCCACCGTTACTAAAGACGTTTCATAGCCCTTCATTAGTATTTTATCAATCCCATAATAAAAAGCTTACAAATCCTTATGTGCTTGACATTGAAAAACCAACATAAGTCCATTTAAGCAGGTGTGAATTACATTTCAATATTTTCCATATCATTTGGAAGCAACTGCTGCAGGCTCGCTGCGCTTGTGTCATATGTGCATATCGCCCTGCCTACACTGGGGCGTTTTGACCAGTGAAACATAAGGTTAAAAGACTATTATTCTTCCATTTACTTCCACTATTAACTTTTTTATGTATCAACAATCAGATACGCATTTCGTTTCCTACTTGGAAACTTCTTCAGTGTTTGTTATCGACTGAAGAAAAACATTGCTCATTAACTTTAAATATGGTGTGTAGGTAGAACTGTAGGTAAAAATTAGGGCATGTCGCTTGTACCGATTCGTCGTCGTCCCGTGGGTAGTAATCTAAACAGCCAGGTATATCCGTTTCCTTGATCTTTGTTAAGTAAGTTTATTTGTTTTTGTTTGTAAATTTCTAAGCTTTCCGCTACGTCAAGTTTCCAAGGATTTTGTATTTGTCTGAGAAGTGATATGTTGTCTTTGGTTAATTGATGATCTTCGTTAAATATATGTTCGGCTACTTTAGATTTGAAATGATAATGTATACCTTTTTCAGTGTCTTTGTTTGCTTTAGTTACTTCTGCCAAATGTTCTTTGAACCTCGTGTCTAGTGTTCGTTTTGTCTGTCCTATGTAGATTTTGTCACAGTGTGGGCATGATATTTTATAAACTCCAGATTTTCCTAATGCGGGGTCTTTTGTGCTTCCAAGTAGTGTCTTCAGTTGGTTGTTCCTGCTACTGAAAACTAATTCGATACCAATTTTCTAAATTTAGAGCGTAATGGTCTGGTTATATTATGGTCAAAATACTCGTCGGATACTCGTCGCAATTCATTTGTTATTGGTGATAATGTAGTTAATGATTTTCTGTACTGGGTTTTCTATGTTTGTCTATAATAGCTTGAATAGTTCTAGTTGAGTATCCGTTTAGTCTAGCTGTTTCAAAAATGTAATTTAATTCTTTCTGTTTCCCTGTGACGCTAAGTGGAAAAGTCTCGAGTCTATGTATCATGTGTTGGAATGCGGCTGCTTTGTGTTGGTGTGAATGGTTTGAAGTGTTAGGTATAACTCTTTGTGTGTGTGGGTTTTCTGTAAATTTCAAAATTCATCTGGTTTGATTCTCTAACTATTAAAATATCCAAAAAGGGCAATTTTCCGTCTTTCTCTTGTTCACAAGTGAACTTGATATCCCTATGTGCACTATTAATGGCTTCTAGGATTGATGGAAGTGCGTCTTTCCTAACGATGCTGAAGATATCATCTACATATCTCCACCATTCACATAGTATGATGATTTTACAAATATCTAAAGGTACCAACTATTTTTTTCTTAGTTAGTGAGTAAATACCATACCAAGTTTTTGGAGCGGAGCTTTTGAAAAAATCTACTGAACATCCATCGAGGAGCTCCAGGATAAAAACTTATCCAGACAGCTTTTTTAAATCCTTTGGGATTTTTTCTTGTTTCAATGAGAATTCTGAAGTAATTTTTGGACAATATTCTCAAAGATCAACCAGAATAAAATTGTTTTATAAAAATCAAAAGCAGCGAATGTAAAACTGAAACATTACCATTGACAACATCATCCTCCTCTTGCGTCCGAGCATAATTATGGAGTATCGAGTAACGTTTAATGTGGTTTAATTGAGACCATCGCCACCTACGTACATGAGGTAGTCCATATGATGCTATCCACTATCATTTTCACTACATGACCATTAATTGGTCAACCTAAGGACGTGAGGATCGACCAATGACTTTATAAGCTCATCATCAAATGGAAGTTCTCGTAATGTTTTTAAAACATTACCCTCAGAATCATATTTGGAGATGGGGCTTTTGTTTGATGGGAACATGCCTCAAACGCTACTAATAAGGAAACTGCAAAAAAAAAATCAAATTGATTCCGATACAAAACCATTCCAACTAAATAATCTAAAATATTAAAGGGGACTTTAAAAAACTATTTGGATCAGGTCTCAACAAAGACCATTTGACCAACATGGCTTTGGAACCTCTGTTATTGTTTAGTGATTTATAGAAACAAACTCTATTACTATGGGGAACATGAAAAGGGCCCGAATTGGCTGTCGACTGTATCTGCATCGGAGTTTTGTTTATCGGCAATGCAGTCTGATGACCAGCAGTTATATTAATTCCGATCCGACGTTTCAGTACCTTTATTGGTCCTTTTATAATGGATTAAAATTGGTTCAGAATTTCATTGTCATAAGTGTCCTTTGTTTAGTATATTGCCCGAATTAAAAAAAATCACTATAAATTTTCAATATTGGCTTATGTGATTTTTTCCCTGACCTCAATCAAATTTCCCTGACTTTCCCTGACATTCCAGGTCCAAAATGAAATTCCCTGACTTTCCAGGTTTTTCCAGGTAGTCGACACCCAGGTATGATTCCGGTAGATATGTCAGCAACCACCTTGAATAATGTGTTACGGGCGTAATATTCCTAGTTTTTTTTATTTGTTATTTAGTGGTTGTTTGTTATTTAGTCTCCAGGTCATTAAAAAAATGGTTAATTTTAAGTTTATTAGTTTATTTGATAGAGCACGCAAACCTTTTACAGTAATTAGTTATATTAAGTCGATAAGGATTTGAAAATATACGAAAATGAATTAATTGAATAAGTAATTGTTTTTTTTTTTTGTAAATGTGATTTTTATTGGGTACGACAAACTTTTTAGTTTACGCTGTACATTAAGTCAAGGAAGTCTATATATATATGGATAATACAATAGAGTTAGCTTGCAATACATAAGGGAAATGACAGCAGGTTTTGTTCTACAGTTAAACCTCCATGAGTCGATATTGAAGGGATCATCGACTCATGGAAATATCGAGATGTGGAATAGAAAATCCTTGGGAAGCTATTTGAAGGGACCATCACAGTAGCCCATAAAATATTTTTTAATATGGCATAATTTGCTTCCATGAGTCGATATCGAGTAATAGAACATCGACTCATGGAGGTTTAACTGTATTATTGTCAAGGGGATTTTTGTTGACCAAATTTTATGAAATTTGGCCACAATATTCTTTGATATGAAAAGTATGTTTAGGCCAACTTTGAGCACAATTAGTTATAGGAAACCCCCTGAAATAGAACAAAACCTGCCAAAGCCGTCATACACGAACATTTCTATACGTAAAAATGCTAAATCAATAATTTAGCCTAGGTCCTAGGAAATATATTGACTGTGAGAACGAGTGTTTAGTGTAGGAGTAGAAGCCAACGGATGAAGCGATGATGCATCAATAAACAGCACAACCACCCAAAAAAGCAGCCAAATAAAAATAGCAAGACAACCCATCACCAAAGAAGGCAAAGGCAAAAATGACTCACCGCTCGCCAGATTCGCTTCGTAGGAGGCGATTTGATCAGCCAGCCTTCGTGATAGACTTCTTTATTCGTCGTCATCTGTTTGCTCCCGGCTGCTTGTTTTCTGCTCCCCTTCCCTTTTTTCCGGTCGGTTCACGATGTGCTAACTTTCTTCTCGATTTTTTTACCGGCGATTCTAACGCGAGTTGAAAAAATGATCAAAGCAACACGCAGTTAAAATCTTCCGGGAGCTTACTCCACTTCTCCCACCTGTTGCTCCGCTACTTTATCCCCTCGCTCACACTGTTACGGAAAACAGATCGAACTGTTCGAGTTTAATTGGATTTCGTTGTTCTATGCCTCACTGGAGTTTTCCACCGGCAAACAACGCACAATCCAACAAAGCAAACCGATTGAAAACTTGGTTCTCTGTAGGCCAATCCAAGTAGGTATGTTGTGTTGTTGCTTTTATTCGATTCAACGGCTGCTAAGATGCTGCTTCTTATTACCGCTCCCGTAGCAGATCGGGGCAATTTGCATTCGACTTCTGACCAGCTCCACCCTTTTTCAGCAGATTTAGAAAATTTTCTTCAATGCACTTTATTTACATTTTAAAATAATATCACTAGCGAAAAGATTTCTTGGAACTTCCAGCAAGAAAGATAAGGCACTGCATTCTCATACTGAACAAATTCTCTTTCCACTTCCGTCTCGCACTTATGCACCGACTACTTCGTCTTTTTTTCTCATGCGATATCACAAGTTACTCCTCGCTGGACAGGAACTTGTTTTTATCTTTGTACAAAAAAAAGCAAACACTTGAAAAATAGAGATAACAAACATGCATCAACAAAACATGCATCGATAGAGATTGAAGTTTGAAATTCAATCACTTTGGCAAACACTTCACATTTTTTGATCTAAAAATTCCGACAGATTCTGATTTTTGTACGATTTCACTCCCCAGCGATCCGCGAAGATTCTGAGCCCGAAGATGGCGTTGAAATTTCCAGCAGAGGGTTCTTTCTTCTGCTCGGCTGTCTGATCTGTGGAACGTCCATTGAAAACGTTGCAAATAAAATACATTTCCTATCTCTTTAGAGATATTTGAGTATTCACAAATAAATTAACAAAAAAGAAAACAATAGAGCTTAATGTTGACATAACAGCGTTTCATATCTACAAAATGCTTTTTGTATGGAAGCGTTCCGAACGAAAATATTGTACGAATTGTGGTGTAATTTATGGATGCGCCGCGGCTGTAGCTGGACAAACCGAGCCGGTGACAAGCCCGGTGTCATCATCATCAATAGACATAGCCCGCTGTCATCATTGAAACGCAGTATGAAAAAAAATTATAGCCCGGGACATCCTGGCTACGATCTGGCGATGGGCTAAACAATAGGATGTCAATAGCCTGGGACAAACGAAACAAACCCGAAGTTTGCGTTTACGCAAAGCAAAACGTCAAAACCAAAAAGCTTTTTCCAACTACACTGTTGCCGAATTTCAAACCGAACGAAGATTCTGAAGGGATTACCTCGAACAACAAAACAGCACAGAATGGATGAAAGAAGGAATCAAAACAAAATCGGAACGCGATTGTCAAAAATATGTTCACGGTCGCGCACGCAATCACGCTGGCTACATAATCATTTCAAATTGTAATGTTTCTAATAAATTTAAGTCGAATTTAAATGTAAGTTCTACAATAAAGTGAAAATAGTCAGCAACAGACAGGGATAAAGATGGCATTCATTATACGTTTTGCCAAAGGAGTGCGAAATCACTGGAAAAAGTCAACCTTCCTGGCAAGCGCCGTAGCGTATGGAGTATCGTACTCTAACGAAAAATATGAGTGAGTATTTTTGATTCTGCATCTCTTCAATTTGCTGAAGTATAACTGAAACGAATGTTACCTCAATTGGCTTATGAGGTATACAATTTTATTGTTGTAAGCATCCAGGGAACTTTTGATTCTACATTTTTGATCACGGATTCCATCTCGTTCAGCTTACTTATGAACGAACTCAATGGTCATCAGTCCATAGCAGCATTTCAAAGACGGAATTATTCAAATACATATAACATGAAAAAACTTATAGCAATATTTTTCAAAGTTGGAACTACATTTGGATACATTTTTAGTTATCATTAATACATTTCAATTGCCTCTGGCAGTTATGATTTTTTCACTGGTCACCGGTGAACCATGAATGAAATACAATATTATGAACTTAAACTAAACTTATCCTAATTTATCCTAATAATACAATGAGTCAACCGTTGCAATAGAAGATTGCAACAATTTTTGTCTAAAATTGGAAATTATTTTATTGGACATTACAGTCCCATCCCGATTTTGGCAACACCCGTTTTTGTCTACCCCCGATTTTAGCAACACCCGTTTTTGGCAACAACCTCGAAAATATATTTTTATTACTTTTTAGTGCTAAAACCTTTTTATAATTATGTAATAGGATAAACAAAACCAAAAGTGAATATCATTAAGGTTTATATGCGTACTATGGGCTCTGTACGAATAGTAGGCGCTTTCACTGAATTAATGAACCACCACTTGTATTACCGCTCATTGCAAACAATGTCTATTGAAACTTTTCTGCACTTTTTACTCACGTTTTCCATGTCCCTATTCGCACTACCCCAATCTAACCAGCCCACCGTAGAATGTCGTATTTTTTGGCATCTCACTGATTTTGTCGTCGATAATATTGTACATAGTACAACACCTATAAAGCGAAGCCCGCTGTTGACATCACAATGCAACCGATACTGCATGAGTGATCCAGGAACAAGCAACCCCCGTAGGTTTAATTGCTAGTGATAGGCACATTCGATTTTCTAAATGCGCTGTCTAGCCATCAATTGCATGTGTCCATTGCATAACGAGCCTTTTGATTCCAGCATGTTTGCCAACAGTTCAATAGTAATGGTAAGAGTTTGGTAACATGTAACCGTAAGGCTCTCGAGCAGGCATTGACTTAAATCAGATCATGAGAAAAAATCGGGTTAATCTAAGCCTACTTGATGCTCTGCCGCGGGGCAAGTTATGAGCTTCCTAAGATCTTTGAAATTGAATGTTCGATGATTCATCGTTTATTGATCTTTAACGCTCATCAATAGAAACTGATTGAGTGAAGTGAATCACTTGGTAATACAACAATGAGCGTCGTTCTGGTGCGCTGATCAAGCATTCTAAAAATGAAGACCTCCATGAGTCTGGAACTCTAGTACACTGAATGGGAGGCGTTGATACTTCTCTCGTATATCTTATCACTTTGAAAGAAGGGCGAATAAAGGGGAACACATGATGTGATTTGATTGTTTGGTTTCGTTGTACTAGAGCCGGGGTACGAATGCAAAAATCGTTGCTTACATGGATACCTAACCACGGCTTGGCGGTGTTGCTCATTGTTTATCACAGCAACGATCGCTCCTACTCATTGCTTGACATCCATCTGAGTGAGGTAGTTCACTCATTGGCTATGGATGTAGCATAGATTGCAAAAGATCAATGTTCACAATGCTCACTCACACTTCCAATGCCTGCTCTCGTGTGTTCTGTTTGTGATGGCGAAGTATCAGAAGTGGAGTACCTCCTATGAAGTTCCCATTAGATCGCTGGTGTAATTCTAGCTGCTTCGATAGGCGAGTGATGCGTCACATGTGGTTTTATTATTATTTATTCAGCCTAAGGCCGGAGTGGCCTCTGCGGTACATAACAGTCGTCTCCGTCTACTACTGCTGTACGTTACCAGTCACGCAGTCTACGGAGGGTCCGTAAATCGTCTTCCACCTGATCGATCTACCTTGATCGCTGCACACCTCGCCTTATTGTGCCTGTCGGATCGTTGTAGAGAACCATTTTTACTCCAAGTGCTCGTTGGTCCTCTACAAGCATTGTCCAGATCTCGTACAAACGCTTTCCTGCCACGTTGCGTCTCCGAATTTGTCTGCTGATATCGTTATCGGAGGTCAAGTGAGCCCAAGTACACGGATTCTTCAACCACCTTGTTTTTGTCGAATATCCGTTGTCTTCTCTTGAGCATACTTCGTCTTCAACATGTTAATCACTAGCATGGAGAACTGGAGTGCGCTGAGCTGCAGCGAGCACCGGTAGGTTGACTGCTATCGAGTGTCAGAGGTGGCATGCCGCAAATGGTCTTCCAGCTTCCACTTGGCCACAGGATCACTCGTAGTGCGAGGTGCACATAGTGCGCATGGATCAATCATTGCCGCCTGAAATATTCCTGGGTTGAGTGCTAGGAGACCGACTAGTGCAAAGGGATTTGGTTTTAGTGAGTCGAGTGTAGTTAACCCATACTCACACTACATTGAATACGCTTGACCAATGTGCAGAATGGAGATTTCCGTTACCATTTTCTAAAACAATCTTATGCCTTGCGTTCGTTTTATCCATAATGTCAGCGAAAATTGTACACAGAACTTTGCTCTTAGTCACACCGACCACAAGAAAGTTTGCCTCCATAAAAATCCATTATATAAGAATCCGAAATTTGTAGCACATTTAGTCATCTTGTATCCGTCGGATCGCTATTTGATTTATATAGAGAATTATGATAAAAACAAGGACTTTCGGTGGATTTAAATTTATATGAGATGTCATTCGAGCTGTCAAACTAATCGTGTTTACAAGCTAACGAAAGTCTCGCGTACTTTTTATGCAAAAAACTCTTTTTCCACTCATCTCTTACCGTCAATTTTCGCGAAAGTGGCATCCAGGGAACTGGAAAATGCCAGGGCACTTAAAGTTTGTCCACAAAGTGCTCCCTTCGTAATGATTCGCCGCGATTACAAAGGTTCCGTGCGTGACATAACCTCTAACTGCCAAGATGCTAAGCGTAAAAAAACGGAAGATTCCCATTCCAGCCACAACGTAACGATACCAGCTACTGTTACTACTCACAATGGTTTCGGCCTCCTCGCGGATTCCGATGAATTTGATTCCCAAGTGCCACAACAGAACGACACACTTGTGCAGGAAAAAAAAGTCCGACTACCCCCAATCAACATTGTAAATAAAGGCACGAAGCAAATTCGTGAGTTGCTCAATGTTACTAATATCCCCCAGCAAGCATATCACCTGAAGGCAGTGAAAGCTGGCGTGCAACTTATGGTCCATGGCCACCAAGATGGACAACTTCAGCACCAAAACATTATCGCAGCACTGAATACAGCAAACATCGAGTACTTCTCGTACACCCGAGCCGAAAACCAACCATTGAAGATAATTCTCTCTGGCCTCCCGGACTACACTACACCGTGCAGGAGCTAGCAGAGGAACTCGCGTTGCACAACGTTGTACCGAAGGAAATAAAAATCTTCTCACGGAAAAGATCAGGTGCTGAAGAAAGTATCCTTTATCTTCTTTTTTTTGAGAAAGGTAAAGTGAAACTACTTGAACTACGAAAGTGAAAGAAAATTAAAGCACTGTTCAGTATCGTGGTCAAATGGCGCTATTTTACTCGGAAGTCCTCCGATGCGGTACAATGTTTTCGTTGTCAACGCTTTGGACATGGTATGCAAAATTGCAAAATCACTCCACTCTGCGTCAAGTGGGGAAAAACATCTCTCAGCGGCATGCAGCCTCCCAGCGAAAGCGGATCTCGAAAAGTTAGATCCAGCTATTACTCGTTCAAAAGTGCGATGTGCAAACTGTAGTGGTAATCATACCGCTAACTACCAAGGAAAAACTATCTACAAAGCCGAGCTCTTGCCAGAGATCACCAGCAGCAACAGCGAAAATCCAAAAACTTCTCGAACAAAACAACGACAGCAAACTGGCCTTCACTGGGTGATGATCAAATATGCACCCCAAAAGTTTCAGCTCCAAAAGCAGCTAGAGAGTCGCGCTTATTGTGCTTCCAGTTGAAAACCGAAGTGAGCTCTCGCGACAATTGAGTTTTTCCTTATTTCCTGATGTCGCAACTGCATCGCGACTAGTGCGCATCTATGCCACCATCATGCGCCATGATGCGCACTAGTCGCGACGTAGTTGCGACAAAAGGAAACGGGAGAAAACTCGATTGTCGCGAGAGCTCACTTCGGTTTTCAACTGGAAGTACAATATATTCGGAAGTAATGATCAACCTTACTGAAGAGAGCAGTACAACTGGTCTTTTCACTTTATCGGAATTTATGTGTCTGGCTAGGGACCTATTCGCACGCTTGAAAGGATGCCGCAATAAAGAGCAACAGTTCATGGCTCTATCCGAGCTTATGATAAAATATGTCTACAATGTCTAACCCACAAACTCTAAATGTGGTTAACTGCTGGAACAGCAGATCTGTATCGAACAAAAAAATCGAATTCTTCGACTTCCTGCTTCGTTTTAAAATCGACGTGGGAATCGTCACCGAAACCTGGTTGCGCCCTGAATCTTCTTTTGTTCACCCCACGTACAACTGTATTCGATTCGATCGTCCTACTGGCGAAAACGAACGAGGGGGAGGAGTGTTAATCGCTGTCCGAAAAGGAATCAAATACGTCACACTAAATACCTCAACTACATCAATGGAAACTGTTGGCATCTCGATCCCAACAAGACGCGGAGTCAACGTTCACTTCATTGCGGCTTACTTTCCGGGAGTCAAATCATCACTATGTTGGAATAAGTACAAGGACGATCTCAAAAGTTTAATGCGTTATAACGGACCGGCGTTTGTTATCGGTGATTTGAACGCAAGGCATCGCCAGTGGAACTGTATGAAAGCAAACAAAGCAGGAACAACTCTCCAAAATATTGTTTCACAGTACAATTTCCACGTACACCACCCAGACTCTTTCACCTTCCACCCCGTAGGCCGTGGAAGACCGTCGACACTAGACTTAGTTTTGTCCAACAATGTTATTGACATGACGAAACCAATAACTCACAACGAACTATCGTCTACCTACCTGTAACTTTCACTGTGCACCTTGACGCTGAACCTACGATACAAATGCGCTCCTTTCGCTGCTACAGCCGAGCTAACTGGAGAATGTTTCAACAAAAAATAGATACGAGCCTACTTTCGTTGCTCTAGAAAATGTAGCAGATATTAACAGAGCAGTTGAGTCCTTCACAAAGATGCTGCTAGAGGCTGAAAATGCTGCTGTACCCCTAGTAACCAGTCGGCCATATGAACCAACGACAGTTCCTGAAAATACTCGATTGCTTATCGCGCTACGTAACCGACGTCGGCGTCAGTGGATTAGGACAAGGGATCCAACGTACAAGAACATCGTTCTGTCGCTGAACCGTAGAATTGTGGATGAATGCAATCAGGCACACTTCCGCAAATTTAGTGAAACACTACAATCGATAGACTACCGGAGCAATCAGCTCTGGAAAATATCGAAGGCGTTGCGGAAAAATTGTAAGTACAGCCCTCCTCTCCGCAGTAACACTATGCTGGTTTCTTCTCCGGCGACGAAGGCTCAAATATTAGCGGAAAACTTCGCAAAATCACACACTAACTCAATGATAAGTGACTTTGCAACCACTGAAAGTGTCAATCGTACCCTGGATTATCTGGACAATGCCTGTCCAGAACCAGACAACTCATGGCTTGTTCGTCCAAAAGAAGTAAAAAAACTTATTCATTCTTTGAAAACTAAAAAGTCTCCAGGTAACGACCAGATACGGAACGTCTTGCTAAAAAATCTTCCTCGAAAGGGTATAGTTTTTCTTGCTAAAGTTTTTTCGGCATGTTTAAAAACCAGCTACTTCCCTACTCAATGGAAGCACGCCGTTATAATTTCAATCCCAAAACCAAAGAAAGATGCCACGCTCCCTTCAAACCATCGCCCGATTAGCCTTCTTCCAACAATCAGTAAGCTACTGGAACGATTGATTCTAACTCGGATCGAAGCTCACCTAGAAACTACACGAATCATTCCTGATCAACAATTTGGGTTCAAGAGAGGCCACTCAACCGCTCACCAATTATTGCGACTAGTAAAACACGTTCGTAGTAACTTCACCCAAGGAAGATCGTCTGGAATGATACTCCTTGACGTAGAAAAAGCTTACGACTCAGTCTGGCAAGAAGCTATTCTTCATAAAATGAACTTGGGTAACTTCCCAATTGCCACAATAAAGATTATCCGGAGTTTTCTTAACGATCGATCCTTCCATGTAGCCGTCGACGGCGAAAAATCAGAGAAGAAACTCATTTCATACGGCGTACCTCAAGGAGCAGTACTTAGTCCAATCCTCTACAACATATTTACTGCAGATATGATAATGATCGATGACGTTGAATACTACCTGTTCGCTGATGACACGGGCTACCTAGCATCGCATCGTAATGCCGCGGTGCCGCTCAGCAATCACTCGAATCGTACCACCAGAAATGGAAGATCAAGATCAACGCCAATAAAACTCAAGCCATCTTTTTCACCAGAAGAAGAAGTCTTCGAAACCTGCCACGAGGTGAGATCAGAGCCAATGGTCAACTAATTCCTTGGTCAGATGACGTTCAGTACCTCGGTGCTATCCTGGATCGGAGGCTGAACTTTTCGAAACATATATCCATGAATATAAAGAAATGCGACAAGCTAACCAAATCGTTATATCCACTGGTCAATCGTCGATCAAAACTAGATGTACGTTCAAAACTGCTTCTGTACAAATCAGTTTTCCGACCAACTTTGACTTACGCTTTCCAAGCGTGGCATACTTGCGCTCGTAGTTATCGGTTAAAAATCCAACGAAAGCAGAACCGTCTCCTCAAAACGATGATGAATCTGGACTTCCTACATCCGACTGATGACCTCCATGAGCTTGCAGGTATTGAAAAAATCGACGACTGGTTTCAACGGCTTCTACCCAAATTCCATCTCCATCTCCAACATTTGGTGCACTAGAACCTGTGATATATAATTAGATTTTTTTTCACCCATTTCCTTAGACCAGCGGTTCTCAACCTTTTTGTTGAGAGGTACCCCTTCATGTGTTTGTATTCATTGAGGTACCCCCTATTTTAATAACTATTTTATAAGATTATCTCATAGAGTACTTTCGAACTTATTGAAAAGAGACTTTTGAGCTTCTTGAAATTAAGTTTCTGACCCTTTTGAAAGAATAATTCCGAGCCCCTCAAAAGGGAGTTTCCAAGGCTTTCAAAAGGAGGCTTCCAAGCCACATGAAAGGGATCATTCGAGCCTTTTGAAAGGAGGCTTTGAGGATCTTGAAATGACGTTGCTGAGCCGTTTGAAAGTTGACTTCTTGAAAGAAGAATTCCGAGCCACTCGAAAAGAAAATTTCCGAGACACTTGAAAGGGGGCTTCTGAGCATCTTGAAACTGGGCTTCTAACCCCTTTGAAAAGCGGCTTCCGAGCCACTCGTGTAGTTGGCTAAACTGATTCCGAGCCCCTCGAATGCAGGATTCAAAGCCCCTTAAAAGGAGGCTTCCGAGCCTCATGAAAAAGTGTCTTTCCAGCCTCTTGAAATGAGGCTTTGGGCATCTTGAAATGACATTTCTGAGCCTTTTAAATGCAGGCTTCTAAGCCCCTCTAAAGGAAGTTTTCGAGTCACTTGAAAGGGGGTTTCCGAGCCCTTGAAAGTGAGCTTCTGAGCCTCTTGAAAGAAGGCTTCCGACCCTTTCATAAAGAGGCTTTCGAACCACTTGAAAGGGGCCTGACTGAAAGAAGAATTCCGAGCCCCTTCGAAAGGTGGTTTTCAGCCGTTGCTGAGCCTTTTGAAAATAGGCTTCCAAGCTTCTTGAACAAAGAAACCCGAGCCCCTTGATTGGGTTTCTGAGCCACTTTATAGTAGGCTTCCGATCTTCTTTAAAGGGGCTACTGGGTCTTTTGAAAGAGGGCTTCAAACCATCTGGAAAAAGGGGGATTGTGACCCTCTTAAAAAAGGGCATCTGAGCCTCTTGAATGAGGGCTTCCTATCTGTTTTGAAAGGGGGCTTCCGAAAAGAGGCTTCCGAACCACTTCAAAGGGGGCTGACTGAAAGAAGAATTCGGTTTTCGAGTCTCTTGAAAGGAGGCATTGAGCATCTTAAAATAACGTTGCTTAGCCTTAGGCTTCCAAGCTTCTCCAAGGAAGAATTCCGAGCCCTTCGAAAGGAAGTTTACGAACCACTTAAAAGGGGGTTTCCGAGTCTCTTGAAATTGGGCTTCTGAGCCCCTTGAAAAAGGGGCTTCTGAGCCTCCTGAAACTGGGTTTCCGAACATTTTGAAAATAAGCCTCCGAACCACTTGTGGGCTTCTTCAGGGAAGAATTCCGAGCACTTCGAAAGGAAGTTTCCGAACCACTTGACAGGAGGTTTCCGAGTCTCCTTCTGAGCCCCTTGAAAAAGGGGCTTCTGAGCCTCTTGAAACTGGGTTTGCGACCATTGGACCACCATGGAAATAGGCCTCCGAACCACTTATGGGGATTGGCTGAAAGAATTTGGAGCCCCTCTTAAAGGGGGCCTCTTAAAAGGAGGCTTTCGAGCCTAATGAAAGGGGATGTTACGGTGGATAATGCCGAACCCATCTAGGCGGTGTAACGGGATGGATTTTTGGCAACCCGGTCACCGCGTTTGTTAGTGTATGAACTTATGAGAGGGAAACAATGATCAGATTTGTTTTGATTGAAAGTAGATAGAAAGAAGGGAGAAATTAACACGAAATTGAAATTGTACGGTTTAGGAAGTGTGAAGTAGCTTATTGCGTTAAATTGGATTTGTATCCCATTATCCGTGAGTATTGAATTCGATTATAGTGATATGTACTGAATTTGGATATTTATGTAGGGCTACGATTTGTATTATTACGTTCACGGCGAGGCATTGGAAGAACATATTGGTAGTAATAGGGTGACCAATGTGAGTAGATTTAAAGTTATTTTTCTTGAATGATGCTAATAAAATATGTTTAGCTTTTAGCATATCTCCACCAGAAAGCACAGGTGTGTGAGGCTCAAAAGACCCCGAAAATCTCCCCAACAAATCTAAAAGTTTGTGGTTGACTGCTTAATATGCCTATGAGACTGCAGTGCGAAGGTAGCAGAGACTGGCAGTGAATCTCACTGCCAATTATGTACGGAAAAGGACACGGAAAGGATGGTTAGCTGCGGCGGCTGCAAAACTTGGTGGCATTTTGAGTGCGTTGGTGTCAACGACAGCATCGCGGAGCCGGACAGAACATTCACTTGTCCGAATTGCCAGCAGCCTTCGCTGGTCATTCCTACGGTCGTGGAAAATCCCGACAGCAAGTCGTATAAATCGGTTAGTTCATCCGGCAGGACCAGTTCCAGTGCTCGAGCGAAGAGAGCACAACTACAACTAGACAAGCTGCAGGCACAGAAGGCTCTAGCTCTGAAGCGTTTGGAATTAGAGAACAAGAAGCTGCAGTTGGAAGAAGAAATGCTTGAGAAGTCGTTTCAGTTGCGGGAAGAGATGGTGTCGGACGATGGAAGCGATACACGGAGCGAGCTCTCGGAGCGCAACTCTCGCAGGAAAGTGGAGGATTGGCAGAGGAAGCATAATGATGTTCTAAGCTCGACGATCGGTGTGACTACACCGAACCAAACGGATACCGGCATTCCGATTGAAACCACGACGACGTCCAGAATAGAAGAAAGTCAGGGCGGCGATTTGCAGCCGACTGGAGTCATTTTGGACAGGGCGTTAGCAGGTATTAATCTTGAAGATAGTGCTAGGGCAGTTCCGTTAGGAGGTATGATAGGGAGAACATCAGAGGTCGTTAAACATACAGGCGCTATTAGAAAGTCAGTTTGCTCCCGTTGCTCCCCCTATGTCTTCTTCACCGGGAACAAAAGATACTCTCTTGAATTCGTTTATCCTCCTCCCCTTCTTGATAGTTTTCTGAATGATCTCAATAACAACGAGATTATGAACTCCCCGCCTATCTCCAGTCAAATTATCAATGGACCTACGATCTCGAACCATGCGCGAAACGATCGAATTGCGAATAATAGTGTAAATTATGATAGTGCTTCTAACAAAGTGGCAGCAAATCCACCAGTTAGGGAAAGACTATTGCCAACATGGTTCGAGCCATTGCCTAGTAGTCATCAAGAACTGCCGCCGGCGGTTCTTCAGTCGGAGCGATACCATGGGGAGAGGATGTCAACCATAGCAAGGCAACCAATCCTGGATCCAAATATGGGCCCTGCATCGAACGGCAGGCCGAATGGCTGGGGTCCAAGTCCACAACAAATCGCAGCCAGGCAGGTAATATCCAAGGATCTGCTGACATTCACTGGAAACCCGGAAGACTGGCCTCTTTTCATCAGCTCGTTTATCAACTCTACCGATGCGTGTGGGTACTCAGACGCGGAGAATCTGGCTAGGTTGCAAAGGTGCTTTAAATGGAATGCTCTTGAGGCGGTGCGCAGTCGTTTACTGCTCCCATCCTCGGTGCCCAGTGTTATTGCTACACTAGAGACGCTTTACGGTAGACCAGAGCTACTAATATATACGTTGCTGCAGAAAGTACGTGGAACTCCGGCTCCAAAGCTGGATTGGTTAGAGACTTCAATTGGACATGGGATGGCGGTGCAAAGCCTCAGCGATCACCTCAAGGCAGGAGGGCATCAAGCCCACCTCGATAGCCCGATGCTGTTCGAGTTAGTGGACAAGCTACCCACTAGCATGAAGCTAGACTGGCCACTGTATAAACAACGGTGTACGGTCGTGAATATACTGTCATTCTCGCAATACATGGCAACCTTGGTGAGAGCAGCGACGGACGTAACTCTACACTGCGAACCGAAGCAGCCACAACAGTTGCAGCAACGCGGAGAGAAGGGTAACAAAGATAGGAATTTCTGTGGCGCGCATTCCACTGAAGAGGCAACTAAAGTGCCGCGGGAAGAAGATGTCATCTGCAAAGACAAGACGGAGTCATCGTGCCCCCTGTGCCTAATCTGTAAGGACCCTAATCATCGAGTGAAAAACTGTACCGTGTTTGCGAGGAAAAGGTTGGACGAGCGTTGGAAACTCACGGAACTTCTGGGATTGTGTCGTATCTGCTTGGGTTTGCATGGCAAGCGTCCGTGCAGAATTCGGCAGAAGTGCGAGATCGATGGATGTCAAGCTGGCATCATTCCCTCTTGCATTCGAAGCAGGGGATAAGCGAAAGTAAGCAAGAGAAAATGGAATCGAAATCAGGCCCGTCTAGCGCGATTACCAACCACCACTTTGTTGGGAAAGCGGCACTATTTTGTATTATTCCGGTGGAGTTACACGGCAATGATCGGTCTATGACAGGCTACGCGTTTCTGGACGACGGATCGGCAAAGACATTGCTGGATGAGAAGATCGCGAAGGAGCTGGGAGTAACTGGTGAAACGCTGCCGCTGTGTCTGCAGTGGACTGCCAACGTAAAACGAGTCGATGCGAATTCACAGCAAGTTGTATTAGGCGAAGGCGGCGAAGCTAGATTTCCCTTGAGAGACGTGCAGACGGTACGCAAGCTGGATCTGCCACGACAATCAGTGCGTTACTCGGAGTTAGCGCAAGTATTTCCGTACCTATAGGGATTGCCGATTAAAGGATACGAAAACGCTCTGCCTCGAATCCTCATCGGAAACGACAACGCGCATGTTACAGCGATGCTGAAGGTTCGGGAAGGCCAGCCAGGAGAACCTATCTCAGCTAAATCGCGACTCGGGTGGACTGTCCGCGGATCCCAAATCGGAGGTGTTACTCACGTGCACAGCTTCCATATTTGTGAATGCCGGGATGACAAGAAGACGCTGCAGGATCTATTGAAGCAGTACTTTGCGGTAGAAAGCCTGGGTGTCGACATTGTGACATATCCGGAGTCGGAGGAAGTGCGGCGAGCGAAGCAGATACTGGAAAATACCACGAAACGAGTAGGGCAACGGTTCGAGACCGGACTCTTATGGAAGTACGAATGTTTTGAGTTCCCGGACAGTTACGCAATGGCGGTTCGACGACTGAAATGTTTGGAGCGGCGTATTAGTAGAGACCAAGTGGTTGGCGAGAGTGTTCTGCAGCAGTGGTCCGAATATCAGGCAAAGGGTTACGTTCATAAAGCGACCCCGAGGGATCCGAAGCGGACGTGGTATCTACCGCTAGGAATCGCTATTAATCCTAAAAGCCTTCGAAAATTCGAATATTTTGCGACGCAGCGGCTAAAGTAGACGGGATCTCGCTAAACACGATGCTCTTAAAAGGACCGGACCTACTGAACACGCTATTGGATGTCCTCTTCGGATTTCGAGAAAAACGAATCGCTCTCTGCGCCGATCTGAAGGAAATGTTCCATCAAATTCAGATTCGGCCGGAAGATCGCCACTCTCAACGTTTGCTATGGAGAGAAGATTCAACTAAATCGCCGGACGTGTACCTTATGTCGCGACGTTCGGAGCAGCATGTTCACCCTGTTCGGCACAGTTTGTTAAGAACCGAAACGCCAAGGAGCATTCGTTGAAGTATCCGAAAGCGGCTGATGCCATAGTACGGAAGCACTACGTGGATGATTATCTCGACAGCGCGGACACGATCGAGGAAGCAGTGAAGATAGCATTGGAAGTCAGGCATGTTCACTCCCTCGGGGGATTCCACTTGCGAAACTGACTGTCAAATTCCAAAGAGGTTCTTGAACGGGTCGGGGAGAACGATACAGCAATTCAAAAGAGTCTCCAGTTAGACAGCAGAAGCGCTACAGAACGAGTGCTAGGCATGTTTTGGAAACCGGAGGAAGATGTGTTCACCTTTTCGACGAAGCTAGCGATTGAAACGCAGCATCCTACGAAGCGGCAAGCATTGCGCGTCGTGATGAGTCCGTTCGACCCAGCCGGGTTATTATGCTTCTACCTTGTTCACGGGAAAATTCTAATCCAGAAGCTATGGAGAGCGAAGACCGATTGAAATCATCAGATACCGATAGCACTGAAGGAAAATTGGACGCGCTGGACAGACTTGTTTCAACACCTCGGAGAAGTTCGAGTACCTCGTTGTTATTTTCCGCATCATGCGCTCGAAGATCTTATCGAGCTGCAACTGCACATTTTCGTCGATGCCAGTGAAGAAGCGTACGCATGCGTAGCGTATTTCCGGGCGGAGTTTCCAGGTGGAGTAGAGCTAGCGTTAGTTGGAGGGAAATTAAAGGTAGCGCCTCTGAATACAGTATCGATCCCACGACTCGAACTGATGGCTGCAACGATTGGAGTACGGTTCCTGAAATCCACTCGGAACGGGCATTCGCTAAAAATCGACAAAGCGGTTTTATGGAGTGACTCCAAGACTGTGCTGGCATGGATAAATGCAGATCATAGGAACTATCGACAGTTCGTCGCATGTCGCGTGGGTGAAATACTATCTAAGTCGGACGTTGAGCAATGGCGATGGGTGCCGACTAAGGAAAACCCGGCCGATTTGGCCACTAAGTGGGGAAAAGGTCCCTGCTTATCTCCTAGTGGCTTATGGTTTAGAGGACCAGCTTTCTTGTGTTTGCCGGAAGACAAATGGCCCAATGAAGTGAAGCCGTCAAAACAGACGACGGAGGAAGAGTTGCGGCCATGTCTCGTGCATACGGAGACGACTGTGGATTTGGTGATCGACTGGGCGCGCTTCTCCAATTGGGCACGTTTACTACGTTCTGTGGCATTTGCTCTCCGATTTTCCCAAAATCTACGGAAAAAGGTGAAGAAGCAGGCGACGACGGCTGGACCGTTGACACAGCAAGAGCTGGTGCTAGCGGAGCTGGTTATATTCCGCATGGTGCAAAGCGAGCAATATTCCGACGAAGTAGCCGTCTTACACAAGGAGCGAAATCAGCAGATGATGCCGAGTTCAGCAAGTTTGGAGCGTACGAGTAAGATCCGAAATTTGACGCCGTACATAGACGACGACGGAGTGCTTCGGTCGGAATCCAGAATCTCCGCTGCGACGTTCGTGTCACATGATACCAGATTTCCGATCATCCTTCCGAAGGAACACTTAGTGACCCGACTGCTACTACAATGGTATCATCGGAGATTCCTACACGCAAACGGGGAGACGGTAGTGAATGAAGTGAGACAACGCTTCCATGTGCCGGCCCTCCGTGCTCAGGTGCGCAAGGCGGCAAAATCTTGTCATGAGTGCAAAGTGAAGAAGGCGGTTCCAGAAGTTCCCCGAATGGCTCCACTTCCTGCGGCGAGACTAAAACCGTACGAGCGTCCATTTTCTTACGTGGGCCTCGACTACTTCGGACCGATCGCAGTTCGGGTAAACAGGAGCACGGTGAAGAGATGGATAGCATTGTTTACTTGCCTTACCACGCGTGCCGTTCATCTGGAGATAGCCCATTCGCTTTCTACCGAGTCTTGCAAGCAAGCTGTGCGACGGTTTATCGGTCGCAGGGGCTCGCCAGTAGAGATCCGCAGCGATAGAGGAACGAACTTTGTGGGGGCGAATAATGAACTGCGTAAGGAGATGTCCGCGATGAACGGGCGGCTTGCCGAAACGTCTACACGCTGGGTGTTCAATCCGCCGGCTGCGCCACACATGGGTGGTTCTTGGGAACGATTGGTTAGGTCTGTTAAAACGGCGATGGCAGCAATCAAAACTAGTGAAATCCCGAAGGAAGAGGCGTTAGCTACATTTGCCGTAGAGGCCGAGAGCGTTGTTAATTCCAGGCCACTGACGTTTATTCCTTTGGAAAGCGAACAGCAGGAGGCCCTTACGCCGAACCATTTTATCCTGTTGAGTTCTACTGGAGTGGTGCAACCACCGAAGATGCCGGCAGATCCAAGGATGGTCAGCACTGGGTGGTGCGGATAGAATCGATTTGGTTGTCAAACTGAAGCCAAACTTTTCTATTGTGCCGGAGCCAAACATTGAAGATTGTGGTTATGTTCGTTTCTGATTTAATATTGAGAAGTATTGTTATTATTTGGGGAAAAAATAAAAATAAACTTTGTTTGAGTTTTGTATTCTTTGTAACTAATATTCTCTTCGATTGGAAAATTAGTAGGTATGCAACTAAAAAGCACTCGTTACGAAATTTCACGAGATTCAGCAGCCGATTGGAGCATGAATGTATGTAAACAATCGTAAAGTCATGTAGAGTCTAGCGCATTTGTGCGCCCTCCTGCAGCGTGGAAAGAGAAATTCGAAGAGCGGGAAATGTTTGACAGCCAAATAACTGCAAAATAATTTTGTTTATGGGAGTAATTTCAAAATATCCCTCTACTCGCTTGAGCGCAGAAAAGCGGCTCTATCCGCAGTACCCAGGTCAGCAGAGCAGACTGGCAACTCTGCCGGTCCATGGTAGACCAGTTTTGGAGAAGATGGATACGGGAGTACCTGCCGACTATTGCACGGCGGACCAAGTGGTTTGAAGAAGTGAAGCCGATAGGAGTAGGGGATTTAGTCATCGTAGTTGAAGAGAAGGTACGTAACGGATGGCTACGTGGAAGAGTAGTGGAGGTCAGCGAAGGACGTGATGGAAGAGTACGTGACGCCGTAGTGCAGACGACAGCCGGTCTTACCGGTGGCGAAGATTGCGCGACTGGATATAGAAGGTGGTAAAGCTGATTAGTAGCTGTTTAGCCGCTGAACCAGCCTTACGGGTCGGGGAAGTGTTACGGTGGATAATGCCGAACCCATCTAGGCGGTGTAACGGGATGGATTTTTGGCAACCCGGTCACCGCGTTTGTTAGTGTATGAACTTATGAGAGGGAAACAATGATCAGATTTGTTTTGATTGAAAGTAGATAGAAAGAAGGGACGAAATTAACACGAAATTGAAATTGTACGGTTTAGGAAGTGTGAAGTAGCTTATTGCGTTAAATTGGATTTGTATCCCATTATCCGTGAGTATTGAATTCGATTATAGTGATATGTACTGAATTTGGATATTTATGTAGGGCTACGATTTGTATTATTACGTTCACGGCGAGGCATTGGAAGAACATATTGGTAGTAATAGGGTGACCAATGTGAGTAGATTTAAAGTTATTTATCTAGAATGATGCTAATAAAATATGTTTAGCTTTTAGCATATCTCCACCAGAAAGCACAGGTGTGTGAGGCTCAAAAGACCCCGAAAATCTCCCCAACAGGGGAATTTCGAGCCTTTTGGAATGACGATGCTGAGCCTTTTAAAAATAGGCTTTCAAGCTTCTCGAAGATAGAATTCGGACCCCCTTTAAAGGAAGTTTTCGAGCAACTTGAAAGGGTGCTTCCAACCCTTTCGAAAAGAGGCTTCCGAACCACTTGAAAGAGGGCTGGCTGAAAGAAGAATTCTGAGCCCCTCAAAAGGAGGTTTCCAAGTCTCTCCAAGCAATGAGGCTTTTGAATCGCGTAGAAGAAGGCTCTAAACATTTTTTTTTTATAAAAGCCTTAATCCTAAACTTCAAATTTAATATTTCAATTATTTGCTTGGAAGGATGCTTTCGAACCGCGTAGATGAAGATTTACGAAGATGAAGATAAGCTACCAAGATTTCTTTTTGAAAAAAAAGCCTTATGTCTCAAGGCTTCTGAACCTTCAAATTTAATATTTTAGTTAAGAAGTATATAAGTAGATTGTTTTTGAAGATATCTTTGATCTTTTGTCCCACAGTCCTTAATACACTGTGTTGGTGTGGTGGACATGGTTCGATATGTTTTAATTTACTAATTGCTATGCAAATTATGTTCAATTCAAAGTCTTGGAATATAAATTAATACAATTATTAAAATTTTACCATAAGTTTTTTTTTATTAGAATTGTAGTTCGTCCGCCATTACGCAATTTCGTCCGAGGTACCCCCTGGGGTCAGCGAAGGTACCCCCGGGGGTACATGTACCCCAGGTTGAGAACCGCTGCCTTAGACTATCCATTTTCTATTGTAATTACGAAGGTTTCTTAGAAGTATTATTGTTAAATTATCACTGATGTCAGGCATCGCCATCTCGGTCAAAAATTTATTGCAACAAATTGTAAATGAATGATCAAAATAGATAAATAAATTGAAATTGAAATTGAAACTTAGTGTTCTATTAGCATTTCCTCAGTTATTATTGACAGCTTTTATATGCCCGCCATTGCATAAGTATACTTGTGTGGCAAATAATCTTTACAGATATGTATTTCGTCCTCAACTGTAAGACCGTCTTCAATGTCTCGTACTTGACTCGAAGACATAAGAGAACTTTTCTCATATAAGCTGTTTGAAAAGGCATTCATTGGTTACTTGGTCTTCAGATCACCACAACATCTTGCTCGATGGATTAACTGTTGGCCGGAAAAGGGAACCCCCTCACGAAGAACAAAAAAATTCTAGAGTTCCCTCTCTACACCACGGCATGCTACTGACTGATACTTCTGCCAGCAGCTGCAGTTCTCTTTATTCAACAATAGGTATATACAATAATCCATAACAAACTTCCTTAATCTATACCAACTACAACTAACCGGCGCCCGCTTCTTATCCATCTTCGATCTACAGCGAAGCGTCGCACACTACCTGATATTTCAACATTAACCGCACACAAATGAAATTAATTATTTTATCTCTTGAATAATATTTTCAGAATAAAACAACTTATGCGTCACTACTGTACCGAAGCCTCCAAGTACGGTGAGGTTGTGGTCGGCAGTACTCAACGGCTGCAAAAGGTCTTGGTCCTTCTCAACCCTGCTGCCAACCGAAAATCTTGCGAAGAAGATGTAAGTCCATTTACAAATCAGGCGACATTTAAATCTCACGCTCTAATTTTTTTCTTCCAATAGTTCCACGATTACTGCGAGCCGATTCTGCATCTGGCGGGTTTCGAGGTGGAGATTGTCAAAACCGATTCCGAGGGTCACGCGCGCCGCTATCTGGAGGAGTTGGCCAAGCTTCCGGACGCCATTGTGGTGGCCGGTGGCGATGGAACCGTATCGGAGGTGGTTTCCGGATTGAAACGGCGCGGCGACGGTGCCGAGTGTCCGATCGGGGTGCTTCCCGTGGGGCGGACGAATGGGTTGGCCACGGCACTGTTCCGCACCAGCGATGAGACTACGACGCTGGAGGATGTGCGGGCAATGGCGAATGCGGCCTATGCTGTCGTTGCCGGGAAGAAGGAGAAGATAGATCTGATGAAGATCGAAGTGCTGCCCAACGAGATCGACGAGAAGGTGCCAGAAAAGCCGGTTTATGCTGTGGGAAGTCTGCAGTGGGGAGCATTTCGAGACATTCTGACGCTGAGAGACAAGTACTGGTATACGGGATCGCTGCGGGATTATACGGCCTTCCTGTTCAATGCTTTTGATGGGAAGCATACGTGGAGTTGCAAGGCGAAACTGACGTACACAGACCCCTGTCAAGGGTGTAGCAAGTGCTATAAGGAACATCAGCATCAGCAACCTAAAAAAGAAGAAACTAAACGATGGTGGTCGGCATTTATTCCAAGGGCCAATGGTACACAAGGTGTGGACTATTCAAAAATCGTCAATGAACAATGTTCGATCCCGCATGAACTGGAAGTTGATCCGGCTGAACTAGTTCTAGAGACTACGAATGCCAATTTGATCGGATCAAATGCACAAAACTCGAAGCTTTGCGTTAAGATTGGTACTCAGGTGGATTCTGGCTTTAGTTTCTTGAACGAAAGCTGGTCCCGAATATGGAATCGAAAGTTCATTGATTGTCCCACGGAGAAACTCGTTGAAGCGCGGACCGTTTATTTAATACCGGAAAAACTTCAATCAAACGAAGAGGACAGCGAAGCATTTTATTCCATCGACAGTGAAGCGTATGAAGTGCGACCGGTTCGAGTGACTGTCGTGCCAAAATCGGTGGAAGTGTTCACGTTTTGAAAAAAAGATAATGAATAGATGTGTATTAAAACTTTAAAAATCATTTTAATGTTTAGTCATTTAATGGCCGAAATTATGATTGTAACTTTCTACGAGATGATTTTTTTATATAGAAACTTTTGTCCTATTATTCTTTGGGATTCCTTTAAACTCCATATTCCGCTCCGGAAAGTTTTTCATCCGTCATGTACGAGATTACCCAAACGCAGCTTTCCTGATCGAGCCAGATAATGGAGATGAGAAAAGCATTGAACAGGCCCACAAAGATTCCAGCGATCACGTCCAGGATGTGATGTCTGTAAAGAATCAGTCGCGACAGACACATCGACACGCACCAAGCCAGCATCGGGGGCCACAGAACAAATGTCACAGGGTCCAACCAGGTCAGGAAGGTTACGATGAATACCGCTCTGGAAACGTGCCCCGATGGAAAGCTGAACTTGTCCGGGCCGATGCAAAACGGATCATCATTAACGGCCGGACGGCGACGACGAGTGGCTGCTTTGATGACCGCCACCATGACGATGTCCGTCAGAAGGCCTATGAACAAATTAACCTGCATTTGGTACCATTCCGGTTTGTCTATCATCCAGCAAAAAGCAAGCCACCCTGCCAGCCAAGCTATTCCATGGCAAGAATACTGAAAAAAGAAACAAAGTTGATTTCCCAATCTTATCACATCAACAGAAACCATCGGCGATTTATTTATAAAACCTACCTCCAAGACTTTGCAATGTGTACGTAACGATCTCAGCGCGATAAAGTTCATCATGAAGCTGACGAATCGTTTGGTCGTCACCACGTCCCATTCCAGCAGCTTCTTCAGTGCCGGTGGAATGTTACGACCGCCTTCCATTCTGGTTTTGTTATCCACCTGAAATGCACAGTCAGTGATTCATTGATGCTCGGTCATCGTTTCAAGTGCTGGAATTACTTACGCTGTCCATTTGTGCAGAAGTGTTTGGCGTCATTTTGTCAGCCTTGACCCTCAACGGTTCCAAAACGGAACCCCCGAATTTGTTGCAATCTGAAGCGCCACACGCGTTGACAACACAAATGCTTCTAGAGATGTAGACAAATCGTATTAAGTAAATACATGTAGAAACAAATAAAGTCTTATCAGGCTTTGGAATCGAAAGTCTTACCTTTTTCTGCTGTATACCTCTACTCTGAGTGGACACACTTCTGCTGATCCAGCTGATTCAATGCTGCTGATCAAATTTTTATTTTTATTCAATGGAAATCTCAAATGTGTCATCCAAGAGAAACTGTCAACGCCCTTCAGAAATATATTTGCCGTGACCTGAAAGCTCTGTAGCGTCTGCTGCCAAAAGCTTTTACGAATCCGTCACGGCCAATGATGCCAGATTTGAAGACATTTGAATCACTGTGAAGAATAGCGCAATCAACAGAGAAACATGAAAACTTTTTATTGCAGTACTCAAATTAATTCATGAAAAAAATGTTACTTAGGTCCTTTTAAAAATTTAGCGGGAATTGTAAATTTTATTTCGTCAAGACCGCGGAATTCCTCCAAAAGTTTCTTTAGGAATTTCTCCGAAAGTTTCATCAAGATTTTATCCGGAAGTTCCTTCAGAAAATCCTTTGGAAGTTTCTTCAAGTATTTCACGATAAATTTTGAATCCCTACAGGGAACTCTTCTGTTAAAAATTAAAAAAAAATAGAGTCCTGACGTTTGAGCCTGGTGTCGTAACCGAAAACGCTCCTGAACAGGCACTCGCAAGACTCGCCAACATGCCGCTTCAAGATTAGCCAACAGAATGTCAAGAAGTCGCTATATACAGAAAAACTGAAGCTCTCACCCCTCTCGCTTTCATGTCATCATCATCACATCATCACATTGATTCGAAGTTAGTTCGAAATTCACACTGAACTACATCTACATTTTTGGCCAATAAATAAGTGCTAACAATATATACTACACCTGGGAAAGGTCAATTCCACGTGGAAATACTAGTGGAATTTTAATTAAAGATTTAATAGAAAATCCAGGGATTTTCGATACACAATCTCGTTTCAAAGAATATTCTTTTGAACGTGAAAATATTTAACCATTTCGACATAAATAAAACAAGGAGATGATTGAATTCACAAACCTATTGGATTTTAAAATTTCTCGCTGATAATCATAATTTTAATATTGATAAATTAATATTGATGATCTTTATATCTATTTAAAAATCACTATAATAAAGTAATAAAAAAATATTGAAGACACTTTTACTCGACTTTGAAGACTTTGAAAACATCACCTGGCATCCCTGGTCACGGCGTCACGACCGTCACGACGCGGCCAAGCAATCATCAGCTGCTCAGCCCGGCCCGAGTCGGAAAAGGACCAAAACGTGCGTTTGTTTACATTTGCACTCCTGATTATTCACGGTGGTTTTTTTTCGCGATTTTGCACGACTTCGTACTGATTGGTGAAATTTAAAAACTGTGATCAACGTCCTCAGTTCATAGGAAGCAAATTTTAATCGGTGAGCTGAATGATTATTGTTATAATTGTATGTATTTCATTTAGATATCAATTTATTCCGCATGAAGCTTGTTAATCTTGTGGTGTTATACGCCAAGCCAGCACCGGCCAGATTACGAGCTACATATAAAATAATCTCGTACTCCAAGTGCACGTTGGTCCTCCACAAGTATCGTCCAGGTCTCGTGCCCTTAGAGCGTTTTGTAGATAGCTACGGCGGAGATCGGAGTCTATTGTCTTGTGGAGTCCAAAGTATGTACGATTTCCTGCCATGATGCGTCTCCGAATTTCTCTGCTGGTATCGTTATCGGAGGTCACCAGTGAGCCCAAGTAAACAACCACCTCGATTTCGTCACCACCGATACAAACTCGTGGTGGGTGGCTCACATTGACCTCTCTTGAGCCTCTTCCTATCATGTACTTCGTCTTCGACGTGTTGATGACTAGTCCAATCCGTTTAGCTTCGCTTTTCAGTCTGATGTAGACTTTCCTCCATCCTCTCAAAGTTACGTGTTATGATATCAATGTCATCGGCGAAACCAAATAACTGGATGGACTTCGTGAAAATCGTACCACTCGTGTCAATCCCTACCCTTTCGTATTACTACCTCCACAGCGATGTTGAATAGCAGAAACGAAAGACCATCACCTTGCCGTAACCCTCTATGCGTTTCGAAGGAACTCGGGAATGCCCCTGATACTCGAACTACGCACATCACCCGATCCATCGTCGCCTTGATCAACCGTAACAGTTTACCCGAAAATCCCTTTTCGTGCATTAGCTGCCATAGCTGGTCCCGATCGATTGTATCATATGCGGCTTTGAAGTCGATGAATAGATGATGTGTGGGCACGATGTATTTGCGGCATTTCTGCAATACCTGGCGTACGGTGAACATCTGGTCTGTGATAGAGCGTTCACCCATACACCCCGCCTGGTACTGCCTTACAAACTCTCTTGCAAATGGCGTTAGTCGGCGGCATTGAATTTCGGGGAATATCTTGTAGGCGACGTTCAGCAATTTGATTGTGCGATAGTTGCTACAATCCAGCTTATCGGCCTGACCCAGTGCAGCGCTCTAGCCAGTGCCTCAGTTGGACAACCACAGTGGGTTTGTTGTTTTTCTGCTGGTCAATCTCCTCCTGGATTTCCTGGAGATCCGGGGCTTGAAAACGTATGTTCTGCACGCGTGCTCCCAAGTTCGCCACTATGCCGCCATCGTTCTCTGCCACGTCGTCATTCAGGCACTCTTCGTAGTGCTGCTGCCACCTTTGGATCTCTTCACGCTCGTTCGTAAGAAGTTTATGTCCTTATACACACATCAGGCTGTGGCACGCTCCCTTACATGAATGGTTCAGCTTCTCATAAAACTTTCGTGCGTTATAAGCGCGGTACAGATGCTCCGTCTTTTCGCAGTTTCGATCTTCCTGTTGGCGCTTTTTCCTCCGGAAATCAATTTTTGTCTGTCCGCGACCGTTTGTAACGGTCTCGTGCGGTTTTGCAGCAATCTCGCCCATGCTGTATTCTTCTCCTCCACTAACTTCTTACATTTACCGATAAGGAATGCATAATTAAATTATAACACAATTCAATGGTTGTTATTTACAACAACGTTTGTTATAATTAGATAATTCGATAAAAATGTGTCTTCGGTCAGTTTTATTCTATATCGAAATTATAACAACGTTAGTTACGTATATTTTTACAAAATAATTGCCTAAATTTTTTGTAGATATGGGGAAAAAATCGGACGTAATCACCTTCAGTATAACCTAAGTTCAATTCGATATTACTAGCTGGCCAAATTTAATTGCCTACATTATGGATGGAAATCCGTAGTTGTAGCATACCAGATCTTTATCCGTTATGTAGGTAAGGTCAATTCGATATTAAGTAGATTTGGAAGTAGATTTTTGTACCGAAGACTTCCAGGGTGTCTACTACCTGGAAAAACCTGGAATTATCAGGGAATTTCTCCCCACCTGGAAAAAACCTGGAATTATCAGGGAATTCCTGACATAATCAGGGGAATTTCAATACCCGGTGATCATGAATGAAATTATTCCAAAAGATGAAAAAAACATTGAAAATAATTGAATAAATATACCAATCAAATCTATTGAAAATGTAGTGAACGATAATGGATCATTGTTCCGCAAAAAAAAAAACGTTTTACCATCTTCAAAAGAATTCCTGGAGAATTTCCGAAGCTATTCTTGGTGAAATCTAGGAATTTATCCGGGAAATCAATAAGGGATTACTTTGTAAATTCTTTTGAGTATTCCATCGGAAATTCTTTATGAATATAACAAAAATAGGCATGAATAAAACCACCTTCCTTTTGCCAGTGGAGATATATCAGCTTCCACACTGATATTCTTCCCTCCCCCTTCATACGGGAGCTTGGCAGAAGGAAGGTCGTGTGATATGTGCCATCACAAATATTGCCCTCCGCTCGCTTTCAAATCGACTTCTATAAAAACATTCTTCATGCCTGCCGTATCCTAACGGAACTATCAATTCTATAGTTTCGCCTCTAATGCTATCATGAACATGTACGTCCAAGTTTTGGAAGATGATATTAGCATTTCCATATCATTGTAAATCGTTTAACTTCACGTAGAAGTAACACACACGAAATCATTAATTTAGAGATTATAATGTTAGCAGATATGAAAACAAGACAACAGCCGATTTACTGTTTATTTGGCTGCTGTCTTGTTTTCCATTAGCTTACTTTTGCCTAATGTGACCAGACGTCCCGCGTTTCGCGGGACGCTGCGTTTTTCAACTTCGTTTTACGAATTCATTACAATTCATACAGCCTTACAAATATTTTTCCAATTTTTTTTGGGCCAAAATCTATGGGAAATGCATTTTTGGAGGTTCAATTTTCAAGCCAGTGACGCAATCCAGATAGGCGTCCCGCGTTTCGCAGGACGCTTACTGGTCACATTACTTTTGCCAAATGTTTTAGGTGGCAAGGATAAGCAAATCTTTATTGACTTTTCGTATAAATAAATATTTCTCTATTTAGAACACAAATTGTTAAGAAAATTATTTTGAGCTTTTTAGTGGAATGTCTTCACTTGTCATAAGACGAGTTGTCGACTTCAAGTACGAGACACTGAAGACGGCCTTACTGTTGAGGTCGAAATACGTATCTGTCAAGATACAATTAAGTGGTGAAATTCAATGGGATTGTACAAACTCGTCTTATGATCAGGGACGGATTTATGGGGGGCGGGGGCGTCTGTGGCCCCGGGCCCCCACAAATCTTATGTACCAAAACCAACCTTTTTTGTACATTTTGGAGCCCCCACATACCGTCAGCCCCGGGGCCCCCTTCCGGCTAAATCCGGCCCTGCTTATGACAAACAAATTATTATATAAATCAGTACTTCAGAAGAAACGTTTTTATTCAGGCGATGCGCAGTGTTTTTAATTTGTAACAGAAAAAAATTGCCAATTTATGTGTTACGCACTTTATTTATCTGAGAATATGATGCGAAGTTTGAAAATAACAAAACACAACATAAATCCTGTTGACCTATTGTAGAATAAATAGATAATTTGCATTATAAACGGAAGAATATCGTATCATAGTTATAGCCATTGCTCTTCTTTATGCGGGAGATAATTTACAGAATGCAAAATACACATTTGATAACTAACTGTACAACACTTTCTAATATCGAAATCAAACTGCAACTGATTCAGATCCGTATGATATATGAATGACGAAGTTATTTCTCACTGACAACTATCTAAAAACTGTTAAAATAGCTTTTCGGAAATGTTGTTCAATTATGTCCCACTTGCCCCATGTACAGTCACTCTCAAAATTGAGCGTACAGTATGGATTAGTTGATTATATTCGAAAATTTCAAAGGAAATTGAATGGTTAGCTCGGTTGTTTTTAATGCATTTCAATATTCATCCCTTCCTTTAATGTATGTGTACATAAAATTGTTCAATTTTTTTCTCTAAAGTTCATTTATTTGAAAATAATCTCAAAATACGCCTATTAGATGTGACAAAATTGAGCGTACAGCTAATGTTTTTCTATAAAATTTCTTATTATAAACACGAATAATGTATTTTAATATTGTTTTTTCATGATTATATTTATAATAATAAACATCCGCTACTTAAACATTCAATGTTTTGAAATTAAACCATGTTTTAATCAAAATGGCGAACAAGTAAGATGTATAAACAATGCTATTTTACAATTCAATGCTGCTGTTCAAAATAGATGCTTTAAGATATGGATTTCACCAGCATCGTGACTTATATATGATAGATAATCGAAATCGAGCGAGACATACGATAAATTTGGGAAAATTCAGTCGGTAAATGATGAAAGCAGATGTAAACATACAGAGAAAACGACAAATGTTAGGAACGTCATAATTTAAATTTGGTATGTCTTTAACATAAATTTGTTTTAAAGCTCGGTTATTGTCTCAGGTTTATCATTAAGAGTAATATTATTGAATCCAATCATTCACAGTCAAATTCTAAAAGTACAAGGTGCAGTTAAGGTACCGAACAAAAAAAACGCTTTTCAACCCCGTAGAGCACTTCTGATTGAATATTGAAAAGATAGCTTAAAATCGTAATTTCATAATTAAATTTGGATTGAACTCCACGGTCTGTTACCATAAGGAATACAATTGGATGATTTCCATGTGGCGAGTAAAAATGAACTTTTTTAAGAGTTCAGCAGCTTATTTAATGATATCTTGGTGAATTTAAATGATTCAACCAAATTTGTTCCTACAGTGACTGAGTCTTCAAATATATACAGTATACCCCCGCTGATCCGACAAATGTATGGCCGGACTATCGGGGTTGCTCTCGTTAAACCGACTGTCAAATCCATACAAATGAACCAAAACAAAATCACAGCACAAATTTGAAAACTGACAGCATAATGTGTCTAAATGGGTGTTGATACTTTTTAATCCGGAAAATTCCGAATTAGTGAGATCCGGACTAACGAGTCGTCGGATTGGCGAGGTCCGGATAAACGGGGGGATACTGTAATGACATCTTATAATGTATCCGTGTGCTGCTCTTTTATTAATATTATTATTAATGAGTGTCCTGAGCTTATAAGCTACCTATACATCGACTTTTAAATAAAGTTATACTTAATTTGAAATATGCCGTTCCCAACATTTGTCGTTTTCTCTGTATGTTTACATCTGTTTTCATCATTTACCGACTGAATTTTCCCAAATGTATCGTATGTCTCGCTCGATTTCGATTATCTATCATATATAAGACACGATGCCGGTGAAATCCATATCTTAAAGCATCTATTTTGCCCAGCAGCATTGAATTGTAAAATAGCATTGTTTATACATCTTACTTGTTCGCCATTTTGATTAAAACATGGTTTAATTTCAAAACATTGAATGTTTAAGTAGCGGATGTTATTATGAATATAATCATGAAAAAACAATATTAAAATACATTAATCGTGTTTATAATAAGAAATTGTATAGAAAAACATTAGCTGTACGCTCAATTTTGTCACATCTAATAGGCGTATTTTGAGATCATTTTCAAATAAATGAACTTTAGAGAAAAAATTTCAACCATTTTATGTACGCATACATTGAAGGAAGGGATAAATATTGAAATGCATTAAAAACAACCGAGCCAACAATGAAATTTCCTTTGGAATTTTCGAATATATTCATCTAATCCATGCTGTACGCTCAATTTTGAGAGTGACTGTATGTTAAAACTCAAGGGCAAATGAAAATTGCATTTTGGCTTTAATTAAAAATTTCAAATAGTTTTCGATGTCACACAATTATTTAATTGCTCAAAACATTCACTTTCCACATCAATGATAAATTTAGAAACGACTATTTAGTTTGAAATCCATTGAAATAAAATAAAAGTAATAGATTTTCTCGGTAGTTTAAAGTCATGATCAAGCAATAGCATTAGTATGGTGCCTTAAATGGTTTTGATTCCAAATATTTTTGTGTCGGGTGAATTCGTTTATAGTTCTGCTTCATCTTCCTAGAACATTGTTACCATTGAAAACGTTCATCGATTCATCTGCAGTCATAGTACCCACTTACCCCGTTTTTTCACTTGCCCCGGGGTACCTTATTTTGCTGTTAAAATCTATATATGGCACGTTTGTTTTTACCTGGAAATTAATGTAAAACACCTGAAAAAACCTGAAAAAATCAGGGAATCTTTTTTTACAGATGAGTAGACACCCTCTACGTTTGTTAAAATTTTGCTATGAAGGTATCAACCTCTGAATTGTGTTACGGCTAGAGTGATTTTTGATATATTTTTTGTTATTTTAACAATCCAGCCAAATTATAAAACATATCTTTTACCGATTATGGATCGACTGTACACACTCAGTTTTTATATCTGCAGCTCGGCAAAAATCCGCACAGCCGTGCGCCAGCAAAATAAATAACTGATATTCCGGCAAAAATAGTGTTTGTTAGCTGATTTTCGGCAAATTATTTGCTGATTATCAGCAATTTTGACAGAAATCTCGGCAAAAAACATATTTACTGGGGCGCGGCTGTGCGATTCTCGGTAAAAGTTCAACGTTTTGCTGAGATCCCGGTAAAAAAAATTAAGTGTGTACGTTTTAATTATATCTATTGAACGGCGTTACGACACAATCCCCGTGTCGGGTGAATAAAAAACTCGTTGTAATAATTGCAAGACTGAGTAGCCGTTCAATAAATATAAATAAAACATATCTTAACACATATCTTTGAAGTTCAGTGTAGGATCTGTGCTGAAACTTATCAGCAGAGCCTGAACCACTTTGGACTGTTTGGTCGCAATGCCCCGCACAGCTTTCGGTGACATAGTGTAATCTGCCAAATACCTAGTAAACGGATAAGACAAAATCTTGTGTAAATGTAAAATGTAGTAATTTACTACAGTTAGCTTTTGGCAAATCACACTATTGATTGTTTATTGCACTAATTCTTTCTAATTCATTGGTAGGTATCAAATGGAATTATATTTAATAAGAAATAAATTTAGATTCGAATATAGTTACTTAAATTTTTGATTGTGCTGCTAATTAGCATCATTCTGTTTTAGAAAGAGTTAAGTGCATGTCATTGCATATCATAATTTAGATTATCCAGCTTTCCATGCTCGCCATAATGGCGAATGCTATAAAAAGTTGGACGTTAACTGTTTCCCGACACTGAACTGGAATTTTCATCTAGCAAATATTGATGTTCAGCGTTGCCAATGACAGCTAGAAATTTGTTATTTTTCATCAACAAAAGAATCTACTACAGGAATGAAACTTGCCATTTATATTTTCAACTTATTATTGTTCATTGTCTTCATAATCCAATATTTTATTCAGAAACTATCAAGGCTATCTAATAACTCTTCAAAAATTATAAGATGGAGACACCAGCGTAGAACCAATCCATTGTTGATCAATAAAGAAGTGTTCTTCCGCTATTTCATCACACGAATGAAGAAATCACCTGGATAAAAGTACTTGTGCTTTTGATTATATGCACCGGGAGACGAAGGGTGGTTGCATCCATTTACTAGTCAGAAAAGCACTTTCAAGTCTTTCTTTGATATTTATTTTATGAAAAAAGTTGACAAGACCATATTTATCCTGTGTTTATTTATTCACTCGTAGGGTATCTGTTCCATTATTAATAACATGCTCCTATATCAATAACATTCGCAAAACAGGCAATTTAGGCTTAATTTGTGTCGTGTTTTGTTGTTTTCCGGCGTGCTCACTGCTGAAAAAAATCACAAAAATGAGAAATAAAACAACTAGCGCATCAATTCTTTGTTTTCGAGTGGTATTGATTTGGGTACATGGTATGAATTCAAGGAGCAGTTCCCCTATTATTGTCACATTTGAATACTCTTTCAAGTTGATGCACATTCTTGTTAATGACAGCCAAGTCAAACGGAATAATGATTTGAGCGAGCGTTCATTTGAAAATATTGGATCAGTAGTGGGTCAGTTGAAATTTAGATGAAAAAAGCACGAAAATAGGAGGATCACGATCAGTCATGACTCAGAGGATATCTCTATTTGGGAATGAATATCTAACCTTCGAACTGATTAGGTATGGATTAAATTTAGGTAAAACCACAGATAACAGATATTGAGGCTGGTATCCGATACGTGTGTAAACATCCGCAACCGTTAATTCAATTATGTATTTTTAATTGGGACCACGTTTGGCAATCGATTGGAGATGGCGCAAGGATCATTGTTATTGAAAACGCAGCCCGAACAGGGATGCCAGATACAATTTTTAAATGTCTGTGTTAATCTCAGTAAAATGTCTGTATTTGTCTGTATGGGGCTTCAGAGGTATACTGGAAAAAGAAAATGACTCAAAAGCATACGTTGTTGATATAATCTAATATCAAGACTTCAATAATCTGAAATTGGAAATAAGCTTTCGTTCCATGAAATGATTAATAATGTATAATAAAAGTAATTGTAATTAATTTAGTTTCCATTAGCGATTATCCAGCTGAAATTCAGCGGTCACACTCTATCTTTCGAGTCCACCCGGATTCACAAAACGCAAATTTCAATTCTGCGTTTTCCGCCTCAGAGCAGCCTTTGCCCTCTCAATGAGTAATGGAAAATCATCAGGTCTCGATATGTTTGGTTATTTCATCATCAAAACCTTTCCCTACTCCGCCAAAATCTGGTTCTGGGGTTGCTCGACCAAGCATGGTCTGATCGAATCTTTCCGGATGAATGGCGGAAAAACCTCGTTGTAAATTTGCATCCACAAAGACACCATTTCCTCTCGAGATGTCACAATGTACCGGCCTATTTATCTGACAAAAGGAGTCTTCAAAGCCGTGGAAAGGTTTGTAAATCAGTGGCTGTAAATTAGAAGTCGATAATAGGTTCGGCTTTCGCTAACAAGCGTTCTGCCCGGAATACGGCACGGGCACATACTTCGCATATCTGGAAGATGTACTGCACAATGCCTACAACGACGGCAAGCACGCGGATCTAGAACATTACCAAGGCCTTCATCAGGACTTCTAACAGTGGCAAGAATGGGAATTTTCCGGCAATCTCATTGGTTTTACCGGAAGTTGGTAGACTTTGACAACCAGCAAATGCGTTCGAGGGCACGTCCTCATTCCGCTAGTTGGGTGACTAACCCATCTCCAACAAAAAGATTGTAGATGTTCTCGGAGTCTCCATTGATCGGAGACTCTCGTTCCTTTCGCACTTCCGTGAACTCAAAGTAAATTATCGAACCAGAGACAACGTGGTTCGGACCTTGTCTCATCCTCATCGAACCAACAACAGGAGGTCCTTCAATTCCTACGTTCGAGCCGCCTCAGAATTGTTACTCGCAACACCAGCCGAGGCTGGCATTCTGTATTTTTGCCAACGTGCGCTGGCGGCTATTTGCCGCTAGCCGGCTCGTTCGCCGCAGCCACTGCTGGAGAATACAAGATCCTCTCTCCTAGCTGAAAGGGGCCGGAATCGACGCACTACGGTCAGCGGTGAATATAAATAGTTTGCAATTTCCGCAGGGGTGACAATTCCGTGGCTCTAAGAAGGTTGGTGGTTGAGCCACAGATATTTTCCACAACTATGAACACAGGTTTAAGGATGGGTGGAGTCGGCATTGGTGTCACTGGGACCGGTTTTACTATATCGGACCGCCTCCCAACACGCTCTCGAACACGACCTTCCTTCCCTAGGATCCTGGGGCACTGCGGAGTGCCAGGCAACAACAAGGCGTGTCTCCTTGCTGAAGTCGTCAAGGATGTCAAGGTGATGTCAAAACCTGGATGAAGAAAATCATTTGAGAAAACTGGGAAAACTGGACAACTACATTCGTTTACCTCCGGAAAATTAAAGGGACCACATCGGCGTGGACATAGGTTCCCTATTTTGAAGAACAGCAGATCATCTCCCGGCTCCGAATCAGACACAGACGGCCCTTGCATAATTTCGGCAGGAGACCTTTCTGTACTATCTACAATGTCTGTGACGTTAGCATTTTGTCAGTGAATGCTTGTAAAATAAAGTTCTTCCATTCAAGTTCACCTTCGAATTACTTATAATTTACTTATTACAGTAGACGTTATAACTGCAAGTCATTTAACTGCAATGCTTTTTAACTGCAATTCGATAGTTGCAACAGTTTTGCAGTTATCGGACCGCTAAACTTAAAACTGATGTCAAACTTAATGACAACTGCATTGCGCTGCACATTTATATGCACTTTTATTTTGCACATGATTTTTCTGCTTCGGTTTTCCTCCAAAGATATCAAATGTCTGTAAAAGTCTGTAACATCAATCAAAAGTCTGTATAATGTCTGTAATCTGGATGATGTCTGTGTGCAAGACCAAAGTCTGTATAAATACAGACATGTCTGTATATCTGGCATCCCTGAGCCCGAATGCGGTTGTCAAATGCATTGGCTGCGTTCGACGGTTGTTAATCAGCTGCATCCTTATGTACTGCCGCAATCAGTTGAGTAGATGGCAGTAGTGGGCCAACGTATATCAATTCAAAAGTTTACACAGGATTTTCAATAAAATTTGTTCTAGCTTCAATATCTGTTATCTGTGGTAAAACTTTCAATAAGCCATTTTATGAGACAGATTCGAACAGCTGATCGAAATTTTGAGTGAACGGCTCGGTCTTTGTTTTGGTAAATTTGCATGCAAACCATCATCATTTCGTCATCATCATAATCATTTCATTCCATTTTCGCAAATGTTCCTTACAAAATGTAAATATTAGTGTTAGGTCTCCTGTCATTTGGGCTTTCTATAAAATGGCTTATATTCGTGCTGTCGAGAATTTCAGTCGTCCACTTTGGTTTACCAGTGTGCCACGTAAACAGATCAAGTTCGCTACAATATTCATTTGAACGCCCAAAAGAATTAAAAAAGATACTAAATACCTGAAACGAAATAAAAATTATTAATTTTAAAGAAAGAGCTTAACATTTAAATAGGTTTCATATTTATACAAGTACTTCTCGTTGAAGAAAAACAAACAACATGATTGTTAATGATATGGAAATTCCAAACTTTGACGTAGAGTAGAGTGGGGCAAGAGTGCGCGTGGGGTAAGAGTACGTTTTCGATTTTTTGTAGTAATAAAAAAAGATAAACTAGCAGCACTGCATCAGTTTGGTAGGTATTCTGACCAACTATTTTCATGTGTAATTGTAAACGATTTGAATAAACAACAAGGGAGATATGGAGTTAGATAACTTTTTGGTCATTTTTCTAAAAATAATTGGATTTCCGCAACTAGTATTTCATTACCATATATACGTTCAATCAGGTGAACATTATACCATTTCGATAACCTATTGCTTAGAGTACTTTATGGTACATAACACCACTCCGCACACTGGTTCAGAAGCCCCCAAAACGTGCGTTTTTTAGTTTTCGACCTGAAAACTACATTTTAGAGTCATGATGTCTTCGGAAGAGTTGAAGGATGTTTCTTGAGCTTTCTTTTGATAAGAAAATATCAATGATCTATCTACCTTGAAGGGCGGTATGAAATAAAAAATTTACGCAGATGTACAAAAGCAGTGGTTGTTCTCTGCAATATTATAAAGAATGTGAATCTGAACATCTTTTCTGAAGACACAATATTGGACAAACGGTTTCTAAGGAATTAGAGCACGTTTTGTATGAATAACCCCCAAAAATCATATTTTGAGCATAACGTTTTTGGAAATGATTTTGGCACTATGGTTTATTCTAGAAAGTTGTGCATAATGACAAAAAACATGTTTGTCTAGAAGACTACTTTGATCTATCTTGAAACCTGTCAAAGTTATTAAGGAATCTTTAGAAAAAATAGTAAATTTTCACATCAACACACCATGAAAAGCGGCAAGAGGCGGCAAGCCAAACAGCCACCATCTGAAAGATTCGGTTTTAAGCTACCGAATGCACAATGTTTTGTTTTGTTCCGTCGTGTTCCACTATTGTTTTGAATCGACTTAAAATAGTCCTTAATGTACGTTTTTCAGTACAACTGTTACGAAAACAATTAAAAAGTGGCTAACATGATTAGTTATTTATTGCATGGTTACAATCTCGACAAATGACAGCCTTAAATGTGGCTGTTTCGTCTTGATGGAGATTGTTACTATCCAATAAATAACCAATCATGTTAGCCACTTTTTAATTGTTTATATATTGTGGATTTACTTGACCAATGGATTCGAAGGTCGGTTCACTTGCCTATTTCAAGCGTTCCCTTTTCCAGCAAGGTTTGCCAAACTCAATAAATGTTTGGTAGATTACCTTGTTTTTTGCTACTTGTCTATCAAAACAGATGTCAAAACATCGGAAATAGAAAGAGAAGTCCGAGGTAAACACCAAAAAGCTCACCAAAAAGTCAGTGTTGGCAGATTTTACTATGAAGACCACTCAAAATAATTGTCACTTCAATTCCACTATAAAAAGTCATGTAGACTTTAAAAATCTAAACTTTCATCGGCCTTGCTGGAATCAAATAAAACTTACTCAAATCAAAAGTGCATCTTAATAAGAAATGTAGTGGAATCCATTAGAAACAATAGAAAATAATATCTATATACTCTTCTAGTGAATTCTACTTAAAATGAATGTATGAAAAATATATGAGTGGGGTTCTCAAAGCGAAATATATGTTTATCAACTATCGCTAATGAAACATTCTGCAAAAGCATTATGAGAACAATTTGCGAAGCAAAATGTTTGAGTATGAAATAGTTTTCTACTCCTATTTTTGTCCTCGTCCGCTTCTAGTGGACGGGATACATTAATAGGGATACTAATAGGGATACTATAGGGATACTTTAGAAAAAAATTATCAAAGTTTCACTTTAAATTTAAGTACATGGCCAAACAAAAATACACTGAAATTTTATTTTATTTTCTAGTGAATTGAGAATAATGAGTGCCATCACTAACAAATCATTTAGCTTTTACATACGAAACTACATGGAAAATATCTGCATATGTTTTCAAGTAGCTTCTAAGTGAACATTATTTTGAGTGACGGGTGGGAAGGTGAAAACGGCGATTTCAACGACCGTTCAAGGAGCGACTATTTTGAACGGTCGGGTCCTATAGGGAAATCCAAGTAAAATAACAATTGTACTGAAAAACGTATATTAAGGACTATTTTAAGTTGATTCAAAACAATAGTGGAACACGACGGAACAAAACAAAACATTGTGCATTCGGTAGCTTAAAACCGAATCCTTCAGATGGTGGCTGTTTGGCTTGCCGCCTCTTGCCGCTTTTCATGGTGTGTTGATGTGAAAATTTACTATTTTTTCTAAAGATTCCTTAATAACTTTGACAGGTTTCAAGATAGATCAAAGTAGTCTTCTAGACAAACATGTTTTTTGTCATCAAGTACAACTTTCTAGAATAAACCATAGTGCCAAAATCATTTCCAAAAAAGTTATGCTCAAAATATGATTTTTGGGGGTCATTCATACAAAACGTGCTCTAATTCCTTACAAAACCGTTTGTCCAATATTGTGTCTTCAGAAAAGATGTTCCAATTCACATTCTTTATAACATTACAGAGAACAACCACTGCTTTTGTACATCTGCGTAAATTTTTTATTCCATACCGCCCTTCAGGGTGGATAGATCATTGATATTTTCTTATCAAAAGAAAGCCCAAGAAACATCCTTCAACTCTTCTGAAGACATCATGACTCTAAAATGTAGTTTTCAGGTCGAAAACTAAAAAACGCACGTTTTGGGGGCTTCTGAACCAGTGTGCTCCGGTTGGTTTTCCAAAAAGTCAAAACCATTACTTGAATATTTTTTGGGACTGTGGGGTAAAAGTACGCAGGAACCGGTGGGGCAAGAGTACGCATATAAATCTTCAAGTTATAAAGTCAAACCCGTATCTCCGGCCGAAATAAGACTTCTTCCAAAGCGTAAACATCCACAACTAAGAAAAAAGGGACAGAATTTGAAATTATCACAAGTTTTTAGGATAAGTTGAAGTAATTCGGTGTTAGAAAGGACTTAGTGAACAAAGCACTGAAGCGAAATAATGAAATTGTATTAGGACTTGTTGTAAACCTAAACATAGTACGAAAACACAATTCCTCGCTTAACTTTTCAAAAGGTCCTAAGTAACATGTTTTTCATGAATTAATTTGAGTACTGCAATCAAAAGCTTTCATGTTATTCTGTTGATTGCGCTATTCAAATTAATTCATGAAAAAAATGTTACTTAGGACCTTTTGAAAAGTTAAGCGAGATTTCATCTAAATGATAATTTCATTCAATCAAAAGAAACATTCATAAATTACGCAACGTTTAGCTGGGAGGGGTTGTGAGAAGTGTGACGATCCATATAATTTTTAGAGGATTCATACAAATAGTGTAAGATAGGGGAAGGGGTGATGAAATAGCCAAATTTTACATTACGTGATTGGTGGACCTTTGGTGGACCGTGATTGGAAAATGCCTTTGTATATGCCACGTGAAACCTGATATATATTTTTACCTCTGTAGTTTTTTGTATATATAAAAAACAATGGTTTTTCGAATGAAAGTGCACATTTTTAGGACCCCCTCCCTCTTTAAGAGTTGCGTAATCTTTAAACATTCCCTAATATATGCTCATTAAACATCAATTAAATGTTATTAACTCTTATTTGTGTCAATATATACTTAATGATTGGATTAATGGATAAATTGGATAAATGCGTACTCTTACCCCACCCGATGCGCACTTTTACCCCACCGGTGGGGTAAGAGTGCGTTTTTCACTTGTCTTGCAATAAGGGTTCTACTAAAACGAATTTGAATAATTTCAATATTTTTTCCACTGATGATGAAGGAAGAGTATATGAATCATCGACACTGATTTGATGTGCAGAAGCTTGCTTCATAAGGGCCACATGATCGATTGAAAACTAAGTGCGTACTCTTGCCCCACTCTACTCTACATGTTCATTATAAGCTATTTTATAAAAAGCTCAAATGACAGGAGACCAAACACTAATATTTACATTTTACAAGGAACATTTGCGAAAATGGAATGAAATGATGATTACTACATACTGGCGAATTGATGATGGTTTGCATGCAAATTTACCAAAACAAAGACCGAGCAGTCCACTCAAAATTTCGATCAGCTGTTCGAACCTGTCTCGTAAAATGGATTATAGAATTAGAGTACACTGAATTTTGTTTTTACACGATTTACATTTTCTCAATTTTGCACTCATCCTGAATGTTCAACGCATATCAATTATCATGTGATTTTTCTTTGATTTGTTCAGGATTTTTTAAAATATGTTGCAAAGATGTATATTTGGTGGTAAATTGAAGACACACAATCAAAAACACGAGCGAAAAAAAATCGCGTAAAAACAAAATCCTGTGTATATAATTGATAGTTCCGTTAGGATACGGCAGGCATGAAGAATGCTTGATAGAAGTCGATTTGAAAGCGAGCGGAGGGCTACATTTGTGATGGTATATATCGCACGACCTTCCTTCTGTCAAACTTCCGTATGAAAGGGGAGAGAATAATGTCATGGTGGAAGCTGATATATCTCCACTCTGCCGTAATCTGGAAAAGTGACGTAACAGCCATTTTACAACATGCATGTTTTCTATTTTTCTGTTAAAGAGCTCGATGAGTAGTACTCGTTAACACCATTTTTAGAAAATGGCGTATACGTCACTTTTTCAGATTACGGCAGCACTCGCTTCAGATTCCACACTAATATTCAATGAACTATTTGCAGCACCGTACTCTAGATCAATCTTCGTGCGTTTGTTTTGTTTTCCTCAACAGCTGACCTAAAATTGTATTCAAATGATTTTTTTTTACATTTCCCCGATAAGTCACCAACTGTTTATATACATATACAAACCTTGCGGAACCCAGAACGAATCAATTAAGGAGAAAATCTTGCTAATCGGTCAACCCGTTCGCGAGTTAAATCGTCAGGAAGGAAACTGGCAGACATGCGTTAAAAATGTTCTCTATGCGCGCCCCCCACTTTACGAAATGCCGAAAATTGGCGTTATATCCCGTTATATATTGGCGTTGTTGTCACCAAGCGATTATAATTTGCACTTTAAACAAAATTCATCTCGGCTGAACCATCGCTTTCATGAAATTGTGATACTTGAAAAAAACTATTGATTTTCAATAATTCGCCTTCGCAGTCATAAAGAGTAACAAAACCAAATCAGAATATTGACGAATCCAAGAGATAAAAAGAAGAAGACATGCGATGGTGAGAAACAACAAAATCGTTCATGTTACATTAATTAGTTTTTAATTAGAACACCTTTAGAATTTTATACGGGCGTTTTAAAATCACCGCCGTATACTTCGCCATGAACGATTTTGTTGTTTCTCACCATCGCATGTCTTCTTCTTTTTATCTCTTGGATTCGTCAATTGACAAAATTTCACTTGGCTGCCACTGATGCCATCCATGCGAAAAAAATATGTGTAGCATCTCCTTCCGGCGTGCGTTCGTGATTCTGATACGGACGGCAACTTTCTGGCGTCGCAAAGTGGTTAATATGCACTTTAAACAAATTTCTTCACACAACAACCTTCCCCTGTATAAAATGATGGTCCTGAAAAGATATTGGTCCTGCAACAAAACCAAAACCAGATAGCCATTCGATAATTTGCCGCTAAACCGCTACAGATGCATAAACCACCGCCATCGATGCTAGGACCGCTACCAACGTCATCGTTCTGTGCGCTCTCCGCGACTTCTTACCGTGGATCATCGTACAGAAATAAAGCGCGAATAGAGATACCGCAAAATATTACGCATAGCAAGAAAAATTTGGAACCCTGGAAAATCCAAAGCGCCTCCAATGAATATTTTCCAGGCTAGTGATCAAAGCAGCTAATGCTAGATTTGCGATGTTTTGTTTATATTTATAATTATGACATTGCTAGAAAATATGCTTTATTGAACAGAAAACACATAACGGAGACGAGCCAGCCTCGGGCTGAAAGTCTCTTTAATAAAGACACAAAAAAAAAGAAAACACATAATTTAATGAAATGTTGAAAAGCTTTGAAATTTTATGTGTCTCAAGGGTCAGCAGAAGCACTGCGATTTGTGGCAGGATTTGACTGCGGGCTCTGGTAACCTTTGGCAGGGTGTTTCTGTATGTACCTGCAAACTGGCTCAACTAAACGTTTCGCTCAGAACGCACTAGTACAAATCTTGGTATTGAGTGGGTCTCTTAACCAAACTGACACGAGGACCTTTCAAGGAAAGAGAAGGTCGTTTCATGTTCAATAAGACGCCGTAAAACCAATTATTACGAATAGTGTAAGCGCTTTGGGACGTGTGACTATATGGAAGCATCATTTCAAATTTGATATGAAGTTGAGATTATGTAAAATACTTCATTGATTAGCTTCCCTAAGAAACTGAACCACTGAAAATAAAATTCAAAACCTAGACAGAGAACTAATAATTGATCTTTTTGTGTTTATGGGCACTCCATCAAATGATTGGATTGCATGACAGTTGATTTGCTTTAATAATTTGAGCTCAATTCAAAGCACACTATGCATGATTTGTTCTATGCGGGGATTGTCCTCTGCGCGTTATTTCCGCGGAGCTATCCAAATTTTTCTTTTTCTCCGTAATAATCGTTTACTTCGATTGATCGATTCATCATCGATTAGTTTTGAATCGATTACTTACAAAGATTAAGCGGTTCAATAATCGACAAAAATCGAGAGTAATTGATTAGTCATTATTCGATTAATCGGTATTTTACGACATCTCTAAGCACGAACCATGGGCCTTTTTATACCAGGAAAAAATGAAACGGTGGGTCACAAGCAGGGCTGACAATAGTCATTCTCGTCGTATGAAGAAAGCGAAAAAGATTTAGTCTTCGTCATAACATTGCACGACGCAACACAAAAGATATTTTAGTTACTAGATAAAGATTGTCGTTGTCGTCGCTGTCCGGAACATCTTTTGCTGGCGAGGATAGGGGAGCTAAATGTCAAAGAAGAAAAATCCATACGATTTGACAGGTATGTAACACACATGTTTCGGACAGCAGAACAAAGGGAACAGAAGCGACAATCTTTATCTAGTAACTAAAATATCTTTTCGCAACACCTATTCGTTTTCTTCGCGCCGCATGCATACCACGACGATAGTCGCGCAACCAAAAGTTATGACGATTTTTGTCGTAACTTCTTCACACAATTGATTGCATGTCATTATAGACGAACTGGTTAAACACAAAATGGCGTCTCAAATAAACAAATCGTAGGAATTTTGGCAACATAAATGTATCGGTAACACTCATAATGGAACGTACACACGGTCAAGCAGTTTGACCAACATTGACTCCACCTCTCGTTTGTTCCAACATCCATCAAGTTTTACCAACAGCGGCACGAACAATCAATTTATTCGACCAACAATATCACACACGAACGACCGGAGCGCTAACTTGAGCATCAACCATCAAAAAATATATGGGGGTTTGTGCAACTTCACTACAAATGCTCAAACATGTTCGGCGAACCTTGACTCCACCCCGACAACTCAAACCAAAATCAAACCGTTTTAATTTTTTCCAACCGAGCCGCCAACTGTCAAATGGTTGTTCGAACAACTTCACACACGTTCCAACAAAGCAGCAACCGAAGCGTTTTCTTGGGGGTGGAGTCAATGTTCGTCGAACTGCTTGACTGGTGTGTACGTAGCATAACGCTTTCATACGTTACTTCAAACTCATTATTATAAAGGACTAGCAGAAAATACCCAGCTTTGCCCGGGTGTTGCTATCGAAATTAACCAATCTGTCTGTTTTATATCGTCATGTGAAAGTGTCCTCTCAATAAACTGAACCTTAATGGCTCTATTAACGTTCAAAATCTTACATGATTTCGTGACGGTCCCCAATATTAGACTCTGATTTAACATCCAGTTCCTTCGGGTAAGACGTTGTCCAACGTCAAAATGACATGGGACAACTATGCTTGGGACGGCAGTGTAGTTGAAGAATCGGCCATTGATCCTCAGCTTACACATCCTTGCGTTTTGGCTGCCACTCAATCACCCAGTGGTGCATCTCGCCCAGCACTATGAAGCCGATTCCCAGGTCATTGATAATGCCACAGCTTTGTTAGAATGTAGCCGCTCGATGGTCACTTTTCCACACTTTCTGTTCTTTCTGTTATGTCCAGCAAATTTCCTGCAGCACTCGAAGTTGTGGCTATGTAATTTATCGTAGATTATCCTATCGTCAATAATGATTGATTTTGCAGGCGACATATTGCGCCTGCGCAAACCTCCTGTCTTACCAAGGTTGTCGTGTCTTCCTAAAGTCCCACGTGGTCCCACCCAACACCAGGAACTGGGGTAGTGTGCTGGAGCGGCACACTGTAGCTTTGGTGGGGCCTGCTTGAGGACACATGTAGCTTTTTGTAAATGTCGAATGTCAGCACATCCTAGGCAAGTTTAGGACAGACAAACACTAAATTCGGATAAACATTTTATTCTCAAAATTGTAATTTCTACTTTATAATAATTATTTTATTGTATGTCATCGTATAAAGACCAAACAAAATACGACTCTGCCTTTCTTCGGCTGATGTCATCACGATCGTACTTATTTTCTCCTGTGACAACACACGGAGAATCACGCACGATCGCGTCTTTCTCAGCGGTAACGCTTTTCTCACGATCGGTGTCGAATCTTAAAAGTTAAAACCAACTGCCGTTCGGTGCCGAGATTCAGTCTACTTCGGACGACGGTGGAAAGTGAATCTTGTTTGGCAGTTCCCCCGAGAAAGCGAAGCCGAGTCATTAACTAGCAGCGAGGAACCGCGCCGATCCTCTCTTCCTACATATTGCTACACTATATAAAGAGCCGTGCTTTAATCCTATTCTTCAATCGTGGCTACCTTAGTGGAACATTACCGCACCGGCACCGGCAGCAGAAGCAGCACCAATATGGACGACACAATCGACGAGGAAGTGATCTCCGCCGGCGCTACCATCACGGTGGAGTTTAGGTGAGCCATTTATATCTTCACCGGTCCGTGTGAGTGGAGTGAGCGAGTGTGAATTTGCCAAAAAATTTCCGCGTACGTGCGCCAGTGTCTGTTACGTGAAGATCTGAACTAGTTGGGAAGATCAAAGGAAAGCATTCGGGTTGGTGGTCGCGGCTTGAAGCAAACTGTTATCATCATGTTGGGTAGTTGTGTATGGGATGAACGTTGATAACGAAAACAAGAAGTAGAAAGTGTGAGGTTCTAATTTTAATCAAGTGATCTTTTGTCCATTTCTTACATTCGCTTACATATTCGGCTAACGATTTGACTCGACGCGGTGAACAGCGGTGGCGCAGAGACGTTGTTCGGTGGCATCAAGGAACATGAGGTTCCGCTGGATGGGTCCAAGATTGGTGAGTACGAAAATCTACGTTGTTTATTTTCTTGGAGTTGTAAAGTAGGCGTTGATAGACTTTTACGACTGTACTATGGGATTCTCAGTATGAGGTTATTCACAAAAATAGATTAATGGGAGCAAATTTGTTTGGCGCAGGTAGATCGGTAAAATTTTCCAAATGAATCTTCGTTTGTTAGCAAGTTATGACTCAAACGATTCATACGCGTTTTACAGTATCATGGGTCTGCTAAGGATTTGTCATGTTATTCAAATAAAAATCCTTTGGTCTATATTCTAACATCTAACTTATTTTTAAGCAGTTAAAGTTTTGAATTACTAGGAAACACAAAACTCGGCAGAAGATACCTTTGTTTTATACCTCAAAGTTTTCACGGTATTTACTAAACAGTTTTCAAACTTAAAACCTATTTTTGTAAAATCCTTGTAACTTTTAAATGCGTTATTGAAAAGGACTGGTTCACAGATTGACTATATGTTCAAACTGGTAAGAAAATTACAGCGAAATCGATCCAGAACTAGACCATCAAACTTGACTAATGACTATTTTGCATGATTAATGGCTAATGCACCTATTATATTGTCCAGCAGTGTACCTGTGCTGGAATAATTTGTTGAAAAATAATTTAAAAAACGCTCAGTTGTCGAGTTGAGTTAATTGGTGTGGGTTAGGAAAACCGAATGTACGCTGTTTTCAGAGAAAAAGTAGAATCACAAAAAATTACCACGGCAGATATAGCTAATAGAATTCAAAATAATTTAAAAAATACGTTTTGACTTATTTTGGAAATGGTTTATTACACGAGATTAGAAATGCAATAAACATTAGTATCATTTTTTTTCTCGAATTGATCCCGGAAAAGGTCTTATTTCTTCCGGGATCAATTCGAGATTTATTTTTATTTTTTTCATTTGTTTTGCATTATTAAATTGTTCTTATTTGACCTGATGTAAAGGTAACAGGTTCACGTGTAGTTAATAAATTACAATTATAATTTACAATCATATAAATATATCTACAATGCAGATAATCAAAAGTCTAACCTGATGCTCAATTTTTTTCCAAATAGGGGGAATGACGGCTTTGGCAGGTTTTGTTTTATTTTTGGCAGGGGTTTTTTTTATGAATGACTATGCTCAAATTTGGGCTAAACAATCTTTGCATATCAAAGAATATTGTGGCCAAATTTCATAAAATTTGGTCGACAAAAACCCCCCTGACAGTAATAGAACAAAACCTGCCAAAGCCGTCTTTCCCCTTACCTACATATCATTTTGAAATTTTTAAAATTATTCGGCGAATTGCATCCAATATCTCGCAATGGAAATATTTTCTTTTTTAACATTTCTCCTAGCGTATGCAGTATTGACCCGATTTTGTCACTCCCCGATTTTGTCAACCCCGAATTTACCACGCTTTCGGCCAGATTTTATCCAGTGATGGAAATACTCGCTTCACGAGTAAGAAACGAGTGTAATTTGGCCTTAACAAAAACGCCGCATACGCGCGAACCTGCTGCTTTCAATTTTTCTGGTGCTTGCTTTGTTCGCGATTAAGGGTACCGTGCTGTGCCCTTATTCCGTTCACCTAAGACACTGAGCTATGTCCTTCTTCTTCTTCTTCTTCATTGGCATTACATCCCCCACTGGGACATTGCCGCCTCGCAGCTTAGTGTTCATTAGCAACCCTATAACCAGAGACCGGCGGAGTGAAAAACTGTCGAAATGGCAACGTATGAAAATGCATGAAATCGTGAAAACAATACTGGCAGCACTTGAACTTTTTGCTTGCTTCTTATGGATGCAAAAAGTAAACAAGTCGAAATGGAACCGCTTTTGACGGTTCGATTGGAAACAAGATGGCGTCTTCGCCGATCTCTTATTCTAGTATTTCTAGTGTTCATTAAGCACTTCCACAGTTATTAACTATGTCCTAAAACTCTCAAATATAGCCGTTAAGTATTTTGAAGCTGCGATTTCGCTACATTGTGTCATTTTCTATATACAATTGAATATTGTCCTAATACTATATATAATAGCCCTGTTTGCCTGTCCGGTGACTAGCCAAACAGACGCAGCACGCGGGGAAGTTCTCACAAAAAAATAAAATATTTGACACTGTAATTCTTTTTTTACTATCATATGCAGAAAACAAAACCAGTGACAACCTTAGACAACCAGACACAGCATTTTAGGAAAACAAAATCACAGACAACAGACGTTGAAAATTTTGATTTTTTTTAATGCACGAATTAATGAGCCGTTTATATTGAAAACAAAAAAAAACTTGCCACGGGCGCTACTGCGTCCACAAATGAACTAGTATTTAATATTGTCCTAATTCCAATCATCTGAAATGGCATTGTTCCTGATTCCGTTCATTCGTGTTCCTACCCGAATTGAAAGGTATTATTTAACTATTTTTCTAGTTATCGTTTTTAGATCAAAAAGAATTGAAATTGAATTTTAAATGGAAACATAAAAAATATCAAACGATAATTATACCATAAATAATATTTACGATAGCGTCAATAATAATTTGATTTTGGACGATACACTGAATGGGTTGTTAAGTATCGTTAGCATTCAAAAAGGCCTATTTTTCCTTATATTTTTGTCAGGCGATTTTACCATATATCGTTAGTTTATCATCATTTCTTGTCCTGCGATGATTCGGATTATAATTGTATTCAACAAAAAAGATCAGTAGTATGGTTTTTGAAATTAAATTATGGATCAAATAAAGATTCCATGGTTAATTCAAATTAAAAGAGGTATAATAAACATCAAAATATATGATAGCCGTATTAAATTTTGTATAATATTATTTTAAGAAATATGATACAGAATATGATAGTTGAAGACCACTACCGTATTAAATTTTGTATAATATTATTTTAAGAAATATGATACAGAATATGATAGTTGAAGACCACTACCATTCCTGTAATCATTGCTTTGGATTTTGTTTTCCTGGTTATTCAGTTCATACAATTATTTTGCACAAAACAAGTTTTAATAACATTTTATTTATTATCTCATACATTTATTATATACATTTTCTGAACAAATCTAAAAAATCGACGTATGATTTTGTTTTTATAAATGCACTATTTAGCCATAGTATACGCTGACTGGTTCATACAATACCTATAAAAGGATTCTTAGTCGTGCCAAATCTTTGTCCATGTTCAGTGGATATCCTGTTCTTGGTTCTTGCATCAGCGACTAATAACATGTTTCGGTGGAGCTGCATGTTTCTAGAAAATATGTCAAAGAAAACAATTATTGACTGTTATATGAATATGGAGTCCAGGGCAATCATCTGTGCCCTGACTTCTTGATAATAGCAGCCCAATTCGATACTATAATTATCAGCCAGTCACAAGACAGAAGAATTATATGATCGATTGTGGGGCATGTAAACACTTTATAGAAGATCCATAATAAACTTTTCTTACCTTTGCAAGCCTTTTTCGCGTTTCAGTTGAATCCGCAAGTGTAAAGGCGAACCGTTTTTTCCCTTGTGGGAGCTGTTATTTCTGAAAAAAAAAACAGTAAATATATTCTTGCATTTTTTACCGTATAATTTAATTTTAACTTACATGTATTATAATTCGATTTTTGCAGTTTTTGGCATGCAAATTTCCTATTTAAATAAATCCACATCGCCTTGCACATCGCCGTGGACTTCAAGACAAAATATCAGATAATCCTCACTACAACATGTATAATCTGTAAATCATTGTATATGATCGGGTCGTTATTTTTGGTAATCATATAAATGTTCATGTATCATACAGTTTATGATTATTATAAGTGAAATGGAAAACTTATAATATCAACTATTCGGCGTACAATTTATTTCTATTCGTGTAATTCCAATCAGACATATTTTTTCTCACAAATTTATCTTTTCATTCATTATTATTGCAAATAAAAAACTTAAAATGTTATTTTCTTCTAAATTTAAAATACAATGAATGATATTCCCTTAGTTTAGTTGAGTTGGCTATTTTTTCCTTTGTTTCACTATTCGAGTTCAACATGAACATTAATGCTAGCTGTCCAGTAGCATTAGGTAGCACAGATAAGGACAGATACGATTCACTATCACAGTTTCCCAATTTATCCTCATCGTAATTTTTACTTTAGCCTGGATAATTAGCATTAGCATTAGCATTGAGCAATTAGCACAAATTCGTAGGTGGTACAAGCCAAGACTATTGTATGAGAGTAGAATCACCTTCAACCGTTACCACAGATATTGATTTGGGACTAATTACTATCTCTTAGTCAGCGGTTCTCAACCTTTTTCTTGAGAGGTACCCCTTCTTGTTTTTGTATTCATTGAGGTACCCCCTATTTTAATAAGCATAACTCATAAGATTATCTTGGAAGAGTGCTTTCGAACCTATTGAAAAGAGACTTTTGAGCATCTTGAAATGACGTTTCTGAACCTTTTGAAAGTAGGCTTCCAAGCCTTTTGAAAGAATAATTCCGAGTCCCTCAGAGGCTTTCAAAAGGAGGCTTCCAAGCCACATGAAAGGGATTCGAGCCTCTTGAAAGGAGGCTTTGAGGATCCTGAAATAACGTTGCTGAGCCGTGACTTCTTGAAAGAAGAATTCCGAGCCACTCGAAAGGAAAATTCCGAGCCACTTGAAAGGGGGCTTCCGAGCATCTTGAAACTGGGCTTCCGACTCTTTTGGCTAAAAGGATTACGAGCCCCTCGAATGGAGGATTCTGAGCCCCTTAAAAGTGAGCTTCCGAGCCTCATGAAAAAGGGTCTTTGAAATGAGGCTTTGGGCATCTTGAAATGACATTTCTGAGCCTTTTTAAAGTAGGCTCCTAAGCTTCTCGAAGGAAGAATTCCGAGCCCCTCCAAATGAAGTTTTCGAGCCACTTGAAAGGGGGTTTCAGAGTCTTTAGAAAGTAGGCTTCCAAACCACTTGTGGGGATTGGCTGAAAGAATTCGAAGCCCGTCTAAAGGGGGGCCTCTTAAAAGGAAGCTTTCGCGCCTAAATAAAAGGGAATTTCGAGCCTAAAGAAAAGACGATGCTTTTAAAAAAAGGCTTCCAAGCTTCTCGAAGGTAGAATTCGGACCCCCTTTGAAGGAAGTTTCCGAGCCACTTGAAAGATGGCTTCCGAGTCTTTTGAAATTGGGCTTCTGATCCTCTTGAAAAAGGGCTTCCGAGTCTTTTTAAAAGGAGCTTCCAACTCTCTTAAAAAAGAGGGCTTCCGAGTCTCATGGAAGGCTTCCTACCCTTTCAAAAAATGCTTCCAAACCACCTGAAAGGGGGCTGGCTGAAAGAAGAATTCTGAGCCCCTCGGAAGGAGGTCTCCAAGTCGCTTTTGAACCGCGTAGAAGAAGGCTTCCAATAGTTTTTTTTTCAAAGCCTTCATCCTAACCTTTAAATTTAATATTTCAATTATGGTGCTTGGGAGGATTCTTTCGAACCGCATAGAAGAAGGCTACCAAGAGCTTTTTTTTTGAAACCTGAACCTTCAAATTTAATATTTTAGTTAAGAAGTATATTCTTAACAGATTTCATAATTTTGTTTCGATTAAGTGGATTGTTTTTGAAGATTTCTTTGATATTTTGTCCCACAGCCCTTCATGCACTGTGTGGGCTGTGGTGGATATGGTTCGATATGTTTTAGTTTACTAATTGCTATGCATATTATGTTTAATTCAAAGTCTTGGAATATAAATTTATACAATTATTATAACTACACCAATATTACACCATGTACCCCAGGTTGAGAACCACTGTCTTAGATGGAAGCAATGCACTCTCCAATAGTCGTGATCTGCCCTGGCCACGTCCTTGCGAATGCTGAGGAAAGGGAAGGATGGTTAGTTGGACACCTACTTAAGAAAGATGCAGAGAACTCTACGACCTCTCATAGGTGCCACGGGAGGTTTTGGGATTGTGTGGAAGGTTATAGCAACAGTAGGAATCGTTCTGGTAGAACGTGAAACACAGAAAGAACTAAGATGGAAATTCAAAGTAGGAAAGGGACGAGCCTAGAATTGAACCCACGACCTCCTGCTTATAAGGCAGAAGCGGTAGCCGCTAGACATTTTTACTTTAGCCTGGATAATAGGCCTTTAATTTTAACATGAATCTTCCAAAACAGTGTCTCTGTTTGTTTGGAATTGTTCGTATCCCTGTTTCGTTCAAATGAATGTTTATTTGTTCTTCGGAAGCTTTTTTAACATTGTCCAGTAACCACTTCACAATTCGTCATTCTCCATCAACTGAAAAAAACTGCGTTTTCCCGACATGAATTGAAAAACGTTTCCATAAAACCATTTTGCGTAGAGTTGTAAATGGAGCTCTTTTCAGTCTGACTGCTTGCAGGATAGAATTTCTAAAGTTCATCATGCATATGATCCAGACCCATAGAACGGAATAAGGAACATGTTGATTTAGATGTGCCCTGATTCTGGTCAAGATATTTTTCACTTTTTAGCATTTTATATCGGAAAAATACAGACAACGATTAGGTAGTACACTTCAGTGTTACTGTTTTGTTTCAAATTCAGAGCAAATTTTCATTTTGTTGAAATTTTAACTGTTTATCGCTAAAAATGACGCTGATTTTCATTTCATTTCATGCATACATAACCAAAAAAAGTACAAATAATATGTTTCTTCTATTTTTATACAAAAATTCTTCATTATTTATTATTTTGTCTTGAGTGAACGGAATTAGGGTTCCCCCAAACACACGCGACACGACAATCGCGACGCAATTCTATCGCATGGCGACTGCGATTCTGTCGCCGTCGGGGGTCTGATGTTTTGGTTGTGTTTTCGTAGTGTAGATGCAGTCTCCTTTCTTCTGCTTGTCGTTTATGGAGCTGTCAGTGTGGAACGCACCTATCTCTTTCTTTCCCATGATTCTTCTTATGGCTGTCAGTGCGGAATTTTCTATGTTGGCTACGAAATGAACTGTGGTAGAGGTATACAAGTGTCAGTCCCGTGGTCGCCGTTGGTATGGAAGCGTAAATGGAACATTGCCTGCAGCGACCCAGGAAATGTTCCATTTACGCTTCCATTGTTGTCGCCATCGCGGTGATGAAATCGCTTAGGTTTGGGAGATCCTTTAAGCACTGATTGGAATAAGGGCACAGCACGGTAGAGCAAAGACAGAAAATATGACAGTATTTTGTACACGAGTAAAAGTCGCGGTCGCGAGTTTTTGTGGTTTTTTCGAATAGAATGAATAAATTTAAATCTAAATGAACACTATAACAACAAATAAGTGTTTTCTTGCTCGATAAACATGTCCTGATGTTTGTTATGCTATTCTGCAAATTGACCCGATTGACTCGCGAAGCTTCACAAACGTTTTTCGGGTTTCTCAGCGAGTTAGTAGGTAGGCAAAAAAGGCGAAACAAATGTTCGTGAGTATTTTGCATTACCTATTTCTCGTTTTGGGGGGTAAGCTCACCGATTTTTATCACGTCCCGATTTATAACGTTTTCGATCTGATTTTGTCACCAAAACAAAATTGAAAATTTAGCCGTTGTATTGACGTAGGACTTACGTCTTTCTTTACTATACTGGGTGTCACCTTTGAGTTTTTTCTTAAAAGAAGCCGCTTCTGAAATGATTTCACAGCAGTATCTGAGTAAAGACACCATTCGATTTTAACAAAATTACTTTTGGCAACATTCGATTTGGGTAACACATTTTTATTTTATTTTTGAAATTGTTTATAAACCGCGTAAATCTCATAATCTACGTAAAAATTTGTTTGAATCCCAAAACCGGTGTAAAAACATCATGTAAAGAGATGTTTTCAAACAAATGCTTTTTGTAGAATGTAGAACATGAGCATTATTAGTTGCTACTCCGTGATTGACTAGAACTTGCGAAATTGTGCAGAGAACACAATAAATGGGGCTTGGGATCAGCTACCCATTCTCAATGTACACGTTTCGGGAGCTCAAATATTCAAAGTCACGGCGCCGGCCACGACCTTCCGGTCATATAGAAAGGGAAGGATTGTTAGACCGACTCTCGTTGCTACTAAAGACCGAGTATATCTATGCATCTCCACGATTGTCTTGGGATAAGATATCGTTTCACTTACAAAGGATAATTTATCTGGATTCACTTCAATGAGCGATGTGATCTATGGGATGGGAAGTAACACTGATTCGTTCTCTCGCTTCGAGAAAAAAGGTAAACCATGCACGTTTCGAGGAATACGAAAACTAAGGAGAATCGCGTTTAGGACGACCGAACAGACGGGCAGCACTCTGTAATTACGTGTCCGATACATGGGCGTAGCCAAGGGGGGCAGCCCCCCTAAATTGTGGAAAGATTGCACAGGTACTGAAATGAATTCCTTTAAACATGTGCACTTTACGATCCAATCATATACAGAAATTGGTGGTTGAAATTCAAAAGATTCCCAAAACTTATTAGGGCATCCAGGATCCATAATATATGAAAGTTCAAAACAACTCGAAACATTTCGGACTTAAAAATTCTCCTTGAAATCCTTCTAGAGGCTCCCATGGGAACTTCTGAATTCCTCCGGAAAGTTATCCACAAATTCCTCTGAAAATCGTTCGAAAATCCTTCTCATGTAATTGTAATTCCTCCTTATCTAGAAACCACCCACTAATTTTTTTTTTAGGAAATTCACGAGGAAATTCTTTGAAGATTTCTTTTCTTCTCTCCAAGATTTACTTCTAGATATTTCTTCGGTTATTCTCTCTTCAGGAAAAATCCGGCATTTCCTTCAGGCATGCATTCGAGAGTTCCGTCAAGAATACATACGGAATTTCTTCCCAAAATTCTACCAGAAGTTTCTTCAAAAATTTATGACGGAAATCCTCCGATTTAGCTCCATAATTTCACTTGTAAATCTATAAGAAATTCCTTCGGAAATTCTTCTAGGAACTTCTCCGGGCATTTCTCTCGGAACTCTTCCTTTAATTCCTCCGGGATTACTTCCAGGAAATTTTCCGGGAATACTTCCAAACATTCAATAGCGAAATCATCTAGCATTCCAATCTGGAATTCTTTTCGCAATTACTTCAGAATATCCTTCAAGAAATCCTGTAGAAATATCTTCATGAATTTCTCCTGGAATTCGTCCAAGTATTTCCCCAGAAATTCTTACAGGTATTTTTTCGAGAGTTTCTTCAGGTACTTCTCCAGGAATTCCTTCAGGAATTTTCCCGGGAGATTTTCCGCGGAAGTGTACTAGAATTCCTTCCGGACTTCACTCGGATATCTGCCAAGAGTTCTTCCAGAAATTTCTTCGAAACAATCCGCAGGGATTTTCTTCAGCAATTCATCTGGGAATACTTTCAGGATTTCATCTGGGAATTTCTGCATTAATTCCTCCTGGTATTTTTCTGGGAATTCCTTCAGATATTTTTTTCGGAAATTCCTTTAGGAACTTCTCTAAGAATTATTTCAGGACTTCCATGTGGGAATTCCTCCGGAAGTGCTTGTGGGAGTTCCTCCGGGAGTTCTTCCAGTTTTTCCAAGAAATTCTCCGGTAATACCTCCAGGAACTTAACAGGGAATTCCTGGACGATATTTGGCAGGAATTTCACGGGAAATGGAATTTCGGAAGTTCCTTCAGAAATATTTTTTCTCTTCCTCTAGGGTATTCCACCGGATATTCCTCTGAAGTTCCACCAGTAGTTCCTTCGGGAATTCAATCAGGCTTTCTTCCAGGAATTCATTTAGCATTTCTTTAGGCATTTATCTACAAATTCCTCCAGAAGTTCCTCGGAGAATTTCTCTGGGAGTTCTTACGGGAATTCCTCCGGAAGGTTCTTTTAAGAATTCTTCCAGGAGTTCCTCCTGGAATTCTTACGGAAGTTCCTTTGGGAGTTCATTCTAGAATTCTTACGAGAGTTCCTCCAGGATTTCCTCCGGAAACTCTTCCTGTAGTTCTTCAATAAATTCCTCCAGAAGTTCCACCGGCAGTTCCTCCGAGAATTCGTCTGATAATTTCTCCGGAAATTCCTATAGAAAATCCGCCGGGAGTTTCTCCGGAAATTACTCTGGGAGTTCCTCCGGGAGTTCTTTTTCAGAGAAACACCCGGAGAAACTGCCGGTGAAACTCCCGGAGGGATTCTCGTAGAAACTGCTGGTGGATCACCCGGAGGAACTGCCGGAGGAATTTCAGGAGGAACTTCTAGAAGAATTCCTAGAGGACCTCCCGGATGAGTTCCCAGAGAAACTATCGGAAGAACTTCTGGAGGAATTTTCAGCCTAATTTCTGAAGAAAGCCTAAATGATTTCCTGAAAAAAAGCCTGAATAATTTCCTGGAATAGCTTCTGGTGGAACTCCCGGAGGAATTTCCGGAGAAACTCCCGGATGAATTGCTGGTGGAATTCCCGGAGGAACTTTCGAAGGAATTTTCTGGATAAATATCTGAAGAAACTCCCGGAAGAATTTTCGAAGGAACCCTGGGGAAACTAGCAGAAGCATTCTCGGAAACAAGAGAATTCATCTTATAGACAAATCTCGTCTAGCTGAAACCTTTGTTGGGGTTTGTAGCTGGACCATCATCATCATCAGAGGACCTCCCGGAGAATTCCCTGAGGAGCTCGCAGAGAAATTCTCTGAGGAGCTTCTGGTGGAAAATCTATAAATTCCTGAAAAAGCCTAAATAAATTCTAATTCTGCCAAAATTCCCGGAAGAATTTTCAGAGGAACTGCCGATAGAACTACCGGAATAATTCTTCGGAATAAGGAATAAGGAAATCCTAGAGAAATTTTTGGTGGAAATGCCGGTGGAACTCCTGGAAGAATTCCAGGAGGAATTTTCGGAGAAACTCCTGGAGGATCTCCCAGTGAAAATCTTGAAGTTTCCACCGGAATTCTTTCAGGATTTCATTGCGAATTAATCTAGGAATTCCCCCGAAAATTCCATTGTTAACTTCTGTATAAATTTCCGGTGGAATTCCTGGAGAAATTCCTTGAAATCTTTGAAATTTTCACAAGAAATTATTCGAAACAATTCACGGAAAATTTTATGGAATTTACACAGGAAATTCGAAGATTTTTCGTGAAATTCTCAGGAATGTTTACTGGCAATTCTGCGGAATTTCCATGGAATATTCTTATTCTTAAAAATTATGGGAAACAGCACGAAATTATTTGAATTATTGCAGAGAATTCTGCAGAACTTATAAAGAAGTTCGTGAAGATTTTCTTGGAGTAAATAATGGTGGAATTTCCGGATCAATTCCCGGCAAAATTTATGGTGGAATTCCTGAAGACACTGCCGAAGAAGTTGCTGGAGGCATTCCTAAAGAATCCCTGATAGAATTCCTGGAGAAAGCTTGCATATTGTTTTTTTCTGCCTATTCTATAATAAATATTATTTCGAAGAGGATTTGTTTAGAAATTCAGATGTATGGTTCTAGTTTTCTTAAACTTATGGAAGAATGCATAAGACAAGACTTATGGAAGAATGCAGGATTTTTATAATAATTGTTATAGCCGATTTTATATTCTTTCTCAATACTAAGTTCGTTAATATGAGAAATTGAGACCCAAGTAAAAGACAAATAATCGGAGAACATAATTGGGTTGTTACCGCGGCTGGGGACATCTTGGAAGCCTTGGTTGATTCGGCAGAACATTTGATTCAAACTCCAGGACAGTATGGAGATCTTGCAACATCTCATATGTCTGGATTTGAGACGCAAATGAAAGATAAATATTCGGAGGACATAATTGGGTTGATACCATAGCTGGGGACATCATGGAAGCCTTGGCTAATTTGCCAGACCATTTGCTTCAAACTCAAGGTCAATTTGAAGATCTTAGAACAACTCATATGAGATACGAGCGAAAGACAAATACTTAGAGGACATAATTGGGTGGTTTCCGTGGCTGGGGACATCATGAAACCTTGGTTGATTCGGTAGACCATTTCATTCCAACTCCAGAACAATTTTTAAATCTTACAACATCTCATATGCCTGGATTTGAGACGCAAGTGAAATACAAATACTTGGAGGGCAGTATTGGGTTGTTACCGCGGCTGGGGATCTCAGGAAAGACTTGGTTGATACGATAGACCATTTAATTCAAACTCCAGGACAATTTGGAGATCTTAACTAATACTCCAGGGAATTTTTGGATGACTTGGAACTTGGAATTTTGTTTAATATATCAAATAGGGCATCAACCATTTTTAACCCTTTATAAGGCAGAGGCAACTATATTGCCACCAACAAATTATATGTTTTTCTATTTATTAACAAGAGCTCTACTTATTATTTCCCATGTAGTGACTTTATTTGCTCCCTAGTAACACCCCAGATGAATTTGAGCCATAAAAAAATTGAAATGTCAATTTGAGAACAGTTTTTTACGAACAGATCGTAAGTTTCGAGTTGAAGGTGGATTTTCAGTTATAATTCGTTAAAAAAACGACAAAGATATATTTTTTCCCGTTGGTATTAATTATTTTGAATCTCTTGTGTTTGATTATTACGTGATTAGCGTGAAAAAAGCTGTGCCTTTCTGTATATTTGGTTTTTGGATTTTTGACGAAATTGTGTTTTTTTTTCAAAGGTCCCCCCTTGGGAACAAAAGCGCAAAAAAATTTCTTTCACTTATGATGCATTTTCCGACTAGGACTCTGCACAACAAAAATGTAACGTTCCTTGATTTGACTGGTTTTACGTAGAACCTAATTTTTAAAAATCTTTTATTTATTATTGTTGTTGCCTGTTTTTCCGCTTGCCGGACAGAGGCAACTATATTGCCACCAATTTTTCAATGTTTCTGAACTGTTTAATGTATAACAAACATACATTTTAGTTTAATACCATTTTTTTGTTAAATATCTTGGCTGTGCATATGCACAGCATATGTTTCGAAATGGACAAATTGATATGAAATTTGCGAAAAAGAATCCACGTGTCTTGGAGGGACTCAAACCCTCAACCTCCTACTCTCTAGATAGGCGTGATAACCCCTACACAACAAGACCACTTAAAGGTCACGTTTGCGGAAAAGCCGTCAGAATCCGAGTACCATCCTCCACCGCGGTTAGCTCTCTTTTTTGCAAATTGAATATCTTTCGGATGCTTGATTTGCCCAATCTCCACATGTGCTTTACTGTTGTATATCCACAGCCAAGCGAGTGCACATTGTTTATTAAACGAGAGGATCGCACTCCATGCCCCCCAGTAACGGACTGGGCGGGACGGTATAGAATGCGAATTCAATCGCACTCTGCTGTGCCAAAGGCTTGCTTGGCTATACCATGTCAACATTGTGTCCTATTGTTGTTTTTGTTAATTTATTGTTTAGATTCGTCTGCCTTATAAAGGGTTAAAAAGAGATAACAGCTCTTGTAGATCCAGAAAATTCTTGGATGACCTGGAATGAAACAATTTTTTAAGGCAAATAATTAATATACAAAGCTTCTATTTTGTTCTTTGGGTTTCTAAGAGTGCCTTCTTATACACAGCAAAAAAAATATTAATATGCTGCGACGTAACGCTTCGAAACGTACTCAATAATTCTATGTAAAAATGGATTTAACGTATTTTTACACCATATTGATGCTTATGTACATCGCTCAACGTAAAACACGATTGATGAAAATATTTTTATGGCCGCGTAAAAAAATCGCAATATTACCTCTTAATTGCTGTAATTTAATACATAAGAAAAGCTGCATATCATGTTGGTTCAAAAACAAGGGTAATATTACATAAAAAAGCGATATATTGCGCGTAATCAATGTAATATTACCGGAACGTGATCACAACTGTCACTTCGGTCGAGCTATAAGTTTTCACTTTTTCGTCTGGAAAGAACAGTTCAGCAGCAGAAGCAGCAGCAAAAAATCTTTTGGAAGCGGAAATAAACGCACGGGACCTCGAAATTTAACTTTGCTGACTCTCGATGGACAAACGACAACGCGGGAGTGATCCGAAACAAGGAAATTTTACAGGTAAGATATTCCCCAGATGCATGAAATCGGAAACAAAATTTCAATATGCTCTTTCCAAACAGTTGCTTGTGAATCTTGTTTTCTTTTTTGTAGATCCTGTGGTTGCCTTTCGTCGTATGCTACCGGGAGCAGATATCGAAAATCATGACGAGTACAGGCGCTTGCCAATTTCAACCAATTTGGGAATCTACCAGGTAAGCTGATATTTTAGATGCACAGAAAATTCATTCATCTGGAACAAATTACCTATTTATTTTTCTTATTATTGTTATAGCGGATCGAATGTTCCCGATGCAGACTTTTGGTCAAAACAAAATTTAGTTTCGACCTATGCGATTTGCAGAGGATGAAGGAGCTGAAATCATCAATTGTGATGTCGGTGCAGCACTTCGCCGAACGCGGAACAAAGCGACATCGACGGAACAGGTACAAAAAAGCAGAAAAGCGTAACAATATTATGAACATTGCTGTATTACAGCTATTGCGATTAAATACAAAATAACTCAAGTTAAAAATTAAAAATTTTCCCAATTAAAAATTTTAAGTTTCAAATTTTCAATTTAACATTTAAATCTCTTCTTTAAAATTTAAAATCTTAAATTTAAAGTACAAAATTACGTTTTAATTTTGAAATCTATCGATATTCTATCTTCTTCTTCTATATAATCTTCTTCTCTATATAATAAAAATGAAATGGTCTGTGTTCGTATCCGCATATCTCAAAAACGGCTGGATGGATTTTCTTCATTCCTTCAGCAGATATGATCATTATAGTTTCCGACGGGTTTATATGATATTTCCTGATTCGAAAATTATGAGTAAGGTCGAGTAAAAAAAAATATACGTATGGAAAATGCGTATGAGCAGTTCACAACGCGCATTTTCGCCTACTATGCAGGACAACGTCTGCCGGGTGAAAAATATATTAAAATTGTATATTCAACATTTTCGTCCCTGAAGTCTGTTTTTAAGAGCTTTCAATTAAAACCACTGTAAAAACACATTTCTTGACCGATTCCTTTGCAACAAGTTGCATTCGATCCGGATGGATCCCAATTTTCGATTCTTATTTGAATTGGGTCATTCCTCAGTACGGTTCCAGAATCTGTTGAGGTTAGTTGTCTCCGAAAAAAAGTGGACATTCTTAAACTTAAGTCAAAACAGGTCGTGTGACACCTCAAACTTCATGATTTCATAAAACAATGATGGAAATATTATGTTTAGGGCTCTTGGGCCACTCGGGTTCAATCTGGTTACAATCCAGTGGTCCTCCGGAATGGCCATTTCCTAAATTGAGCCAAAATAGGTCGTGTGACACCTTCTTATCATAACTTCATGATTACACAAAACAATCATCGGAATTATATTTCCAGGATTCCTGGGCTACTAGGGTTCCGGCCCCAATCTGGAGGGCCTCCAAAATAGCCATTTCCAAAATAGAGCCAAAATGGGTCGTGCGACAACTCAAACTTCATGGTTTCACAAGGCAAAGAAGGGAATTTGGGTCATTTGGGTTTAGTATGGCCACATCAGCCATAATCCGGGGGATCTTCGGAATGGCCAATTCCTAAGTAGAGTCAAAATAAGTCGTTTGACACCTCACACCTGGAATGACGCTTTGCTTAAAAGAGTCAAACTAAGTCATGTGTGACACTTCAAACTTCAAGATTTTACAAAATAATGATAGAAAAGATATTTTAAGGTTTCCTGGGCCATTTTCTGAATTGAACTAAAATAGGATGTGCGACACATCAAGCTTTATGATTTCACAAAAGAATGATCGGATTGATGCTTTTAGTCCGGGAACCTCCAGAATAACCATGTCTAATTTGAGCCAAAATAGGTCGTGCGATACCAGTTTCCAAGTAACTAATTTGAAAGGAATTCTTGGAATTTGTGGGGAATTTCGGAAGGAATTTTCGCTGGACTTCTTGGATAATATCAAGACAAATCACTTTCTAAATTCCAGGGAATTTTTTTGAGAAATTTTCTGTACTTTTGGTGGACTTCTAGTTTAGTTTTTTGATCATTGAAAACATCGGATGAAATTTTTTGATGAACTTGCGGAGAAACTGATGAAGCTAATGTCTGGAAGATTTCCTGGGGACAATTTCGGAGTAATTAATAAATTATTTTTTAAAGAGATTCTCGGATGATTTTTTGGTGAAATTCTTAGGGAAAATCGGAGGAACTTCCAGGGAATAATTCCTTCCTTTCCAGAGAATTTTGGGGAATTTGAGGTGGAATTCCTAGGATATTTGGAGGAATCCATAAGGGAATCTTCGGGTTAATTCCTGGAGAAATTTTAGAAGCTATTCCAACTTCTAAAGGATTTTTGGAGGAGCTTCTGGAGGAATTGCCCGAGGAATTCGCGGAAGAACGCTTGTACGTACGGAGGTATTCCTGAAGAATCTTTCGGAAGAATTTAAAAAGGAACCTTCGAAGAAGTCTCTGAGGTAATGTTAGGAGGAACTTCCGGAGAAATTACTGGAGGAACTTCCGGAGGAATTCCTGGAGGAACTTTCGGAGGAATTTCTGGAGGAACTACCGGAGGAATTTCTGGAGGAACTTCCGGAGGAATTCCTGGATGAACTTACGGAGGAATTCCTGGAGGTGAACTCATGGGTGAATTTCCGGTGGAACTCCTGGATGAACATCCAAAGGAACTTCCGTATGAATTCTCTAAGGAACGCCTGGAGGATTTCCGGACGAACTCCTGGAGAAATTCTCGGATGAATTCTTGGATGAACTTCCGGATGAATTTCTGAAGGAACTTCTGGAGGAATTGCGGAAGGAACTTCTGGAGGAATTGCTGACAGAGCTTCCGGAGGAATTTCTTGATGAACTTCTCAATGAACTAGTTGAGGAACGTCCGAAGAAACTTTTGAGAATTTTCGACGTTTGAAATCAGTTCACGCCGCTGCCACCGATCACCAACGGACTTACCGGAGAAATTCCGGGAGGACTTACCGGAGGAATTCCTGGAGGAACTTTCGGAGAAATTCCTGAAGGAACTTCCCGAGGAATCCCTGAAGGAACTTCCGGAGGAATTCCTGAAGGAACTTCCCGAGGAATTCCTGAAGAAACTTCCGGAGGAATTCCAGGAGGAACTTCCCAAGAAATTCCTGGGGGAACTTCCGGAGGAATTCCTGGAATAACTTCCTGGAAACTCCTGAAGGAACTTCCCGAGGAATTCCTGGAGCAACTTCCCGAGGAATTTCTGGAGAAAATTTCGGAGGAATACCTGATGGAACTTCCCGAGGAATTCCTGGAAGAACTTCATGAGGAACTTCTTAAAGAATTTCTGGAGGAACTTCTGGAGGAATTCCGGGTGAACTTCCGGAAGAATTCCTGGAGGAACTTGCGGAAGAATTCCTGGAGGAACTTGAGGAAGAATTCTTGGAGGAACTTCCGGAAGAATTCCTGGAGGAACTTCCGGAAGAATTCCTGGAGGAACTTCCGGAAGAATTCCTGGAGGAACTTTCGGAGGAATTCCTGGAGGAACTTTCGGAGGAATTTCTGGAGAAACCTCCGGAGGAATTCTTGGAAGAACTTCCGGAGGAATTCCTGGAGGAACATCCCGAGCGATTCCTGGAGGAACTTCCGGAGGAATTCCTGGAGTATTTTCTCGGAAACTCCTGAAGAAACTTCCCGAGGAATTCCTGAAGAAACTTCCCGAGGAATTGCTGAAGAAACTTCCTGAGGAATTACTGGAGGATCTTCCCGAAGAGTTCCTGGAGGAACTTTCAGAGGAATACCTGGAGGAACTTCCGGTGGAATTCCTGGAGAAACTTCCGGTGGAATTCCTGGAGGAACTTCCGGAAGAATTCCTGGAGGAACTTCCGGAAGAATTCCTGGAGGAACTTCCGAAGGAATTCCAGGAGGAAATTCTGGAGGAATTCCTGGAGAAACTTCCGGAGGAATTCCTGGAGGAACTTCCGGAGGAATTCCTGGAGGAACTTCCGGAAGAATTCCTGGAGGAACTTTCGGAGGAATTCCTGGAGGCACTTCCGGAAGAATTCCTGGAGGATCTTCCGGAGGAATTCCTGGAGGAACTTCCGGAGGAATTCCTGGAGGAACTTCCGGAGGAATTCTTGGAGGAACTTCCGGAGGAATTCCTGGAGGAACTTCCGGAGGAATTCCTGGAGGAACTTCCGGAGGAATTCCTGGAGGAACTTCCGGAGGAATTCCTGGAGGAACTTCCGGAGGAATTCCTGGAGGAACTTCCGGAGGAATTCCTGGAGGAACTTCCGGAGGAATTCCTGGAGGAACTTCCGGAGGAATTCCTGGAGGAACTTCCGGAAGAATTCCTGGAGGAACTTCCGAAGGAATTCCAGGAGGAAATTCTGGAGGAATTCCTGGAGAAACTTCCGGAGGAATTCTTGGAGGAACTTCCGGAGGAATTCCTGGAGGAACTTCCGGAAGAATTCCTGGAGGAACTTTCGGAGGAATTCCTGGAGAAACTTTCGAAGGAATTCCTGGAGGATCTTCCGGAGGAATTCCTGGAGGAACTTCCGGAAGAATTCCTGGAGGAACTTCCGGAGGAATTCCTGGAGGAACTTCCGGAGGAATTTCTGGAGGAACTTCGGGAGGAATTTCTGGAGGAACTTCGGGAGGAATTCCTGGAGGAACTTCCGGAGGAATTTCTGGAGGAACTTCCGGAGGAATTCCTGGAGGAACTTCCGGAGGAATTCCTGGAGGAACTTCCGGAGGAATTCCTGGAGGAACTTCCGGAGGAATTCCTGGAGGAACTTCCGGAGGAATTCCTGGAGGAACTTCCGGAGGAATTCCTGGAGGAACTTCCGGAGGAATTCCTGGAGGAACTTCCGGAGGAATTCCTGGAGGAACTTCCGGAGGAATTCCTGGAGGAACTTCCGGAGGATTTCCTGGAGGAACTTCCGGAGGAATTCCTGGAAGAACTTCCCGAGGAATTCCTGGAGGAACTTCCCGAGGAATTCCTGGAGGAAGCTCCAGAGGATTTCCTGGAGGAACTTCCCGGAGAATTCCTGGAGAAACTTTCGGAGGAATTCCTGGAGAAACTTTCGAAGGAATTCCTGGAGGATATTCCGAACGAATTCCTGGAGGAATTTCCGGAGGTATTCCTGGAGGAACTTCCGGAGGATTTCCTGGAGGAACTTTCGGAAGAATTCCTGGAGGAATTTCGACGGAAAATCATCCAAGAATTCTTCTGGAAATTCCTGATATTCCAATGGGAGCAACTTTCAAAAGAATTCTTGGAACAACTTCCGGACGAATACCTGGAGGACTTTTTGGAGGTATTCCGGGAGGGATTTCAGAACAGTTTGGAAAATATAGAACATTTGTTCCGGGTATTACTGAGCTTCAAATCATACGCGTGTTCTTTCAGTATTTGTATGTATAATATGTTTGCTGTCAGATTTGCATCGAGCGCAGTTGACCTGGTAGGCCAACTGATTCAAAGTTCGGAATAGTTTTGAGAACCAAGAATATTTGGTTCGAGAAAAACTGAGTGGAATAACGTTCGCATGGGCTCTAAGGATTTGTATGGTCATGACTGGTTAATTTCAGATAGCTATCGAGCACAGTTAACCTGGTAGACCAATTGATCCAAACTCCCGAACAGTTTGGACAGCCTAGAATATCTGGTGTGGATATTTCTGAGTTGCATATTATACTCGTAGGCTCTACGGACTCGTGTGGGCTTGACTGGTTGATTTCAGATAGCTATCGAGCTCAGTTTGCCTTGTAGATCAATTGATCCAAACTCCAGAACACATTGGAGAGTCTAGAACATCTGGTTTGGACATATCTGAGTTGCAAATCATACGCTTGTATGGTCATGACTGGTTGATCTCAGATATCTATCGAGCGCTGTTGACCTGGTAGACACATTGAGCTAAACTCCGGAACAGTTTGGAGAACCAAGAATATCCGGTGTGGATATATCTGAGGTTCAAATCATATATGTGGGCTCTACGGACTTTAATGGACATGACTGGTCAATTTCAGATAGCTATCGAACGCAGTTGACCTGGTATTCCAATTGATCCAAACTCCAGAACAGTCCTAGTGGAGAACCTAGAATATCTGGTTTGGGTATATCTGAGTTGCAAATCATACGCGTGGGCTCTAAGGACGTTTATGGTCATGACTGGTTGATCGCAGATATCTGTCGATCGCAGTTGACCTGGAAGACGCATTGTTCTAAACTCCAGAACAGTTTGGAGAGCCTAGAACATCTGGTATGGGTATATCTGAGGTTCCTATCTTACGCGTGGGCTCTAAGGACTTGCATGTTCTTGACTGGTTTATTTCAGATAGCTATCGAGCGCAGTTGACCTGGTAGACGCATTGATTCCAACACCAGAACAGTTTGGATAACCTAGGACATCCGGTTTGGGCAGAACTGAGTGGAATACCGTACACATTGTCTTTGCAAACTGGCATGGACATGACGGGTTCATTGACATGGGTTTCCGTAGTTTTCTTCGACAAAATTTGCATATCATCTTTCATCAGTCATAAAGATCATTTTGCGGTCGGTAGGGATGTCCAGAAGAAGCATATTGTTCACACTAGAATAGTGTTATGTAAAGTCATGTGAAGAAAATTTTACTATATTTTGAAAATAACATCCTTACTCACGCCCCTCTAGGGAAAAATGAGCATCCCTAGAATCATAACTCACCAGTATAATAAAACTAGATTAGATGGATAAGACATCTGTAAAAGAATTGTGAAAATCGGTCAAAAGACGCCTGGTAATCAGCTGTTTGAAGATTAGTTCCCGTGATTTTCTGATCACGGTAGTCCGCGTTAGTAATTTTATCACGGTATTCGTAGTGTTAATCGGCGCGCAGGTCTAATTTTTAAATTTGATTGTATAGTTCACGCCGATCCAAGCTGGCGTCGATTGTAGGCGGCATGACTCCGCCACGCCATCGAATAAATGTGATCTGTCATGCCGCCGACATTAGTTTAATCGACGCAAAGACCTATTAAAAATTAACTTGTAAAAATCTGACTTTAAAAATACCAAAAACAAAAACCGTAAAGTAACGAGAGAAAAAAAATGTTTTGTTATACTTTAAATTGCTGTACAACATATTGAGAAATAAAATAATGCATTACATTCCTTCAAACTGTATTTTGAAAGCATAAAAGAAAATTCCCGAACACCCCTATTCCAGTCGCCGAAAGCGAGGTTTCTGCCGGCTGCTTTCTACGTCGTTTCTATTATTACGTCGAACATATTACGTCGAAAATCGATTACATCCCTTTATTTAGAGGAGAAAATGTCAAGTACGTCACTTTTGTCTTACACAAAACTGATGTAATATCACATTCAATTTACGACGGCGATGATGTGCACCAAATCCGATGTGATATTACAAATTTTTTTTTGCTGTGTAGGCTTACTTTTGGTTTCAGTTCAATCAAAGTTATCAAAGCTTTTGTAGGCAGATGAGTTTGTTACCTATAAGTGCATCACGCAACATGAACACCATATGACAATTGTCCATAAGGGAGTGTCCACAAATTACGTAACGCTTAGAGGGGATGGGTGGTTAAGCTAAGTGTTACAATCTATACAAAATTTTCAAATGTTTCATACAAAATGTGTGACACAGGGGGGCCAAATGCGCATTTTTTGCGTTACGTATTTGATGGATCTTCCCTAATTTGTTGTCCACGTTTCGAAATTTTGGTAAATTTCATGATATTTTCAAAATTAGGAATTTATTTAAAAAGCCTGTTAATGGTAATCCTCACCAGCAACGAGCAATACCACGTTCTATACGCCGATGGTGTCCTCAACTTCTGTGATAGCACCAAAGTTTTTCCACTTATTCTTTCACTCTCTTTTATATCTATCTATATATATATATAAAATCTTCTATATATATATAAAAATAATGTTGGCATTTGTACGACCGCACATCACTCAAGAATAGACAACCCAATTTTTCCTACACAGCAAAAAAAGTTGTTGAATATTACATCGAAATCGCTGCAACCAACTGAATCCATCGGTTGATGAATATTACACTGCTCGATGTACTCGAGAGCTCGCTGTGTAATAAACAGGAGCGATGTAATTTCGTACGACGTAATCAATAAAACGACGTAATCAAAGCGATGTAGATGAATGTGATGTAAATTCGGTAAATCCCCAAAATGTATGGTAGGAATATGTGAATTATCATTATTTTGGTAAAATCATGTTCGTAATGTAATATGTTCTGTTGTTAGTCATGTCTTTATTTAAATGTTATTTAAATTTACGCATAAGTATAATTTTACTCATACAATCTACCACAGCTTGAACATTTTTTTAGTCTATTGTAGGCACATACAAATTTGGTTACTTCCATACAACTAAAACAGCAAAGTATTCTTAAGCAGATGATCGGATCCTGGTCGGATCCATATGCGATGAAGATAAAGTCGGTGAAAACGCAGCATTGTATTTAGACCACCATGCACAGCTACATCATATCGTCCCACTTCAGAGCTCCACATTTAATGCTTCTCAGACGAATTCCCAGACGAGTGGTATTGTTCGCTCGCTGACTTTGATTGTTGATTGTTCATGTTGTCCATACGCAGCCGTTAACTAGAATGGCAGTATCGGCCAGGGGTGGCGAGTCATCGTGAACATAAACCTCTGATCCGGTGAACTGGTATGACTGGATTGTGCCCTCTTGCTTGAAACTCGAAGGACAGTTCTAGACGAATTTCCATGGTGCACCGTTGAAAATACTTATAATACTTCAGTATCTGAAACAGGTGAAAAAAAAGTTTAGGGCTGGTGAGGAGCAATGATTTAAGATGATGCATCTAAGAAGTAGATGATTCTTTGTAGGATTATCTTCAAGGAATTGTTAAGTGGTATGGCATCTGAACCAACTAGTGATTCTTGAATTAACCGCAGTGAAATCTAGTACAAAATATATTTCGGAACGATTATAGGAATGGTTTGATCCAATAGTGAATGTTGCCCAGAAGGATTTCAATCGGAATCTCATAATGGGAGGATTTTGATGGAAATACTATTCTAATGCAAATCTCTCTGTGAATCCGAAGGGAAGGGAGTCCGGTTGACGAATCCGAAGAGAATCTGTTTTGATATTCCGGAAAGAATTTATATGAGATTTGGGAGATTATTCTTCCGGGATTCCAAAGAGTAACGCTGAGTATCTCTTGTGGATTCTGAAAGGAATACTTAAGGAAGTCAGATGGAAATACTTTGGCGATTTCAAAAAGTATATAATTCAGGAATTCCTAAGGAAATCTATCAGGGATTCGATGTAAATACATCTGCGATTATTATAAAGGGGTCTCTTCAAATATGTCACTCAAGGAATCCGAACAAAAAGATATAGAACGCAATTCTTTCTGAATTTATATAAAACTACTTCACAAATCTTCTTAAGTTTTGGGATTTCTTAAAGAATTCTCTTGGTATTATGATGGAAATACTTCTGGGATTGCATAGCAAATACGAATAACTCACTCAGATGAGTGTCTATCGGATGTCCACAGCGATTCCCGCCAGAAGAATTTCTTTTAAAATTTCAGAAGCATTTCTATCGAAATCTTGTAAAAATCTTCAAATGATTTCTTTTGAATATTAATATCATCATTGGAATCTTGATATCTCCGTATGATTCCATTTATACCTCGAATTATACTTCGGAGGATTCTCCTCGAAACCCCCAGTGGATTCTCTTTGAAACCTCTGGACGATTCTTTTCTCTGGAAAATTATTTTCGGAACACATATGATTTTCTTCGGAATCTCCAAAAATTATTTTCGGAATCCTTGAAGAATTCACGTCGTATCCCAAGGGGAAGTCGCCTAAAAATCCCCCTCAGAATCCCTTGTGAATTCCCTTCGGGATTCCCAGAGGGTCTCTTTAGAATACTGGGAGGATTCTCTTCGAAATCGACGGAAGATTCTCTTCGGAATATTGGGAGGATTATCCTCTAAGACGTAAGACTCTCTTTGGATCCTCTTCAAAAACCACGAAAAATTTCCCTTGGAATCCTAGGAATATCAACTTTGGAATCCTTGGAAGATCTCCCTCAGCATCCACGAAAGATTATCATCAAAGTCCCGGAGGAATTTCCGCAGTAATCACCAAAGAACTCTATCAGAAATTTATAAAGTTTAGAATACCCGAAGATTTTCCTTCTGAATGATAAAAATTCCCTTCGGATTAAGCATTCCCCGAAGGAAAACCTCAAAGTATTCTCTTCGGAATCCTTGAAGGACTCTTCTAGAAATCCCCGAAGGATTTTCTTAGAAATTCCCGGAGGATTATCTTAAGGGATTTTTTTATCAGACGGAAAAGCTTCGGGCATTCTGAAAGGAATCCTTCGTCAATTTCTGATAGAATGGTTCTTTGGTGGTTCCTTAAGCCCCAAACACAATGTCAGCGGAACGGCAACGGAAACGGCAAATTTGACAGTTAGCCCATACATTTTCTGTCAAATTTGCCGTTTCCATTGCCATTCCGCTAACATTGTGTTTGGGGCTTTAAGAGAATCATAGCATAGCATAGCATAGCATAGTTACGGTGTACTTCGTAGATTGGACATTAGTGATACTCATATTTTTCTTTTGAAATCCTTATTCAGATTTCTATCAGAAATCAAGGTGGGTGTGGTCTTTGATTTCAATCTAGAATAAAAATCACAAAAGCATGAGGATTACTACTCCACGCCCATCTTCACCGTAACTTGGGAGGGGAAGGAAGTGTTGAGTACTTACTTAACGAGAGGCCCCCGACTCAGCGACACTCTCATAAGTACCACGGAGTTGGATATTGGGGAAGGTATTCGTTGGGTAAGACGCGCGGCTACAAAGCAAGACCATGCTGAGGGTGGCTGGTTTCGTTTCCCGGTGCCGGTCTAGGCAATTTTCGGATTGGAAATTGTCTCGACTTACCTGGGCATAAAAGTATCATCGTGTTAGCCTCATGATATACGAATGCAAAAATGGTAACCTGGCTTAGAAACCTCGCAGTTAATAACTGTGGAAGTGCTTAATGAACACTAAGCTGCGAAGAGGCTCTGTCCCAGTGTGGGGATGTAATCCCAATAAGAAGAAGAAGATTCGTTGGGTTAGGATTTGCCTGTAGCTGACAATGTGACCGTGGTAGATCTTACACCGTAACACACCACGCAAAGGTGTCTACCAAGTGTTACGAGGCTTTGTTGGTTCCTAAGAGAACCCTTCGAAAATACCGCAGATAATTATCCAGAGTTTCTGAAGAGAATCCTTCATGGATGCTAAGGGGGATCTTCCAAGTATTCCAAGGAAGATATTCAAATGTGAATATTCCGGAGGATTCCGAAATTGTGAAGAAAAAATCTCCGGGGATTCCGAAATTGTGAAGAGGATCCGAAGAGAAACAGGAATTGTAAAGGGAATCCGAAGAAAGACTTCCGTCGAGAATCCTCTAGGGATTTCAAAGAATATCTTCCTGGGATTCTGAAGAAAATCCTGCCTAGTATTCCGAACAGAATCATCCGGGGATTTTGAAGAGAATCCTCTGGGGATTCCAAAAAGAATTCTCCGGGAATTTCGAGGAGACTTCTGCTTGGATTCCAATAAGAATCTTCCCGGGATTCCGAAGAAAATCCTCCAGGGATTACGAAAAGAATTCTCCGAAAAAGACAATCCTCTGTGTAGTCCGAAGAGAAGCCTCCAAGAACTTCGAAGAGCATTCCTCCAAATTCCAGACGAAAATCCCCCGGGATTTCCAAAAGTTCCGAACGGAATTCTTCTGTGGTTCCAACGAATATCACTTTGACTTAGCAATGCATGCATACCCAAAATAATCCTCAGCTCTTAAATTTTTCATAACTGACCTCAGATTGTTTATCGGCCACACCTACATCCTGTAATCGTTGGAGGGAGTATCGTCAGTTGGCATTTATATGGACGAAAATTGCACACGAATCGCATGAACGATTTTATTGCTGTTTTTTCTCTGAAATGTACTCAATACTATTTTAGAGACGACGAATCTTGAATGCAGTTTAGTTTCTCCCAAATATTCTGGATTTCAGAGCCTTGGTCTGCCAAGTCAAATGGGCTCAATACAAAGCCAATAGCAACCCATGGTGTCCATATAGGCCCTTAGAGGGCGTATGCATGATTTACGATCTAGATATGTCCAAACCAAATGTTCTAAGTTTTTCAAATCATTCTTGAGTTCAAACCAACTGGTTTACCAAGTCAGCTGCGCTCAATACAAAGTCAGTACCATACATGCCAATAGAGCCCATATGCATGATTTAAGATTTGGATATGTTCAAACCAGATGTTCTAAGTTCTCCAAATCATTCTGGAGTTTAAACGAATTGGTCTACCAAGACAACTGGGCTCGATATAAAGCCAATATCAACCCATACAGGCCCTCAGTAGTCATGTGCAATATTAACGATTTGGATATGTCCAAACCGGATATCTTAAGTTCTTCAAATAATTCTGGATTTGACAAATTGATCTACCAAGTCAACTGAGATCGATTGATTTACGATTTAGATATGTCCAAGCCGGATAATATAAGTTCTCCAAATCACCAAGGAGTTCAGACCAATTTATCTACTAAGTCAACAAGGCTCGGTTCAATACCCGTAATGCTGGGTAGATACCTCTTCGTGGTGTGTTACGGGGTAAGTTCTACCATGGTCACATTGCCAGCTACAGGCACATCCTGACCCAACGAATACCTTCCCAATATCCATCTCCGTGATACTTATTCCTTCTCTCCCTAGTAACGGTACAGACAAGCGTGACCAGGAATAGTAATTCTAATGCTTTTGTCATTTTTGTCACAGATTGAAATGAGGGATTACACCCACCTTGATTTCTGATAGCAATCTGAACAGAGATTTCAAAGGAAACATGAGTATCACTAGTTTCCAGTCCACGAAATATACCGGAGCAATGCCATGCTTTCGTGTTTTTATATATTCGTAAAATATTTATTTTCCATATTTTATTATACTTATTTTCATATTTCATTATATTTATTTTTCATATTTTTACATTTTAATTTTTTTAATTTCTATATTTTTATAATTTCATATTTTACATTCAATTATTTTTGTGTCTTAAAATTTTCATATTATTATGTTATAATATTATCATAGTTTCATATTTCTTTAAATTGAACATTCCACTTTCAAATTTGATATTTTATGTTTTATATTTTTGTATTTTCATATTTATATAATTTCATGTTATTACACCTTCATATTATAATATTTTTATATTATCATATTTTCCTTACTCTTATATTTTTTCTATTTTTATACTTATATACACATTATGATGCCTTTTTTATGCTTTCACATTTTTTATACTTGTATATGTTCATATTTTTATACTTTTATATTTTCATATATTTGTATTTTTTTCATGTCATATTTTCATATTGTAGTTTGAAATATTTAATTTTCATATTTTAATTTTTTTGCCTTTCTTATATTTTCATACTTTCATGTTGTTATAATTTAATTAGCATATTTACATATTTCTATATTTTATTATATTATTTTTTATACTTTCATATTTCCATCTTCTATATTTTTGTGTTTTAATATTTTTATATTATCTTATTTTCAGATCTTTATATTGTCATATTCTCAAAATTTAATACTTTAATATCACATTTTATATTTTAACATTTGCAATATTATCATATTCTCATGTTTTTTTGTACTCATATTTTTGTATCTTCATTTTTTATTTTCATGTTTTCATATTTTTAAATTTTCATATAGCAATTTTATTCTATTATTACACTATATTTTTATGTTTCTTATTTTCATATTTAAAAATCATATTTTTATGCTTTTATATATTTATATTATTGTATTATGTACCTTCATACTGATTTAACATTTTCATAGCCCACTACAAAACATCCCAGGAAGGAAAGCTTCACAACCTGCCATGTAACCTTTACGTAGACGACTTCCTGGCACATAAACTGCTATCTGATATATAACATTCTAAATAATAAATAAATTCTTTACAGTTTCCAGCTTCTTCTACAAGAGATGTACATCCCGAATCAACTTCGGCTCCTAGTTGACGTTGTACTCTACAAATATATATAAAACTAGCGGAAGAAACCCAGCTTTGCCCGGGTGTTTCAAATGTCACAATGAACTATTTGGAGCACCGCACTCTAGATCAATTTCCGTGCGTTTGTTTTGTTTTCCTCAACAGATGATCCAAAATTGTAATCTAATGATTGTTTACATTTCCCCGTTAAATTCACCAACTTTTTGTATATACAAACCTTGCGGATCCCAAAACGAATCGATTGGGGAAAAATCTTGCAAATCGGTCAACCCGTTCGCGAGTTAAATCGTCAGGAAGGAAATCTCAACTCATTTTTATTATATAGATTTAATATATATATAATTTCTTATCATAATGTTATTCATTTCACTACATATTTATTTATATACAATTACCAAAATAAGAACTTATAAAGAACGCGGTGCGTATGGTACGGTATGTCCACGCATCCTTCAACCCCTGTAGATTCGTGATATGTATCATGTTGAAGTGACTACTTGAACACGATACATCTCGAAGAATCATCTCTGCGGCAAACACAACGCAGTGGGCCTGGCCGCTTTGAAGTTTATGTCATACCACTGGTATGCTGTGAGCCTCAATATTGACAAGAAAAATTATTGGGCGTCATCTAACTCAATAGTTTTCCAGGATGCTTTCTTTGTACTGGCTGCGTTTGTGTTCGATTAGATTAGATTAGATTAGATTAAGTCAACAAGGCTCGGTTCAAAATAAATAGCAGCCCATGGTGTCCATATAGGCTCATGGAAGTAATGCGCATTATTTGCGATTTTGTTATGTTCAAATTGAATGTTCGAAGTTCTACAAATCATTGTGGAGTTTAAACCAATACATTTTTCAAGTCAACTGTGCTCAGTTTGAAACCAGTAGAAACCAATGATGACCCGATCGACACTTAGAGGCCTTTCAGAGGAATTTCCTGGAGGTTAAAAGAAGGCATTTCTGTAGGATTATTATTATTTAATCAGACTAAGGCCGAAGTGGCCTGTACGGTATATAAGAGTCTTCTCCATTCGGCTCGGTCCATGGCTACACGTCGCCAACCACGCAGTCTACGGAGGGTCCGCAAGTCATCTTCCACCTGATCGATCCACCTTGCCCGCTGCGCACCTCGCCTTCTTGTGCCCGTCGGATCGTTGTCGAGAACCATTTTCACCGGGTTACTATCCGACATTCTGGCTACGTGCCCGGCCCATCGCAGTCGTCCGATTTTCGCGGTGTGAACGATGGATGGTTCTCCCAACAGCTGATGCAATTCGTGGTTCATTCGCCTCCTCCACGTACCGTCCGCCATCTGCACCCCACCATAGATGGTACGCAGCACTTTCCTTTCGAAAACTCCAAGTGCGCGTTGGTCCTCCACGAGCATCGTCCAGGTCTCGTGTCCGTAGAGGACTACCGGTCTAATTAGCGTTTTGTAGATTGTCAGTTTGGTACGGCGGCGAACTCTATTCGATAGGAGCGTCTTGCGGAGTCCAAAGTACGTACGATTTCCAGCCACTATGCGTCTCCGAATTTCTCTGCTGGTGTCATTTTCGGCAGTCACCAGTGAGCCCAAGTACACAAATTCTTCTACCACCTCGATTTCGTCACCACCGATGCAAACTCGCGGTGGGTGGCTCACATTGTCTTCTCTTGAACCTCTTCCTATCATGTACTTCGTCTTCGACGTGTTGATGACTAGTCCGATCCGCTTAGCTTCCCTCTTCAGTCTGATGTAGGCTTCCTCCATCTTCTCAAAGTTACGTGCCATAATATCTATGTCGTCGGCGAAACCAAATAGCTGGACGGACTTATTGAAAATTGTACCACTCGTGTTAATCCCTGCTCTTCGTATTACCCCTTCCAAAGCGATGTTGAATAGCAAACACGAAAGACCATCACCATCACCATCACGCATTTCTGTAGGAATCTGGTGGAATTTCTGAGATGTTTATGAAAAAAAAACTTCCCATCACAAAATTTTATTCGCTCGATCGATTCTTTTATTTATTCAAAGTCAACAATTCCAAACAACCCATAGTATTGAACGCCTTCAACTATTTTTAAAACTTAAAACAAAAAATCGAAAAAGTACTGCTTTTAGAATTGGTCTACCATTCTTCAGATTTTGAATCAACATCAGGCCAATCCAATGGTTTCCACGTGCAGAAATTTTTCTTTTTGAGTTTAAAAATAGTTAGAGGCTTCAATTAATTCGTTCTGCACAAAAGTTGGTATAAAATAAATCAAAGATTTGACTGGGATAATTGAACGAGATGAAGTCTATGGCGAGGAAGATCGAACCAATGAAGAAATTTCAGGAATAATATTCGTCAGAATTTCAGAAGAAATGGAAAAGTTTTAAATTCTCTCCTAGTCGATTTTGTGGACATATTTCCAGAGGAATGTACAACGGAACTACGGGAGGAACTTTCAGAGGAATCGCTAGAGGAATTCCCGGTGATTCTTCCGGAGGACCTTTGCAGAAGAACTTCGAAAAGGTGCTTCCAGAAGAAAAACCAGAAGGAATTTCCCGGAAGAACTTCCGAAGGAACTTGCCTAAGGAACTTCCAGAGGCAATTCCCAGAGAAATTTCTGGAGACATCTTCCGGAGGAACTTCTCGGAGGATCTATCCGGAGGAACTTCCCGGGGGAACTTCCGAAGGTACTTCCCGAGAGAACTTCCCAGAGAAACTTTCGGATGAGCTTCCCGGATGAACTTCCTGAGGAATTTCCCAGAGGAATTTCTGAGTAACTTCCGGAGGAACTTCAAGAGAAACTTCCCGGAGGAACTTACCGGAGCAACTTTCCGCAGGAACTTTCCGGAGGAATTTCCCGGATGAACTTTCCGGAGGAACTTCCTGAAAGAAACTTTCCGAGGAATTCTCGAGGGATCTTCCTGGAGGAACTTCCGGAGGAACTTATCATCTAACGAGTAATTCAATATAATAAACATTCGTCAAGCAAATGTAGTCTACAGTAATAAGGTCTTCAGTATGATCGGTATGATTTGAACATTGTTAATCTTAAGGATATCAAAATATTCAACCGATCAAATTTTCACAAAAACATTAGCGCTGCCGAGCAGATGACTTTCGAAATAGTACGATCCGTAACAATATGGTTTCGACCCCTGAAAAAAATCTGTAGTAATCGCCAGCTTTCTAAAACTTACGGATTCTACAATATCTAAGCCAACAAGTATTTTTATATACAACGCCACCAAGCGGATGAGTTCCGACATAATATGATCTGCAGCAGTTTGGTTTTGTCCTCTTGAACAAATTTGTGGAAAACTACAACTTTCTACATCTTAGGGACTCCACAATAGCTAACCAAACGAGTATTCTCTTAAACGTTAGCTCCGTCAAGCGGATAGTTTCCAAATATGATCTGCGGAAAATTTGTTTTGACCAAATTTATATAAAACGGCATGTTTCTGAATCTCACGGATTCCACAATATCTAACCCAACGTGTATTCCCATATACACTAGCGCCCCCAAGCGAATGGGTTCAGAAATTATCTGATCTGCGACAGGTTCGTTTTGACCTTTTGAACAAATTTATAGAAGATGGCAACATTCCAAAATTAACGGATTCCACAATATCTACACCCAAAAAAATCTGCACGTTGTTTCCACCTGAAAAAGTACGTAGATTTTTTCCACCTGAAATTCACGTAACTTTTACCTGATATTTTGATAGAATTCTCATTCTACGTGAAAATCAGGTAAGTTCTACCTGAGTTTTGGATAGAATTCACCGGACACGTAAGTTTCACCTGAATTTTCTGAAGCATTTGCAGCTACGTGTGCACGTAAAATGTACCTGAAAATTCAGGTGGAAACAACGTTAAGATTATTTGGAGTGTAACCCAAGGTCCCAAGGAGTATTTTTATATACACTAGCGCCGCCAAGCGGATGAGTTTTGAAATAACATGATCTGCGGCAGCTTTGATTTGATCTTTTGAACATATTTGTAGAAAACGGCAACTTTCTAAATCTTACGCATTCCACAATATCTAATCCATCGAGCATTTCTGTATACACTAGCGCCGCCAAGCGGTTGAGTTCTGAAATATTTTTATCTGCGACAGTTTTGCTAGCGTTCAGTAAAGGTTCCCCCAAACACACGCGACGCGATTCTATCGCTTGGCGACAGCGATTCTGTCGTCGTTGGTATGGAAGCGTAGATAGAACATTGCCTGCAGCGACCCAACGATAGAATCTTGGCGATTAGTTGTCGCCGTCGCGGCGATGAAATTGCTTAGGTCTGGGGGAGCCTTAATAGTGGAATGCGGTACGTTTTTGGGACGACAGGCTATATGGGACAAGTAGGCTAAATCTGGGACTGTCCAGCATAATCCGGGACGTCTGGTCACTTTAGATTAGGAACAAGTACTGCCAAATGGCTCGCATGTGTCGACAGTCGGTTCCTCAAGCCTCAAACACAATGGAACGGAACGGAGACGGCAATGGTAGATAAACGTAAAAAAAAACTTAAAGTTATGGAAAAAATAATTAGAAAAAAATAATACACTTCATTTTGTCACTTGATGAATGATTTGATGCCAAAAAGATTCATAAGTTAATGAAAAGTTTGGAAATGTATGTGGCTTATGCAATGTATAAGTTTTTTCTTTACATATCATTAAGCCCCTGCTTTGGCAAAAAGTAGGTATTAGGGCGTTCAGGGCTTTATCCGTAAAATCATTTCATCCTTCGACATAATTGTTAGTCCATTGAAATATAAATGTAATTAGTCAAAATCGTTTTTTTGAAAATCAATTATCTTTTAAAAACATTGTAAATGAAATAATATTTCATAAGCATATTATTAAACAACGTTGTGATCATTTTAATTAAGGAAATCAAGAAAAAAAGCAAACAATCATTAATATAAGCTACATATATAACATATTAGCCTGGAGCTACTGCAAATATCTGTATAGCCCACACATAAATCATATAATATATGGAATTATTTCCACAGTGTTAAAATATGCGATTTGTAATTCCATAAGGAGAGGCCCCTTCTTGGCCGTGCCGTAAGACGCGCGGCTACAAAGCAAGACCATGCTGAGGGTTGCTGGGTTCGACTCTCGGGGCCGGTCTAGGCAATTTTCGGATTGGAAATTGTCTCGACTTCCCTGGGCATAAGTATATCATCGTGCTAGCCTCATGATATACGAATGCAAAAATGGTAACCTGGCTTAGAAACATCGCAGTTAATAACTGTGGAAGTGCTTAATGAAGCTTCTAATCTGCGAGGCGGCTCTGTCCCAGTGTGGGGGTGTAATGCCAAGAAGAAGAAGAAGAATTCCAAAAGATTTCCGCTAGGAACCTCGAAATAATTTGCTACGGAATCCCAACAGAAAGCATTTCGGGATCCAAAATGGAGTCGGTTCAGAATTTTGAAAGGATAAAGTTCAAAATCCCAAAAGGTTTCAAGTCTCAGAAAGATTTCCTTCGTGCCTTCGAAAAGATTTGGTTCGGAATAACGAAAGGATTATCAAGGAAAAAGTATTCGTTTCGGAATCGAAAAAGTTTTAGTTTCGGAGTTCAGAAACAAAGCAGTTCTAAATCTTAGTATGTTTCAACTATGAATCACGAAAGTATTTGGTTGAGAATTCCAGATAGATTCGGTTCGGAATCCAAAAGGATTCGATTCAGAATCCCAAAAAAGATTTGGTTTCGCATCTCAAAAGGATTAGTTTTCCAAAAAAAAATCGTTTACCGAACTTCAAAAAAGCGTTTCGGAAAACCAACAGGATTGAACTCGTCGGAGTCCCGAAAAATATCGCATAAAAATCGCAATAGAATTCGGTTTAGAATCCTAAATGGAACTCGGTTCAAGATCCCCGAAAGGATTAAGTTCAAAATGGGAACCCGAAAGAATTTGGTTCGGAATCTTAAAAGGATGCGGTTTGGAATGTCAAAAGGATTCAGCTCGGAGTTCCAACAGTAGGGGGAATGACGACTTTGGCAGGTTTTGTTCTATTATTGTCAAAGGGGTTTTTGTTGACCAAATTTTATGGAATTTGGCCACAATATTCTTTGATATGCAAAGAATGTTAAGGCCATATTTGAGCATAATTGGTTATAGAGAACCCCCTTGCCAATAATAGAACAAAACCTGCCACAGCCGTATTTCCCCTATTTGATTTGAAATTTCAATAGAATTAGACTAGAATTTCTAAACAGATTTGACATAGAATTTTAAAAGTATTCTGTACGAAATTGAGACTGAATTGAAACGGTTTGGAATCCCGAATGGATTTGATTCGAAATCCCGGTTCAGTTCGATTCCAGAGAAGTTTTCCACCACCGCATATGCTTCCCGAAAGATCAAAAATGGTTTATGTTTTAGTTCTTACCAGTTATTCGTGTTCTCCAATTCATCGTGTCTTGATGCTATAACAACTTTACTTTGTGGCATATTCGTTTTCTTTTGGCAGGGCAGTAGAACGAGTATACCTCCGCTGAAATTCAAGATAATTAAATTAGTAGATTATAATACTTCGTACATTGATTTTCTAAATTGAAGCGGAAATGACCAAGCATGAAAATCAGAACGGCAACTCATTTCTAGCCATGTAACGAGATTTCCTAGAATTAGGTTCTATAGCACTTATAAAGATGTTCTTAACTAAAACTTAACCTGGTCTAGCTGGACATTTATACAAAGAACTTCCTGGACAAATTTTTATAAAAATTGTCTGAAACCCCCACTTTTCGATAATAAACATCTGTCAAAGACGCTTTATGCTTTCTATTAGTGTTTGGATCATTTTTTTTTAAATTCGACTATTATCTTACTTCTGGACCGGAACAGGGCAACCAATAAACAGTAAAGAGGCCGCACACTTGCTATTAAGGTCTTCCGGCATCATTTTCATGATTCGAAACTTATCGCCGCATATTCAACTGAAAACCAAACCAACCTGGTTGATTCCTGGCAAGTTATTTCTCGTTATTGTTCTGCAATATGGTCGTAGTTCCTGAAACATAAATTGAACAATAATCAGTCATTATATAGTTATCCTAAATAAGCAAAAGAAACTTACATCTTGTACGGCACCACGTTATAATAAAGTCTATTATTATCATCACTTTTTTGGCTGTTATAATTGGTGTTTAATACGATAAATAATTGAAAATCTAAAAACTCTCACGCGATGTGCGTGATATAATTTCAAAATGGCACCTCAACCTCAACTCAACCAAACTCGATTTTGTCGGACTGAGAATGGGAAGTGCAGTGCAGCCAGATTTAATATTGTATCATCATTCGACGCAATATTACAATAAATTTGTGTAATAGTACACACGCCTATCGGAACCAGTTGGTTGCACTTGTTTCTGTGTAATATTATCATTTTTGGAATGTTAATATTACACGATTGTGACGTTATGCCAAATAAGATTTTTATTCCTGTGTAATTTTAAGGCGATTTAAAACCACATAAAATCGATGTAGTTTTGTATCTTTTTTTCGCATTTACATAGCTTTTTCATCACATCGTGCTAATTACGTCGACGTGTCTTACAATAATTTTTGCTGTGTAATTTATATTCGTTTTTCTTCTTCTATTTACGATGAAACTGAAAATCAAAATCCAATCTCTTCGATGAAATGGGTTTTCGTACATTTTGTATGGGAATTGCAAATTTTTATCATCTGTATATATATAACATGAAGTTTTAAATCGATGTGTACAAAACTTTTTTGTTTGACAAATGTTGGGATAAATCTGTAAAATTATTTAAAAATTATTCTGATAAACCCGATTTGTTTTCTAAATAAATTGTGTACGCATGAACATGTTGTAGAAAATTGATCAATTTTTGGCGAGACAAAGTTCGCCGGGTCAGCTAGTGTTGATATATGATGATGATGATGATGATGATGATGATGATGATGGTCCCGCCACATACCCCTACAAAGGTTTGAGCTAGACGAGTTATCTTTTAGATAATTAATTAATTATAAAATTAATTAATTAATATATATCTATCTGTATTGAATGAATCCCAGGACCTTCGTTGTCTTCGGCTGGGCGATCTTCCCTTAAACTTTCTTGAGTCTGAAATCTTATATCCTGCGTGCGTGCATCCTCTTTTATTAGCTGCCACATTCTCTGGAATACCGCTCACTTATCCGTGTGAAGATTTCCGATTTGATCTTCATACTTCCCTTTACTTCGAAAGATTGAAATCACAAGACGAGTTCATATAATTTAATTCAAAATCTACACATGATCTGCAATTAACAACTCCTAGTCCGACCTCAATTGAATCTTAATTTGTTTGAACTATGCAATTCTAACCCGTTAAGTCTATATTCGTCTTTTCCTTCCAGTGCTGCTCGAGGAAATGCTCCGATGGCTGCGAGACAACCTTCTCACAGGCGATCCCAACCTATTCCTGCAGGAGAACACCGTGCGGCCGGGCATCCTTGTCATGATTAACGACACTGACTGGGATTTGATGGTAGGTTCTGATATCTGTCGTCAGAAGTAGAACACAAATTTAAACTTGACATGTTCTCCATAGGGCGAAACCGAGTACATTCTGCAACCAGGCGACCATGTCCTGTTCATTTCCACCCTCCACGGAGGTTAGACGCTGCCCGCAGGAGTTGGGATCTGTGATACAAAACATGTTTGGTACGGAACAGTTGAATTTGTCCTTTGTGTAATTTGTATTAGAGCAAACAAAGTAGGGGATGCTTTCTTTCTTACTTTATTGCTTGGGTAGGTAATTGACTAAACAATGAAATTTAAGAAGCCTGAGGATCAGACACCACCGTCATGGTGGGTCGATCATAGTTGTGTATGTGGAAATAATCGTTGTCTGGATCGAGAGTAAGAAACACTAGAGACGAAGAAATTAATTTAATTTATAGCACGTCAGTATCTTTTTTATACAAAATAAATAATAAATAAAAATGTTGAAAAATATTAATAAAAAATACAAGTTGTAATTGTAATCGCTGGTGTTTTCTTTCGTCTGCCATATTTATTTTTCTATCGCAAATAAAGACTCTGACGTAGGTTTGCGGCGATAACGTATGGTCTGAAAATAACGGCAGCCTGAAATGATGGGATGGACTCAAATTTTGTCTAGTTGCCCCATTGGACATCGCATGGGAGGAAGTAAATCCACAAAACAAAAAAAAAGTCTATGATCGCTTTCTTTTCCGCCGTTCGGTGCGAAAATTCACGAAAAAATTTCATTTCGGACAAAAGACTTAGCAAGCAGCTGATGCATTTTGCGTCAGTCGAACGATTCGAAAATAAAATAAATGTATCTGAGGCGTGTGGAAATTGAACAAACGTGCGATCCACCCACCAGCCGCCAACCGACTCGCTGCCAGTAGCATTCATCATCCGTTTTGACTTTCGGGAACATGACAGACAACAGGACGTCGGCCGAATGGAGCAGCCGGGTGCAAAAGTGTTTCCTAGGAAACCTTTCGTCGAAGTAGGCAATGCCCTTGGAGTAAGAGTTTTTTTGTTTTGACCACCCACGCGCTGCCGGCAGTTGATAGGTGTATTATAGTACGCGCGTGTATGGTGGTTTTCCCATGTTTATTGTCCGTAGGTGCTTACAATTTTTGGAAGGAGGTTTTTGTTCGTAGCAGAAAAGCAGGTAATGTATGTACATTAATTGACTAAAATTACTAATGAATTATGGCCAAGTATTAGAAGCGCGATAGAAAATCCATCATTTGCACTAATGAAGCTTATAATTTTTCACAATTAGTGAAACTTCTAAGGTGTAAAAAATCGAGTGAATATACGTACGCGCAGAGTATCTAAAAATAAAGCCCACGAAAATGCTACAATGTAAACATCGTTTTTCGCTCCGGTAAATTGGAACTGACTAAATTTGTAAGCGATCGGCCAACCGCCGGCAATGTTTTGAAATCTACACAAAGAATATTGCGCAAATGTCCCATTCAGGGTCAGTTAACCCTGAACTTGTTCGATGGTTCGTTTATTTGCGATTTGTTTATATTTTGAGTGTTGCTGGCCCAGAAATGGCCCTGAGCGATCACTGCTATGGGATACTCATTAGGTTCTGCAGCGTCTGTACGTAACCTCAATCTGGTGACAGATTAGTAGTACTTCTTGTTGGTCTCAGGGGCAGCCAACCAATCACGAACTCCACCCTTGTCGGAGTCAGTGGAAAGTACTACTGAACTGTCAAAAAAGTTCATTTGGCGAGGACCGAATTCATTCGTGACGTCATGCTGCAGAACCTAATACGGGTAGTGTCGGACATGACGGCAGTATACATATCAAGAGTAGGTCACTGTCAGGATCACTCGTGAAGGATTTCGCACCTGCTACGCAGGGTTGCCACTACTTTTTGGGAAAAGTCTGGCATGCTATAAATTAAAAATCTGGCAAAATCTGGCGAAGAAATTCGCCTGTATATTTTTTTCAAATAAGAGATTCTAACTAAAAATGTGATCTAATTATTTGTGCCAATATTTAAAAAATCTGTTTTACCCTCTTTTTGCTCTTGCTGTACGTTTTGCCTTTCTCGTATACTAAGTATACGTAAAGGCTATAATTTCACTCCAAAACCAAACTTTTGATAGAAGGCTCGGAGACCCATAGTGTTATATACCAATTGAATCAGCTCGACGAATTGAGGTGATGTCTGTTTGTGTGTATGTATGTATGTGTGTGTGTGTATGTGTATGTGTACAAATTTTGTAGACGCACTTTTTGGAACTTAGCATGACCCGATTTACTCGCACAAGCTGCATTCGACAGGAAATGCGGTCTTATTGTTTGCTATTGAAAATTGGCCTGATCGGACATTGCATTTCGGAATTATTGAAAAATCATTGTTTTTTCCCAAGGGTCCCCCCTTGGAAAAAAAATTTCAAGATCGAAAATTTTTTTTTTCAAGAATGGTGGAAATGCATAGTAATTAATGCAAAAACATGCAAAATGATAGAAAATATGCGATCTATCCCCCTAAAGTGCTTTTTTGACCTTTCCTATGTGATTTTTTCAGTACATTTTACGATGCACGAGAAAGGCATCATCGCCGCTAGGTGGATTAATCTGGGTTTTTCAAAATTTATTCTTAAAAAGAATATCTTCTTCCACCTCCAGTATTTGTTGAAAATATTTGATATCCATAAAAATTAGATTCCTAAAATCATACCATTTTAGGCAATTCAGAAAATGTAAATAGAATTGAATGAAATCTGCGCTCTGAAATATCTGAAAATAATAAAAATAATATAAATAATTATTTTTGAAACTTGACTTCATTCAAAATAACGGGGTTCGCTTTTATTTCCAATTTCTAAGTAACAACAAATGACGTTTAAGCCATTTTTAATTGTTAATTTTTATTTTTTTTTTAATTTTGATCGATTAACTATCAAACGGAGCTCAAATTAAAAAGTATTCAGATTTAAAACGGTCTACGGTACCCGTAAGCCAAAGGTATTTCAAAAACAATTTTGATAAAGATAGATGAAAATTGAATATTTTTTTATGAATTGTCCATAATAGCAGAGGATTTTGATCTTCCGAAGCGTAACAAGTCCATGAGAAGGGGTTACGACAATCATTTGTTACTCCGAGTACGATAATAAAAATTGAACAAAATTGCGCTCTGAGTTTCATGAATTGACCACATTTACGAAGGTTCCGGATTTTCCGCAGGAATTCCGGTGGCCACTCAAATTCATGAGAACGGACCACGCAAATCATTCGATATTCAGAGACGGATGAGTTTTAAGAACTGTTAACTAATACGTATGTCCCGAATATTCCGTAGGACCTCCGGTGGCCAATCAGGACTTAAAAAAAGAGTTTAATGATGTTTCGGATCTTGCAGAAGGACGCCGATTCGACGAATAACCAGGGAATGTAGAAAGCCATGGAAACAGACAATGATTACATTTTTTGGGATCATTGTAAGCATTTTCAGAACTCGAAAAGCAAGAAATTAGGCCAAAAAATGGAATTGAAAGATACCTTCAAAATTGATTTCTGGGAACTAGCATGGTCAAACTGCAACATCCGCGGAAACCATAACTTTGATTATAAAAGATTGAAATTGATTCAAAAATGAGTTTTTGGAAGCGAGATGAAGTTGCGGTCATTTTTAACTTGCTAATGCACTGTGTATAACGTGGTATAACTGTTTTTGCTGTAGCTTAGACGAGTTTCTGTGATTCATAATTTAACCGATTCTGGTCACACAAAGGTTGCTGCAGTCGGATATGTACTATTAGGGATTCCTAGACGTCGCTGGAAGTAAAAATAATTTTGTTTCGAAATGTTAGGAAAAGTCAAAAATGTAAAAGCCTTAACTCATTTCATTACCAAACTACAACGTTTTTAAATCATCTTTGGGCCAAAATGGACTCTAATCCACTAGAAAGGTTAAACTAATGGGGTGATAATTTAGGTTCTTGAGAAGTGAAGCTGTCTTGTGAAGCGAACGTATACATACATACGGCATGTTTATGCTAACAATTCAACTGTTGCCATTAATAAATATGAATTTCAGTTATTGAATGAAAATGAAAGTAATAACTGCATGACTCATTAGAAATGTTTGAAAATGTTTATGCAGATCATAATTTAAAAAAATCTGTCTGAAATTTGAAAAGTCTGGCATTTCGGGTAGTGTCTCTTTTTCTCTTTTTGCTGCCAAAAAGTCTGGCAGTGCCAGATATATCTGGCATAATGGCAACCCTGCTGCTACGGTGAGGTAGCGCCAAGTTCAAGACTGCAATTTGGCACCGGTTAACAATTGATAGCGGCAATGTTATAACAAACAATCGTGCATTTAGGTGTGTGTTTAAAATAGTCCCAAATTTGCATCGCTATTGCCAATTAACGCTCGAAATAGAGCCTACCGGCCGGCTGGCAATTCTTGATTGCGCTCATCTATGGCGGGGTCGGTTTTGCAAGTGAAATTTATTGACGGCCGAAAATAAACGCAAACATCCCCAATCCCAGCACGAAAATAGATTGATTCGACCGCATGTGTAATGGCTTTCGCCAATACAGCAGTGATGGATTTACGGCTTTTATCAAATGGTGATCTCGCGATCTTATACCAGATTGGGCGATCAGATTGAGTGTTTTTGGATAATAACGAGGAACACCGCCGAACGAGAGCCAAACTACTGTGATTCAGAATATTTTTATTGCTTGCTTATACGAAAATTGTTTAAGGTTGACGTACCGGCAATAGTGGTTTGTTGACAGACCTAGGATATTGATGTCATAAAAACAGAAAAAGACGTTTACTATAATCTAAGAGTATTAAGTAAAAGCAATCGAAATTGCTTCCTTCATTAACCAAGAAAGTTGTGCAGAAAGGCGTATGTTTTGACAGAATTTGGCCATTAGGTAATGGTACGTATGAAATCATTCTTCTAGACTACCGACTACGCATGGTATGCCGATATATGAAATATTTTACATTGTATCGTAAAACAAAAATGGAATCTGCAAGGTGATGTTTTAGTGAATATCATCAGGTGGAAGAAAACTACAGAGAAACATGATCGACATGGTTCCCATTGTTGTACTGTCCATGCAGGGATGGGAATGGTAGACATTTCTCTATGCCATTCATTCCATGAAGCATTCATTTATTCAGCTTACGTCTAAAGGTATGGGTATTGTATGAGTAAGAGTTTGCGATAATATACTTTTTCTTAACGAAACTATGCGAAATTTAAAATGTCTATGTTGATTCGAAACTGTGCAGTGTAATCTGACTGTAGGCAAGTGGGAGCCACGTGCACTTCCAACACCTTATGCCGGTTCACTTAGGGTGACCATATGAAATTTTGCCAAAGGAGGACAATTCACCTAAATCGTAGCGAAAAAGGAGGACATTTGGTTTAAAAGGAGGACATAAAAAACATCGATCGATTTTGTTTTTTGACATGATTAAAAATATTATATTTGTTAGAGCTTTGCACACTAATGTTTATTGGAAGAAGTTTTTGTAAGAACCAGCAAGTAACCCAACAAACAAGAGATCGTATAACATTGGGAATAAGTGCACAAAGTGGAGGCCATATACGTGCACTTTGCATGAACTCGAATAAAGGCATGTACCTATATCGCCTCCAACTTACACTTATTAGCTAGCACATGCAACTTTGTTTTAGCTGGGAGATATGACATCTTATTCTACTTTTTACTTTTTTAAGTTATTAACATTACATCTCCAGATGAAATACTCCTAATGTGATCAGACGCATTTTTCAACTTCGTTTTACAAATTTATTACATTTCATACAGCCTTACAAATATTTTTTTTGGGCCAAAATCTATGCAAAATGCACTTTTGGAGGATCCATTTTTAAGCAAGTGACGCAATCCAGATAGGCATCCCGCGTTTCGCAGGACGCTTGCTGGTCACATTAAATATTCCCAACTGTCATTATAGCACATTATAGTGTATATCACTTTTCAGTTATAAACTTCCAGCACCTTCTTTATAATGGTAAGATTTTCGCTTTAACTAAATTTGAAATCAACAGTGAACCGAATTTTAACAAGAACAGCTCATCGCTTACAATCTATATATATAAAAACCAATCTATGTATGTATGTTCGCTAACTACTTCTGAACCACTTGGCCGATTTCAACCAAATTTGGTACACACATTCTCTATCCTCAGGGGAAGTTAACAAAGGGGTGGGATGGTCATTTAGAAAAGGAGGAGTGGTGGTAGAAGGGTTTTTTTTAGAAAACGAACAATTCTGTGTAACTTTCAACTCCCAGGATCGATTTCAACCAAATTTTGTACACATATTCACTATGAGGAGCCGATCATATGGGATTTGGGAAAGGGGAGGGGTCTGGAGGGAGGGTTTTGTTCAAAAACGGGCAATTCAAAGTAAATTATGAACCCCTGGACCGATTTGAACCAAATTTGCTACACATTCTCTATTCTAAGGAAAAAATAACAAAGATGGTGGGATGGTCATTGGGAAAAGGGGAGGGTATGAAGGGAGGCGTTGTCTTTGGAAATCGAGCAATTAAGTGCAACATCCAACCCCCAGGACCAATTTCAACCAAATTTTGTACACATAATTTTCAGGATTTTCAGCTTTCAGTCACATGAAAATGTTGATAATTTCAAATCATTGCCAACGTTTCGATCCGGGGGTTTGGATCTTCATCAACGTTGGCAATGATTTGAAATTATCAACATTTTCATGTGACTGAAAACTGAAAATCCTGAAAATTTGTACACATATTCACTACGAGGAGATACACATATTCACTACGATCACTACGAGGAGACGATCATATGGGATGGTAAATTGGGAAAGGGGGAGGGGTCTGGAGGGTGGGGTATTGTTCAGAAAACGGGCAATTCATTGTAACTTCTAAACCCCTGTACCGATTTCAACCAAATTTGGTACACCCATTCTCTATCCTAAGGAGAAGAAGACAAAGGGGGTGGAATGGTCATTGGGGAAAGAAGGAGAGTAAGGGGGAAGGGGTTATCTTTAGAAAACGAGCAATTCAGTGTAACTCCCAACCTCCAAGACCAATTCCAACCTGATTTGGTATACATATTCTCTATTTTTGAAAGATGTTTATTGAAAAGGTAGAAGGGCCAAGGTGACAATGGGTCAAATGGGGGTGAGAATGGGTCACTGTTTCAACTACTTAGAATGATTGTAGAATGGATTCAATGTATCTAAGGGCAAGAAGACTAAAATATAGAAAACCTTTTTGAACGATTTTATTTTACGACCTCCAGACTGCCGGTGAGAGCGATGACCCATTGTCACCCCAGACCCATTGTCACCCCGATGGCGGTAATATATGGTTATATTTTATATAACTCAATGTTTGTATGCATGTGTGTATATTCCAGCATAACTTCTGAACCTCTTAGCCGATTTCAGCCAAATTTGGAACACACATTTTCAAATTAATGAGACGACGATAGAAGTTTTGGGAATGCTCTTTAGAAAAGAGGGAGGGTGTGTGGGAAGGAGTATTGTTAAGTTATCGATCAACTCAGTGTAACTGCTGTACCCATTGGCCGATTTCAACCAAATTTGGAACACACATTCTTTTTCTCGAGAAGACGAAGATCGGGGTTAGGGATGGTATTTAGAAAACAAGCAGGTTGTGGAGAGACTGGTTTTGTTAAGCTCTCAATAACCTCAGTGTAACTTCTGGTCTTAGCCGATTTCAGCCAAATTTGGAACACACATTCTTCATATTAAGGAAACGACGATAGTGGGTCAAAGAGGGAAAAGGGGAGGGTGTGGGGGAGTGGTATTGTTTAGTTATCGATCAACTTAACCCTTCATCGAAATCATGGTTTGCCCAGTGAAAAGCAATGATTAATGTGTTTCCTTCTGGATGGTGAATGTGATCCCTTCTTTAAAAATAGACGTTTGCCCGGAATAAAACACCGGTGGTTGTTTTTCCTTCTTTAGAAATAGACGTTTATCCGGAATAAGACGAGTTTGAGTTTAAACCCCCTTTTTCAAAATCAGTCAATGTTTTCACATAAAATCTGCCTTCTTTTAAAAATGATGAAGTATCAATAAAAAAACACAGTTATCCTGTTGACCAATTGGTTTATTCATTTTCCGATTGTGAAAAAAAACTGCGAATCAAACTGGGAACTCCGAGCAAGGCCGGGTACATACTGCTAGTTCTGAATATTTGTAAATAGATAACTGACTGAACATTAGGTTCTATAAGAACGGAACACAAGATGCTTAGGGGACCAATGAAATTTGTTTCTTGAATGCCATTAAGAATCACAATTTGAGGCATGTAAATAATAATGATATTGTATGTATGATATTGTAACTGTATCACCAAGTTCCTAACTGAAGAAATTTAAAACTGTTCAGATTTAGACTAAAGAAACTCAACTGTTCAGATTTCTATTCCATTCTAGACATGGCATAGGAACTGCTCTTTGCCGCACATATTCAAGAAACGTACCGTGCGATGCGTTCCAAAGGCAATGGGTGTTTACTCGTAGAAAATTTTGAGAAGCATTTGCATTTTTCCTAATTCAATTTTCAATCCAATCCAATACCTAATCTTCTGTTATCTTTGACATCTGTGTTACTGCAACTCAAGCATTTAATTTCCGATATTAACATAGATTTTATTCAAAAACTTAAAGGAAAATATTTCATATCTGCTAATGCATCTCTGTTGCAGTAACTAGAATTACTACAGAAGAAAGCAATTTTTTTAAATATCCAAAAAGGAGGACATTTTAGCGCAAAAGGAGGACATCTGATTTTTAATGAAAAAGGAGGACATGTCCTCCTTTAGGATACCATATGGTCACCCAAGGTTCACTGCATGTGGCTATCGACGCATTGCCCGATTGCTTTGATTGCTAATAATGTGACTGTCAGGTATGGTTCGCATTGAGCCTACTTCGATGGTTTCAAAGTAATTTAGAAAGAAATGACATTTATTGTGTTGTCATTTTTTCATAGCAAAGGGCTTTTTTGGTTCTAGTACCCATTTCAGTTTTTCTTCGATTCCTCGATATCTCTCTATCTCGATGGTCCCTTCAATATCGAGATGTGTAGAGGCGACTGTATATGCTTATTCCTGAATTGCACTCAGCACTTAATTCTGACACTCATACAAAATTTTACACCATTCGCGCTTTTTTACGAGGATTAACAACACTAAGTCGCACTGAGCACTTTATGCGAGCACCACTCGCGCTCATTCAAAAATCAAAACAACTCGTACTGAGCACTTTATGCGAGCACCACTCGCGCTCTTTACGAAGATTAGCAACACTAAGTCGCACTGAGCACTTTATACGAGCACCACTCGCGCTCATTAAAAAAAATCAAAACAACTCGTAGAGTAGAGTGGGGCAAGAGTACGCACTTAGTTCACAGAGAACAGACGTTCATCTTACGTCGCAAAGTTGTGTAAAACTTTGTACTGGCCATTTTGAAGTATGTCGTTGCGCGGTGCTAGTGTGCTAATAATGTGGGTGAAAATTTTGCCGTATTTTACTTTTTGGCGCTAGTGTTCAGTCCGTATTGTCACTAGATGGCAGTATCACCTTGTTTACGAAGTGTAAGCCAACGCCATCGCTTGGTGAGATTGAGTTTGTATGTCGGGCAGTCTGCGTTGGCGGCGATGCGAACCTTTACACACGTTTTCAGCAAAATTTTGTATGAGCTTCCATGTCTGTTCTCTGTGCTTAGTTTTAAATCGATCATGTGGCCCTTATGAAGCAAGCTTCTGCATTTAAAATCAGTGTCGATGATTCATATACTCTTCCTTTATGTTATCCAGTGGAAAAAAAAATGAAATTATTGAGATTCGTTTTAGTAGAACCCTTATTGCAAGACAAGTTAAAAACGCACTCTTACCCCACCGGTGGGGTAAAAGTGCGCATCGGGTGGGGTAAGAGTACGCATTTATCCAATCATGTGCTTTAAGTATATATTAACGCAAATAAGAGTTAATAACATTTAATTGATGTTTAATGAGCATATATTAGGGAATGTTTAAAGATTACGTAACTCTTAAAGGGGGAGGGGGTCCTAAAAATGTGCACTTTCATACGAAAAACCATTGTTTTTTTATATATACAAAAAACTACAGAGGTGAAAATATATATCACGTTACGCGTGGCGTATACAAAGGCATTTTCCTTAAAGAAAGTCCACCAATCACGTAACGTAAAATTGGGCTATTTCATCACCCCTTCCCCCCTATCTTACACTATTTGTATGAATCCTCTAAAAATTATATGGATCGTCACACATCTCCCAACCCCTCCCAGCTAAATGTTGCGTAATTTATGAATATTTCTTTTGATTAAATGAAATTATCATTTAGATGAAATTGTGTTTTCGTACTATGTTTAGGTGTACAACAAGTCCTAATACAATTTCATTATTTCGCTTTAGTGCTTTGTTCGCTAAGTCCTTTCTAACACCCCGCATAACTACGAACCATTAATGAACTGCATATCATAGTATTTTGAACCATCTTGTGTTGTGTCATAACCGTTTCACATAAATTTCCATAACTGTAAGCCGACAGTATCATGAATAGTTTTGACCATGTGGAAAATGGTTATTGGTCATTTAACCTTATGGCGAAAGGGTTGTTAAGTTAGGTCACCATAAAAAATGGCCGTTTTCTCGAACAAAATTTTCTGGGGATTCTACATCATATGGTCGATATACATTCGATATCTGCAATACAGAACATTATAATTTAAGGTTGAGTTGTAATTGGAAGGTACTAAATAAGTATGGAATCACTCCAATCTGTAATGTTGAGATATGATTGCATTTTACTGAATTCAAATACGATTTTTTTCGGAAGAAAACAACAAAAATTAAAATTGATTTTTTTCTGGTTTATTCAAAAAACATAAAACATGCATCCATAATTCCACTTATCCTATCAATAAAGTTTTAACACGGAATACCAAACCAATGCTAATGCATGACATAATGTAGCTTCTTCTACAATTTGTCCACCTGAGCCGTTTATCGCCCCAAAAGTGCTGCTGCATCGTCTCCTTGTGAATGGCCTAAGAGAATGGAATGTTATATTTACAATTTTAATCAAAATTATCAATAGCTTACCACGTTTTTAAACATTTGCCCAATTAGTGTGCAGTTCAGTAGAGTTTATTGGCCGGCCGGGAAACTCTCGAACCTAGAATGAACAGTTTTCATAATGCGCAAGAAAAAAAAATCATTCAGAACTTCGGGAAAAACACTCACCAGCTCACACAGTATTCGCCTAAAGCGCCCAAAGCTGAGGAGCACCATAAACTTTTTCGTAACACCGCAACTTGCGAAGCAGACAATTTTATTATTACAATCTATATTCCCGAATAATTACAAACTGTACATGGATATTTTCCCGTACGGTCGACAACAGTATCCTTTACTGTTGACAACTGTAAATGAACAATCTCATATAAAGCTTTAACAGTTTGTGGTACGGTTATTTGACAAATAACAATATGTTGAATGGGTTGTTAAGTTATGTCACCATAAAAAATCGTCTGTTTTCGCGTGCAAAATTTTCGCTCAACAGTATGATAAAATGTTGACATATAATGCAGGAAATAAAGAACATTTTAGAGACAGCATGTTATATGTTGACATTTAGTGATGATGTCGAGTAGTTATGGTTGAATCGATCGAAAAGTATTCGATAACCGCAACGTAAACTGTGAAGCTATGTCTTACATCGTAATAATGATTCTGACCATATAACATGTTGTTTTTGCCTTTCTCGTACAACAAAGTTGTACCTGAAAGGCTTTCATTTCACTCCCAAAACGTACTTTTTATAGAGCGCTTGTAGACCCATAGTATTATATACCATTCGATTCAGCTCGACAAACTGAGCAAATGTCTGTCTGTCCGTGTGTGTGTCCGTGTGTGTGTGCGTATGTGTGTGCACATTGAAACATTAGACAATTTTTCTAGTACTAAACCTGAATCGATTTTGCTACAACAAGTTGCATTCGATGGGGAATGTTTTCTTCTTGTTCGCTATTGAATTTCATAATGATGGCACGGCTCAAAAAATAGTAAATATTCAAAGAGTTATGAGACATCATTATTTCGTAACAAATAAGCTATCGATTTTCTAGGTTATGTTCTCCCAAGACACAATTCAAGACAAAATTTTCAAAACGACTTATCTGCTTTTGTAAACAAAGATTCAAACGACGATTTGACGAATCTGATAGCTCTCCCACGCAAACCAACACCATCAATAGGTAGGTTAAGGATTCCGCTATCTGTTGATAGTGTTGGTTTGCGTGGGAAAGCTATCAGATTCGTCAAATCGTCGTTTGAATCTTTGTTTACAAAAGCAGATAAGTCGTTTTGAAAATTTTGTCTTGAATTTATTCGAAACCGGCACACTGACAGCATAGAATACACAGCTTACACGGAAGAAAAAAAAACTTCACAAAGAAACATAGAAACCCATTAATGAGTTAAAAAGTACCTATTTTAAGATTTCATGTATACACTGAAAATTCTAGTTTATTTTTTCAAAATGACCTAAGAAACATATTTTCATGAATGAATTTTAATATTGCGATCAACAGACCAATATGATAGCTTTTGATTGCGGTACACAAATTAATTCATGAAAAAAGGTGACATATGTTCTTTTTAAAAGTTAAGCGTCATTTCTGCCATTTCTTTCCCCTATGGGCCGATGTGAGCAGTGAGAAGTGAAAAGTGAAAAGTGAGACGTGAGAAGTGCGAAGTGAGGAGTGAAAAGTAAGAAGTAAGAAATGAAAAATGAGAAATGAAAAATCACCAGATTATCCGAAATGAAAACAAAAATGTTTTCCAAATTTAATCTAGACTATCCTTTGAAAAGAGCTGAAATTTTTTGCTAATATTTTCAAATGGATATAATAGAAAAACGACGCATCCACACAAAAAGTGTTGTATGGGTGACCATCGCAAAATCAGTCAAAATTTCTAGTGAAAATATCGGAAACAATCCAAATTGAGCCCTACACTGAAAAAATCAGTTTAAAATTTTAAAGTCGATTTGCGAAAAATGCTCTTTTATTTAAATGAAATTTTGTCTCAAGATAGGTGATTATGTTCCCTACCAACCGTCCATACATCGCAAGCTGGGCACTCTTAAGGAAAAAAGTTTTTCTAACAAAAACTTTTTCTTGACGACAAAATTTCTTCCAAATCAAAAAGAGCGTTTTTTTGCAAATTGACTTTTATTTTTTTAAATTGATTTTTTTAGTGTAGGGTTCTATTTAGAGTTTTTCAAAAAGTTTTATTAGAAAGTTTGAATGATTTTGCGACAGTCACCCATACAACACTTTTTTGTAGGAAGCGTCGTTTATCGATTATATCCATTTGAAAAATCAGTAAAAACAAGTGTGACCCTTTTCAAAAGATAGTCTGCATCAGATTTGGAAAACCTAAGCATGCACTCTTCTTTTTGAAACACATTTTAAGTTTTGACAAACAAATTGACAAAAAGTAAACTAAAAAAAAAGAACACTTGAAAGTTCCCAAAAAGACCTATTTGGCTTCATGCATTTCAATTAATTTTCTCAAAAATCTTTTCAAAAGGACCTAAGTAACATTTTTCATGAATTTTCCTTAACTTTTCAAAAGATCCTAAGTAACATTTTTTACTGAATTAATTTGAATACTGCAACCAATAGCTTTCATGTTGATCTGTTGATTGCAGTACCCAAATTAATTCAAGAAAAAATGTTACTTAGGCCCTTTGAAAAGTTATGCGAGATTTATAGTACAGCAAAACGCCATCTAGTAGAAAATCTAGATGGATTATTCCATTGCTGACAAACGTTCATTTCGAACCAAAACCGCAAGTTGCTGGTTGATTTTTTGTCATATACTCTGTCTCGCTCAAACCAACAGCGAATAATCTAACGACTACTTTCACGAACACTTTATTGTCAGATTTTCTGGATATGATACACTGCGCGGCGTTTGTAATGTTCCCAAATGGGTACTTGCACAAAACTTCACGCGGCGAATGACTGTCGAAAGGTACGGCCGCGACAAACGATACACCGCAATGCTATTCATCCATAAGAATCAAGTAAACGGGGTGCAGAAAGCGCGGCGGTACCTTTCATGAAAGGTTCGCCGCGTGCAATTTGAGAAAATCAGGCAATAAGGACCAGCCACTTTAACCGACCGTGTCCATTTAGCAAGTATGGTGTTGAATATAATCTGTAGATTAAAAAAAAACAGTTTAATAAAGTAAAAAAAACTCAGCAAGTAACCGCACAATATTGAGTAAAACAAATTAAGTGTGTAGCATTTCCACATTCAATGAATAAATTTCGCACCGTGTATACTGACAGCATTAAAGTTTGTGTTGCTTCTTTCGTGCTTTATTATTGATGATGCTAACCTCTCAAGCAAAGCTTTCCAAAGCTTCAAATGTGGAACACGAAAACTAAACACACGCGCTATAGAGACCGAAGCCGATGACTTTATCCGCTCGCATCAACACAGTTGTAAAAATTTGATCGTTGGAAATAAAAATTGCATTCGTACATGCTTTCTCGCTACGTTTGCTGCCATTTTTTTCCTGCTTTGGAAGGAAAGAAGAGGCGTGTCATTGAGGCTAACTGCTTATTGGGTTGGGTGGTTTGGGTGAAATGATGGTGTAGTTTGGGCTTTTGGGTGATTTGAACATAACGTTCGTTTTCATACACCTCATTATTTCCATATTATGCGGCTTTTTTCCATTGATATTTATGTGAATTGTGTTGTTAATTTTCACAAATATACTTGTACAATTATTACACAAAGGCATGCAAAATCAATGTATGACATACAACTAGTTTTATTGAACTTTAATATTACATTGGTGAAAAAACACTACGTGGGAATCGGCCCTAAAACAATTGTAGACGCGCTGTCTGGACAGTTAATCCATAATGTATTTTATAATGTATTTTTAAAACGTGCCGCTGCGCTAATTATTGTACTATTTACCCACGATCGCATATTTGTAACATATGCATTTTTTCCTTTCTCGTACAACAAAGTTGTACCGAAAGGCTATATGATTGCTCCAAAAAAACTTTTGATAGAAGGCCCGGAGACCCATAGTGTTATATACCGATCTACTCAGCTCGACAAACTGAGGTGACGTCTGTTTTTTTTTGTGTATGTATGTGTATGTGTACAAATTTTGTAGACACACGTTTTAGAACTTAGAATTATCCGATTTACTCGCAACAAGTTGCATTCGACAGGGAATTGTTTGCTATTGAAAATGGGCCCGATCATTGCTTTTCGGAATTATTGAAAAATCATTGTTTTTTCCCACAGGTCCCCCTTGGAAAAAAAAATCAAAAAACAATTGTTTTTGAATGGTGGCAAGGCAAAAATATTAAAAATGATCGAAAAATGTGATCTATTCACCCAAAGAGCTTTTTTGACCTTTTAAAGTGATTTTTCAATATATTTTATAATGCACGAGAAAGGCATCATCACTGCTAGGTGGATTAATCTGGGTTTTTATTATGCGGGTTAAGTTGTAGCTGAAAGACCTTCCAGAAAAAACTCAACCAATGAAGTAAATAAACATGGCCTCTTCGAAGTTAAATTAAATTGATCCGGAATAACATACACATATTCGGCATAACAATAACACTTAAAATCCATTTAGAATTAAAAAATAAGACTTATCAACGTGTTTGTGACATCTGCGGTTTATGTTGAACTTTGATCGAAACATATAATGTAATGTCACTACATGTGATTGAATCCATTTAAGTGTTTTTAAAGTGTGTACTCATTATGAAGGAAATGTGAAGTATAAGTCATTATTAAATGACATCTAGACAAAGAGTCACAACAAGAGATGGTGTAGATTCACAATGACTTATAATTCGTTGATGGAAAATAATTAATGTGCAACTGTTCAATAACTTTATCACGAACGGTGAATATATTTCATAAATCATTTTTGAAGTTGTGACAATATTGTATGCTGTTATTGATTATGCGGGACCGAATTACTTCAACTTATCCTAAAAACTTGTGATAATTTCAAATTCTGTCCCTTTTTTCTTAGTTGTGGATCTTTACGCTTTGGAAGAAGTCTTATTTCGGCCGGAGATACGGGTTTGACATCATAACTTGAAGATTAATATGCGTACTCTTGCCCCACCGGTTCCTGCGTACTTTTACCCCACAGTCCCAAAAATGATTCAAGTAATGGTTTTGACTTATTGGAAAACCAACCGGATTGGTGTTCTGTACCATAAAGTACTCTATACAATAGGTTATCGAAATGGTATAATGTTCACCTGATTGAACGTATATATGGTAATGAAATACTAGTTGCGGAAATCCAATTATTTTTAGCAAAATGACTAAAAAGTTAACTAACTCCATATCTCCCTTGTTGTTTATTCAAATCGTTTATAATTACACATGATAATAGTTGGCCAGAATACCTGTCAAACTGATACAGTGCTGCTAGTTTATCTTTTTTTATTACTTCAAAAAATCGAAAACGTACTCTTACCCCACGCGCACTCTTGCCCCACTCTACTCTACTGAGCATGGCGAAAGACATCTAAGGCGGGTTTTCTCAACAGTAGGAACTTTTTACGAAAAACTATTTGGTAGGAATGTGTCCGCCTACGCCTACCAAATATTTTCACGATTAAGGCTGTGAACCATTCCACCGATTCGTTTAACTTTTAGTTAAAATTTGACAGTTCGATGGTTATTTCGCCGTGGTTAAAAATAACCCTGCTCCGGAGCATGGTTAGATTTGACAGTTCGATAGTTAAACTTTGTTCGCGAGAAAATTGGCGCCAAATCCATTTCGTTCCGAATAACTATCAATCTGTCAAAACTCAAATGGGTCGGCTTCGGAGTAAAATTTTAACCACGATGGGAAAATAACCATCGGAGTGTCAAATTTTAACTAAAAGTTAAACGAATCGGTGGAATGGTTCACAGCCTAAGGTGCTTATTTTCGAGATATTAAACTTTAGATGCCTTTCGCCATTCGATACTGATTTACGAAAGTTTACTCCTAGTGTGTCACTGTAAGCACCCTCAAAGTACATAGGCGATTCGTTAGATTTACTTTATGTACACTATCCCCACGGTTATGGAACGGAGTTCAGTGCGTGATGTCTCTTGTTTCGGACAGCAGAACGATGGCGCGATCGGTCGAAATATTGTGTTCTGCTTTGCGCGGCCGGTAATAAAAATCAGTTCAGTGCGAGTGTTGCGCAAACGCATTTTAAATTAGAACTTCCAATATTTAATAATTGTATAAAATTTAAGCATCCCTAGATCCACAGTAGCCCTATGTGTAATGTACGTATTGTAACTTGTGAGGAGGTGTAACAAAGCAGGAGCTTATTGTGCTCCGTGATAATTTCACCGAATTTGTGAGTAATACGCTGTAGTATGTTTTTGATTATATGTATTATTAAATAAATATATATTACAGCTTTGTAGCTGACCAAAATAACAATATTATTTGTCTGTCTGCTGGAAGAATCGGCGTCTAGTTGCACCTCCCGCAACAGCGAGATTTCTCTTGTTTCGGACAGCACACTATGGGGGATCCCCATACAAGCGAGCGGTCAAAAATAAAATTGGACTTTTAAAGTGATTTTCCACTTAGTTTTAGCTGTGTATGGTCGAAATAGCATGAATATACAATTTCCAACCCCCCCCCCTTTGGGGATCGTCTATGAATTACGTAATTATTTTTTTCATAGGTTCGATTAACGTGACAAAGCAAACCTATTTGGGAAGTTGAAATTTCGTGCGTTTTCTTAAGGAGAAGGAAGGGGCTGTACAAAAACTAAGTTCAGCAATTTATGGACATTATGGCGGCGATCATGTTAAATGACATTAATTTCATGACATTCCGTGATATTTTTTGTTCTCACTCTCATGCCTCACAATTTGTATTTAGAACAATTTGTTTGACAAAGTACTAGGATCTGAAGGATCATAAAGCATTAAATGTTAATCAAATAATCAGAATTGAAAATAACTTTTGAAAAAGGGTATTAGCAAATTAGAAATCGCAATCCCATGACATTTTTACGTGTACAAGTTATTCAAAAATGAGATTAATATATTCTCAAAAATGTGGACATTCATTGTGGAATGTAAGAATGCTCCATTCTTCCGAAAAGCAAAATTCTTTTAATTTAAATAACAACACTATTTGAATTACTTTTGATTTGTTTTCATGATTTCTACAAGTTATATACAGCATCATTCTTTTTCTGTGTCAAGGTTTAAGTCTTCAATGATATTTTCTTCAATTCCATCAACGATGGAAGATGAGATAAATTCATCTAAAGTATTAGAAGATAAAGAACTTTTGAAAATCTTCAAATATTACAAAATTACGCATGGCATAAGAATAACTAAGTGAAAAATTTTTTTCCAACGTCTCCTCGTTATCCAAATCGAGCTTAAAATGGATCTGATTCATGTAAGGCACGAAGGAAAATGTCAACATTTGCCTCTCTTGATCATTTTCTTGCATTATGAGTTCTAAATTTCTTCAACTGTTTATATTGACTTTCCGCTGGTTGTTCAGCCAGTGAACCTCAAAGTGTAGATGAGTGAATAAATATTTCCCTACCATTAGCCAGACATTCATGAACACTAGCAGGAATTTCATACGCTCCGTTCTAACTAAGATATTGTTCGTCTTTACTTTTGCAATAAACATGTCGGGAATTATTGATTCCAGGAGATTTATAAATATTTACATATTATGAAATCTCATATTTAGTTCTCCATCAGTAGCTAATGAATAGCTCAGAAAATTAGGTTTAGAGAATGACTCAAACCACTCAAGCCCCAAACGCATTTCAGCGGAATGGCGACGGAAACGGTAAAATTTGACAGGAAATATATGAGCGAACTGTTAAATCCTTCCGTTACCGTTGTGCTGCATTGCATTGGGGTTTTATTCATTACTCCTTTGAAAAGTTAATTAAATGAGCTCAAATGGTTATAAATAAAGTCGAAGTTATTACCAATAAATGTATTTTGACCATACCCTTTGAGCGCATAGTTCAGTCTGACCCATTTTCAATAGGAAACGATGGGACTAGATTTCCCGTCGAATGAAACTTGTTGCGAGAAAATCGGACACAAATAAGTGTCTAAATGGCGATTGCGTTCTTTTGCGCACATACATACAGACGCGCATGCACACACATACAGACATCACCTCAATTCTTCGCGCTGAGTTAGTTGATATATACCACTAGGGGTCTCCGGGCCTTCTATCAAACATTCGTTTTTGGAATGAGCATTAACCTTGGAGTACGAGAGAGGCAAAACACGGTAAAACCACAACTGAAAAAAAAATCAGAGTGCCTTAACTCTGTTAATTGCAAATACTGGCAAGAAATTCTTTCAGGACATTTTAGTCGAAGCTTTGTCCTTGATGTGTATCATAAAGAACCCGGGGATTCCTGAGGAAAAAAGTTCTTCACTATCAAAGTTGAAAATAGCGTCGTTTTTGGAAAAAATATTGCTTCCGCATTTTTTCAATTTTTTTCACAGTGTAACCATTAGTTTTGCACACCATTTAAAAGCTTATACAATAACCTTTGTAATGATGTATTAACATTGAAGAAAAACATTTAAAAAATATTTCAATAAATAGTTGAAAATAAAATATTTTTTCAGAAAATTTGCTAACTTTTTTACCCATTTCTGACTTTGCCACCTTATATCTTTGGAACTAGTGCACCTAGAGACTTCAAATTCAGAATTTCTCTTAATTAGAGTATTGACAATGGAGAGAAAATATTTTAAAATAATTCGGAAGACATGACATTTTCGATTAATGACCGCCCGAAATCCTATAGTGCAGCAGAACGATGGCGCGATCGGCTGAAATATTGTGTTCTGCTTTGCGCGGCCTTACTGTTGAGGTCGAAATACGTATCTGTCAAGATACAATTAAGTGGTGGAATTCAATGGGATTGTACAAACTCGTCTTATGACAAGTGAATAAAAATCAGTTCAGTGCGAGATTTCTCTTGTTTCGGACAGCAGAACGATGGCGCGATCGGCCGAAATATTGTGTTCTGCATTGCGCGCCCGGTAGGCCGGTAGTTAGTTTGTACTACTTTTCGCGCCCGATTCATGGCTAGGTAAAATCACTGTGTATAAAGAATGGCACGGTCGTATCGCTTATCAGAGTGAATCCAGATCCAACGATGCCTACCAATTAACTGATAATCCTTCCTGTGTTTTTTGTGGAGACGCAGAGGTGAACACGGTCTTCAAATAGCAAAAACCACCTACTAATATTCCTTCCTTCTTCCTAACTGACAACAAGGACGTGGCCGGCGCCGTTATTGATCATTTGAATTTTAGAGTCACTGAAACTTGCACATTGAGAATGCTTGAACAATCCCAGTCAATCATTCAGTTGATTCTTTGTGCAATTTCACTGATTCTGGTCAATCACGGAGTAGCAACCATAGATATGTGTAGTCAGTCAAAGCTAAGCCAAACTAACTATCCCCACGGTTATGGAACGCTTAACGACTTTCTCAACATTCAATTATTTCTAACACGCCACAAAATCAACCAACTTTAGATATTAATACTTGAAAACCATCGTTAGGATCTAAGCTTTCGATCCGCTATGTAATATCCCATCCAAAATAGGTTTAGTTACTCAAGTTTAATTTGATTGCAAATAACCATATTGTGTACCACTTCGTGTCCAATATGGCGCGAATGTAAACAATGCCGTTTTAATGCAAATATTAGCTACGAATTCGTTCATACCGCCAGTGTTATATTATTATTTATTTAGTCTACATCTAAACAGATAACACTGAATCAACAATTTGACGCCACAATACACGGTTCGAGGCCGCATCTCTCCATCCTCGAATACGCCCCACGCTCGAAAAGTCGTTCTGCACCTGGTCTGCCCATCTCGCTCGTTGCGCTCCACGTTGTCTCGTGCCTGCCGGATCGGAAGCGAACACCATCTTTGCAGGGTTGCTGTTCGGCATTCTTGCAACATGTCCTACCCATCGTACCCTTCCGGCTTTAGCTACCTTCTGGATACTGGGTTCGCCGTAGAGCTGGGCGAGCTCATGGTTCATTCTTCGCCGCCACACACCGTCTTCTTGCACACCACTAAGGATGGTCCTAAGTACCAGTCTCTCGAATACTCGAGTGCTTGCAAGTCCTCCTCGAGCATTGTCCATGTTTCATGTCCGTAGAGAACAACCGGTCTTATTAGCGTACATGACATATTTGGTGCGGTGGCGAATCTTTTTTGACCGCAGTTTCTTCTGGAGCCCGTAGTAGGCCCGACTTCCACAGATGATGCGCCTTCGTATTTCACGACTGATATTGTTATCAGCCGTTAGCAAAGATCCAAGGTAGACGAATTCCTCGACCACCTCGAAGGTATCCTCGTCTATCATAACAGTGCTTCCCAGGCGGGCCCTGTCGCGCTCTGTTCCGCCCACAAGCATGTACTTTGTCTTTGGGGCATTCACCAGCAGTCCAACTTTTGTTGCTTCACGTTTTAGGCGGGTCTACAGTTCTGCCACCTTTGCAAATGTTCGGCTGACAATGTCCATGTCATCCGCGAAACAAATAAATTGACTGGATCTGTTGAAAATCGTACCCCGGCTGTTACACCCGGCTCTCCACATGACACCTTCTAGCGCAATGTTGAACAACAGGCACAAAAGTCCATCACCTTGTCTTAGTCCCCGGCGCGATTCGAACGAACTGGAGTGTTCGCCCGAAATCTTCACACAGTTTTGAACACCATCCACCGTTGCTTTGATCAGTCTGGTAAGCTTCCCAGGGAAGCTGTTCTCGTCCATAATTTTTCATAGCTCTACGCGGTCTATACTGTCGTTTGTCGCCTTGAAATCAATGAACAGATGTGTAGTTAAGGGACGTATACTTGATAATTGATTTTGTAATGATCAATATTGTAGTATGAAGATACATTAAGTCTGTGTAGTGTTTTTTTTTATTTGGGCCGAGTTTCGGCTGGTGCAAATCGGCTCCCGGATGGATACGACAAGATGGTGCGTTGGGACCTGGTATTCACGGCATTTTTGAAGGATTTGCCGTACAGTAAAGATCTGGTCCGTTGTCGAGCGGCCGTCAACGAAGCCAGCTTGATAACCTCCCAGGAACTCATTCACTAATGGTGACAGACGACGGAAGATGAGCTGGGATATCACTTTGAAGGCGGCATTAAGGATGGTGATCGCTCGATAGTTCTCACACTCCAGCTTGTAGCCTTTCTTGTAGATGGGGCATATAACCCCTTCCTTCCACTCCTCCGGTAGCTGTTCAGTTTCCCAGATTCTGACTATCAGTTTGTGCAGGCAAGTGGCCACCCAGTCAACATTTCAATACGTATTGCAAATTATATAGGTTAACATATGCCTCCAATAAATCATGTATATATTCACTTGTCATAAGACGAGTTTGTACAATCCCATTTAATTCCACCACTTAATTTTACCTTGACAGATACGTATTTCGACCTCAACAGTAAGGTCGTCTAAGTGATGAACTTTGTCAACAACTTAAAAATCACTCTAATAAAGCTTTAAAAAAAAAAGTAAGGTCGTCTTCAGTGTCTCGTACTCTCGGCCGCATCGCAGCTTAGTGTTCATTAAGCACTTCCACAGTTATTATTTCGAATAATCGGAATTCCGTTTCGAACCACCTGAAATGATTTTTTTTTCCGTTTAATTCAAACCCCGAACATGGCGATACGCCATGATGATACAGCTAGAAAAACAGGGGAATATATTACCATAGATATTTTGATTTGAAATGGTCGCAATAATGAAAATACCCGACAAGGAAAAAAACTGCAGAACAGGTGTCCAGTACTTCAACAATGTTGCGCATTGCAGTCAGCGTGTGCTTCATTCGAACAATTTTCTCTTCCCGCTGGGATAACCGCACGATGAAAATTCGCTAAATCTTATGTAGACGATCACATAAACTGATTTCCCTTGACAAAAAACGATCCCGGAACCATCTGGTTGGCGCAACGAAGAAAAGTTGAAATACCTCACCGGTATTTCGTTGCCGATGTCGAAAACCTAAACACTACAGACGAATTCCTTAATCGAAATTCCTTAGTTGCAAGTCGTGTGCCTCTGCTCTACCATCCCGATTGCAAGTCCCATTACATCAGTAAACAAGCGAATACTTGGCAATCGCACCGTTACCGACTAAGACAGTTGAGTAAATTGTGCGACGCGTTGCATTCATCGTTCTCTCTGGGTCAAGTTCTTGTGTTCCGTCAACAAACATATCTTTCGTCGGTTCCGAAATCGTTTCCTCCTCGACCCCCTCTCAAGGAAACCTTTCGCAATCTGTCCTGTCTGATGCCTGTCCTGCTGATACTCCCGCTGTAATGAACTGCAGGCCGAAGCGAATCAGTTCATGGACTACTGCGTTGGATCAGCAACCATCCGAGCAAGCCGCCAGTCACGGGAAACTACGCCTCATCAACCAACGCCAGATGACCGCAAACGCAAACCGGACCCAGCTTAGTTTTTTATTCCCCGCTAACCGCTTCAAGGAGATTGCGAACGAGACAGGTGTTGTGGTGGGAATCCCCCACCAACCAATAACCAATCTCAGCGGTTACCGATCGTGGGTTGTAAGTAATGGATGTGTTTTCATTTCACACTGCCCCGTTTACAGTGACGTTAGTCGAAGGAAGGAACGTGTGTCTAGAAATGCCGGAAAATGTGTCTCTCGTTTGCGCGCGTGGTGTTGTCAGGCTTAGGTACGGTGAACGTTCGTTACAGACGGAGTGGAAATTTATGACACTTGCTGTAGGGATTTGGCTAACTCTTATTGAGTGGAAATAGGAATGATCAAATATGAGGACGACTACCTTAGTATTGCCTTGAGGGTGGTCCAAAAGATTACAAATACATTTCACAGTTTAGCTCAAGCTCATTAAGCTCATTAGGTATGAGTTCTAAGCACAAAATGCGACTGATTATCACTCCATTGGCCAATTTTCACCCTCCAACAATCAACAACAATTCCAGGTCGAATTCAAGTATTGACATCTCAATCTTAAACTCTAAGCAAGTCAAATAATTGAAGCACCCTAACTGCCGTATTTAGCGTGTGATGCGCGTAAATCGTCCGCGTGGAAATCGAGTAGGTGGCTGCGATGGTGGTTTAGCCGAAAGATTTATTGTTGGTGTACAGAGAAAATTGGAAAATATGCGAATGTACCAGCGCTGCGTTTGTTCCGAGGCAAGACAATATCTTTGCTGGGTTAATTACAACGAGTTCTTGGAAAAATTAAAAATGACTTCATCGAAATTATTTAATTGGAAATCAATGTTGTACGTGAGGTTGCGAATATTTACTTTAAATCCGTCCGTAGACAAGCTTGGAAAAGTCTATACTCAGTTTTCATACATCTTTCGGAAGTTCACAGCTTGACAGACAGGCCGCGATTGAAAGGAGAGGTCAGTGGCAACCTCGAACACCGATGCGCGTTTATTGTTTATTCCTATTCCGGAGCCGCAAGGATGAGGGCAAGAGCATGTTTATTTCAAAATTTCTTAACGTATCACGCGCAAACAAAGCCACCCTTGATCCCTGTTTATTGCCGGATAATTACACTTTAATCCACGCAATTTAAAAATAATCATCGTCATTATGAAGAAGACGTCTTTCAAGCAAAATGTTTGTAACTCCGGATCATACATCTGTCCTGTTTGCGTGTGGACTATCCGACCGAGAATAGTTATTTGGCAGTGGTTTCACTGTTTGCTAACAGGTTGATCAGATCAATCTTGGTTAAACGAGACATTTTGATTGGTCGATGAACTCGCTTACAGACGCAAACGGCTAGTAGGTGGACAGCCGCGGGGTAAGCGATTGCGCCGTTTTCCACGCGAAGGGGCGGTGTTCGCCTGCTGTGAACAGCACGTCGGATGATTTTACTAGACAAAGCGACGCGGCGGCGTCCTGCGGCAACACAATCGGCGATCACGATGGAAACGGGTTATGACGACAGATTTTATTTATTACTTGAAACACACTGTTTATATTATTTTGTCGGCCTTGATACGAAATACTTCATTACGCTTGCTCACTGAATATGGAAAACTCATTCATTTGAATAAGGACAGTTTCTACAATTATGGTTTGAACCAAAAAGCAGTCGTTTGGAATTATTTAAGAAAACCCCTGATTAATCCACCCAGCGCACTATGGGGAATCAGGTGGCCGAAAATAAAAAATCGACTTTCTCTGATTCGTAATTCAAGTTGACCTACTAAATGCTAATGCTTTGGAGCATTAAACCCCAGCATATCAGCACTCTAAGCCATATGGTTATCAAGATATAGGCATTAGAGCCAGACACTTTTTAGTTCTTGTAAAATCAATGCATTATTCAACTGTCAATATCTTCGGCTACAGTAGCTCTTTTTCAACTCTTTAAAAAGTTTCTGAAAGCTTGTTTCATGGACTTGCGAAGAACGGGTTAGTTATGGGAAAATAGGTAGTGAAACATCCGAAAATGAGCCGAAGAAAAAAAAAATTGTTTTCATACAAAAAGTTCCATACAAAAAAACTTTCTCAAAGTTTCGCTTAGCGACTACCACTACGACTTTCTTTGGACCTCCCAGAAGGCATTAAAACAAATTCCAGCTGCTTATGGCTGCAAATCTGCGATTCCGATCACTTTTTCGAAAAAAAATCATTAATTTTGAAACATTAAATGTAATTATTCTCATAATACACGGCAGACTGTGATGGGCTGGATACAAATCCCATGCGTATGACAAAAGAGCATCAAGAACAGTTAAAATAGAGATAGTGGATAACACGAAAAGTGTCGTAGGCTTCGTGGTAGGCCGTGTACACGATAGCTTATGCAGCTATATGATCCTCCATTTGGCGTAGGCTCACCAAGAGGAGGCAACTCATTATCTATCAAGTATCAAGCAAATAAATATGAAAAAAAAAACAATATACTCTTGAGGGTTACGAAAATACTCTAGGCTTCATGTGAAATTATTTCATGAAAAGTAAAATTTTGATATTAATTAAAATCCAATATGTGAATACAAGAAGCAAAAATGTCTGTACCTAAGGACATCTTTCGATAATTATTGGTATGTACCTAGGTGAAATAAATAAACAGAACATTTATGAATGTCTATCTGAGTGCATAGTGAGCTGTGATTGCGAAGATAAATCGTGTGAAGTGTTTGTACTTATTATTTGGTGAATCATGAATTATAGGCAACTCATTGAAGTATTTAGAGCTCACGAGGGACGTCAGGTAGATCGCGTTGAAAAAGCTTTGGAATATATCTGCCAAAGCTTCGCTGTGGGTAAAAAAAAAGAGTCAACTCCATACAAAATTGAAAAATCTGCATTTGAAATTTGAAAAAAAAAATGGCAGGCCGCATCCCGGTCCAAAACTTACTTTGACTCATATAATGAGGAATGGCTTGACACAGAATTTGAATTAGAAGAATTTTATCATGCTGAGCCAGAGCCAGTGGCTTCAACATCTCGTGGAAGGCCATCAAAAAATTTTGAGGATTTAAGTGAGCGTACGAAGCGCAGAAGAATTAATGACGAGCTAATGGATCCAAGAGAGGATTCGTGCTATGAACTCGTCGGATCCTTTGATAAGCTCCCTCAACTTAGGTAAGCGACTTCAAAATAAATCTAATCTGGAATATCCAGAAGATGTTCAAAGTTTTTTAGTGACTGAAACTTCTTGCAATACAACAGATTCGAGTACAGAAAAATATACCATAGCAGATATTTTAATCGATCTTGAAGAAATAAATGATGATTTTGTTGAGGATGTTCATGTACATAATGAATAACTAAATGTTGTTGCAGTATACTTATATATCTTGAAGCTTTTATTGCATGGAGTTCGTTTAGCTTTAATAGAGCTTTATATTGTATTCCCTTTACTTGTTTTACGGGTTAAGAGCCTGAACCAATCTGAAAATCCTACAAAGACAACCTGTTACGTATGTAGATGCAATGGCCTGTATTTGACGGAGTCCTTGTGCAACTTAGAACATCTGTACAACTCAATTCACATAAAAACAGTATACAATTTTCTAGTTTGAACTCTACAGGTCTGCGCTGCAATAAAATACACATCTATAGACTGCTGTGTACATGAGACATTCGTAGATAAAAGGGATATATTCCATAGAGATCAAAGGTCTGTATTCCAGGGAGTTTGGAGACCTTAGAAGTAATAACGACCTGCAAAACAAGTATTTCACATCTTTTAGACAATAATCTACGATATAAGTGTGAAATATTGCAGAAATGAAATGAAAATATTTTCGGCCACCTACTTGTATGGAGCCGCCCCATAGTGCAGTGGTATCGGTGACTTTCTGGTGTACTATGGAAAAATAGTATTTTTGCCATAACTATTGAGTCAAAATCCAATCCAAATCCAATCCAAATTCAATCCAAATCCAATCCAAATCCAATCCAAATCCAATCCAAATTCAATCCAAATCCAATCCAAATCCAATCCAAACCAATCCAAACCAATCCAATCCAATCCAAATCCAATCCAAATCCAATCCAAATCAAATCCAAATCCAATCCAAATCAATCCAAATTCAATCCAAATCCAATCCAAATCCAATCCAAATCCAATCCAAACCAATCCAAACCAATCCAAACCAATCCAAACCAATCCAAACCAATCCAAACCAATCAAATCCAATCCAAATCAATCCAAACCAATCCAAATCCAATCCAATCCAATCCAAACCAATCCAAATCAATCCAAACCAATCCAAACCAATCCAAATTCAATCCAAATCAATCCAAATCCAATCAAATCCAATCCAAACCAATCCAAACCAATCCAAACCAATCCAAACCAATCCAAACCAATCCAAACCAATCCAAATCAATCCAAACCAATCCAAATCCAATCCAAACCAATCCAGTCAATCCAAACCAATCCAAACCAATCAAATCCAATCCAAATCCAACCAAACCAATCAAACCAATCCAAACCAGTCAAACCAATCAAATCAATCCAAATCCAGTCCAAATCAATCCAGTCAAATCAATCCAGATCCAGTCCAGGTCAGTCAGGTCAATCCAAATCCAATCAAATCAAGTCAGGTCCAAATCCAATCCAATCAATCCAGATCCAGTCCAAATCGATCCAATCCAATCAGGTCAGTCAGATCAATCCAGATCCAATCCAATCCAGTCCAATCCAGTCCAAATCGGTCAAATCCAGTCCAATCCAACCAGTCAATCCAATCCAATCAGTCAAGTCAGTCAAATCGGTCCAATCCAGTCAATCCAATCCAATCCAGTCAAGTCCAATCCAAATCCAGTCCAAACCAGTCAAATCCAGATCCAGTCAAATCCAATCCAAATCAGTCAAACCAGTCCAAACCAGTCCAGATCCAAGTCAAATCAATCAAACCAGTCAGATCCAGTCCAATCCAATCAATCAGTCCAATCCAGTCCAAACCAGTCAAACAGTCAATCCAAATCCAGTCAGATCCAATCCAGAACCAATCCAAATCCAGTCAGGTCAGTCCAAACCAATCCAAACCAACCAGATCCAATCCAAATCCAATCAAATCCAATCCAGATCCAGTCCAATCCAGTCAATCCAGTCCAATCCAATCAGATCCAATCCAGATCAATCAGGTCGAATCCAATCCAGTCCAGATCGGTCAAATCCAGTCAATCCAGTCGATCAATCCAATCCAAATCGGTCCAATCAATCAGTCCAGATCCAATCCAGATCCAGTCAAGTCAGTCAGATCCAGTCGATCCAATCCAAATCCAATCCAATCCAGTCAGATCCAATCCAAACCAATCAGATCCAGTCAGTCCAACCCCAGTCAGTCAATCCAATCCAATCCAGTCAGTCCAAACCAACCAATCCAATCCAAATCCAATCAAATCAATCCAAACCAATCCAAATCAATCAAATCCAATCCAAATCAATCCAAATCAATCCAAATCCAATCCAAATCAATCCAAATCCCACCCAAATCCAATCCAAACCAGTCCAAATCGGTCCAAATCCAGTCAAATCAATCCAAACCAATCCAAATCCAGTCAAATCCAGTCCAGATCCAGTCAAACCAATCCAAATCAAGTCAAACCAATCCAAATCCAATCAATCCAGATCAGTCAAATCAATCAATCCAAACCAATCCAACCAATCCAAATCAATCAATCCAATCCAATCAAATCCAATCCAAAATCCAATCCAAATCAATCCAAATCAATCAAATCCAATCCAGAATCAATCCAAATCAAACCAAACCAATCCAAATCAATCCAAATCAATCAAACCAATCCAAACCAATCCAAATCAAGTCAAACCAATCCAAATCAATCCAAATCCAATCCAATCCAACCAAATCCAATCCAAATCAATCAAATCAATCCAAACCAACCAAATCCAATCAAATCAATCCAAATCCAATCCATCAATCCAATCCAGTCAAACCAATCCAAATCCAACCAAATCAATCCAAACCAATCAAACCAATCCAATCCAATCCAAACCAATCCAAATCCAATCAAACCAATCAAATCAATCCAAACCAATCAAACCAATCAAATCCAATCCAAATCCAATCCAAACCAATCAAATCCAGTCAAATCAATCCAAATCAATCAAACCAGTCAATCCAATCCAAATCAATCAAATCCAATCAATCCAATCAGGTCCAATCCAAATCCAGTCCAAATCAATCCAAATCAATCCAAATCCAATCAAATCCAATCCAGGTCAGTCAATCCAGTCCAAATCAGTCAAATCCAATCCAAATCCAATCAAATCCAGTCCAGATCCAGTCAGATCGGTCAAACCAATCCAGATCCAGTCGATCCAGTCAAATCCAGTCCAAACCAGTCCAGATCCAGTCCAGATCCAGTCCAAACCAATCCAAACCAACCAAACCAGTCCAAATCCAGTCCAAACCAGTCAATCGGTCAAACCAATCCAGATCCAGTCCAAACCAATCCAAACCAATCAAACCAACCAGATCAGTCCAGATCCAGTCCAAATCAATCCAGATCAGTCCAAATCCAATCCAAACCAGTCCAGATCCAGTCAGGTCAATCCAATCCAGTCAAACCAGTCAAATCCAGTCAGGTCAGTCCAAATCCAGTCAAACCAATCAGATCCAGTCCAGATCCAGTCAAACCAATCCAAATCCAGTCAAATCAGTCAGATCCAATCAGATCAATCCAAACCAATCCAAACCAGTCCAGATCAATCCAAATCAATCCAAACCAATCCAAACCAATCCAAATCCAATCCAAATCAATCAGATCCAATCAGATCCAGTCCAAACCAATCCAAACCAATCAAACCAATCAAATCCAATCCAAATCAGTCAGATCCAAATCAACCAAACCAATCCAAACCAATCCAAATCAATCCAAACCGGTCAGATCCAGTCCAATCCAATCCAATCAGTCCAAACCAATCCAGATCCAATCAAATCCAATCCAAATCAATCCAAATCAATCCAAACCAATCAAATCCAACCAAACCAATCCAAATCAATCCAAATCCAATCCAAACCAATCAAATCCAATCCAAACCAATCAAATCAATCCAAACCAGTCCAAACCAATCAAACCAGTCAAACCAATCCAAACCAATCCAAATCCAGTCCAAATCAATCCAATCAATCAATCCATCCAATCCAAACCAATCCAAACCAATCCAAATCAACCAATCGATCCAAATCAATCCAAATCCAACCAATCCAATCAAATCAATCAATCCAATCCAAATCCAATCCAAATCCAATCCAAATCCAATCCAAATCCAATCCAAATCCAATCCAAATCCAATCCAAATCCAATCCAAATCCAATCCAAATCCAATCCAAATCCAATCCAAATCAAATTCAAATCTAAACCAAATCCAATCCAAATCCAATTCAAATCCAAATCTAATCAAAATCCAATCCTATCCAAATCCAATTCCAATGAAGGGGAACGTATACAATTAATCGTTCTTAATTCAACAGACTGAGAAAGCCAAAATTTGAATAAGCAAATCCAGTCGGTAACGCCATTACAAAGTATTTTTTTATGATTTCTTCAATCAAACGCAAACTCATATTTTCCAACTTCTAAAGATTCATTTAGAACCTGGTAGATCGCAAGGAATATGGAATTCTGTCAGGTGGTTCACTTATCCAAAATGTTTGGGAACTTCTGATCTAAACAACATTACATGAAATGGCTACTCGCCGAATCACTGCCTATCGTCGTTAATTATCAATTAAGAACATTTCTGCAATCCTTGTTATGCACCCAAACACATCGTTCTATGGTGGCGAGCAAGTGTCGAGCTTATTTTCTCGTCTGTCGAATAAGCGACTGCTTCATCAGGTTTGGAACCACATTGGATTGATATAAATGGAAAATCTGAACATTTTGTCTCAAATACAACTGTGCTTGCAAGTCCTCTTCGAGCATGGTCCAAGTTTCATGTCTGTAGAGATCTACCGGCGTTTTGTACATGCCACATTTCCCTGTTACGTTTGGATATGGATACTACTCGGAAGTAGTGCGTAACGGTGTAAATCCGGCCATATCGCCAGGCTCAGTACAACACTGAAGCTGACAATATGGCGTCCCTAGCCCCGAATCCCAAGGTGTCAGGCGACCCGTGCCGAGGGGATGAATGACCTGGGGGTGAAACAATTAGCTAGGTCGTTAACGGAGCCTGTGGAGGTTCCACAGAGTGCGGGCTGCTTCGGCGGCAAGCGGTTAGCAGTGGGTGGTACCCACACACCCTCAAGTGGTGCAAGCGAATGGGAGCTGGGAGTATTACTCGTAATACCCCCACAGAGTGAGCGACCGATTGTATGGGTGAGCACACAAGTGAGCCTCGCATGGTACACATGGTCGGTAGTGTTAGAATGACTGAAGTCTGGTGAGGCCTGGTAGGAGTATCGGGGGGCAGATAGGGGAGAACGGTCCAAAATGCACCCCTTAAGCTTTTTCGATGATTTCGCCCATATAATAAAAAATACCCAATCATTTCAACGTATAGGTGCAAAATTTACAAACCCAGCTATATTTCACAATGATCTCCTATTCAAAACAGTAAGGTTTTCATGACTTTCTAACGCATCTAAAAAATGTTTTAAAAATAGGCTTGGGGCAAAACGCACGAATGGTGGTCTAAAATGACTCAATTGCATGTAAAATGATGGTGAACGCATGGTTGTTTGTTTTTTTCTTAATGGATTGAACTACAGTCTTACGGATGTGGTGGAAGAATGGCAAATCGTTAAATTTGAGTAAATATGAAGGGATTTTGCTATTTTTTTTCAATGGAGCTCAATGATGGATAACTAATTATGAATTGTAATGGTAATATTCGTTTATAAATGTACTACAACAAATTATATGAGTGATTTTTTGAGTGAGGCTATTTTGCCCCAGGGGTGCATTTTGGACCGTTCTCCCTACCTCTGCGGCACCTCAGAATTAGGGGACACGAAAGTCTCGCTATGCCTGGCAGGAGTGTCGGGGGTTGATGCTTCTGCGGCATCTCAGAAATTGGAGACGTTTATGGTAAGTGGCGCCACTCTGTTGCAGGATGGGGTTACCACCACACCAATTGAGGACTATCTGTGCTACGTCAACAGGCTGGCACCATCTGCAAGGTACTGGTACCGAGTAATGGGGCAGTGGTTGGTCATTTTCATGGTATAGGGTTGTAGGAGAGAATATCAAATAATTTATACTCCGAAATACAACCTCAGGGTCAACTATTTTGGGAAAGAATCTTTCAACCATACTAATATTTGAAATATATTTTTTAAGAAAACTATTTTGAGTTTTTTAGTGGAATTTCTTCACTTGTCATAGGACGAGCTTGTACCTTCCCATTTAATTCCACCACTTGATTGTACCTTGACAGATACGTATTTCGACCTCAGCAGTAAGGTCGTCTTCAGTGTCTCGTACTTGACTCGACTCGACACGAAGTCGTCTTATGACAAGAGATTTGAAATATGTATCAGTGGAAGGCTTTTATTCAGGATGGACAAATATTGAAAATAAATTCAAAAATCCTTGTAGGGTAAGATGGTATAATGCGCCCCACCTGGCCAAAACGCCCTCCTTTGATTTCTAGGAAACTATAACTAACTAAGGGTCAAAATCAGTTGGTACCTATAAATATTTTGATATTAAAATGATTTTGAGGTTTTTAGTGGAATGTTTTCACTTGTCATAAGACGAGTTTATACAATCCCATTGAATTCCACCACTTAATTGTATCTTGACAAGATACAATTAAGTGGTGGAATTCAATGGGATTGTATAAACTCGTCTTATGACAAGTATAAATATTTGTAAAACCATCATACTATGTGAATGTGGAAGTATTTTTGTATTACATAATGAAAATATTTACAAAATACAAAAAGTTACAGTTGCAAAAGTTACAGCAAACATCAGCTCAACATTCTGGAGCGACGCTAGCATACTGTCCGCAAAACTTGCACTGGAACACTCAGTTGGTCAACAAAATAACTTTTATCAGTGGTTAATATGATTTAAAATTGCTTCCATCTTTAAAAAATGTAGCGTTTTTTCAAAAATATGTTTCGCTGGTCAAAACGCCCCAGTGTAGGCAGGACAATATGCCCTTACCAGCGCGGCGAGCTTGCAGCAGTTGCTTCCAAATTATATGGAAACTATTGAAATGTAATTCAAACCTGCATAAATATATGTTGGTTTTTTAATGTCAAGCACATACGGATTTGTAACCTGCTTATTATGGGATTGATAAAATACTAATGAAGGACAATGAAACGTCTTTGGTTAAGGTGGGGCGTATTGCCCAGGCACCTTTTGAAATCCATTTTATCACGACGTTTCAAAAAAGCTTTATCACGTGTTATCCGTAATATTTTTACATGACTCCTCACGGGCAATGCATTTGCGACTTCCTATGGACTACTACAAATAACACAAAGTTTGCATAATTTGCTTTGAAAAGCAAAAAGTTAACAAGGATTTTCCTTAGGGGGGGGGGGGCATATTATACCGTCTTACCCTACCAATAGCAGAGGACACGTTTGCATTTTCAACCTTTTGGTATTGGTTGCAGTGTGTGAAATTGTATTTACTATGTTTTGGGCTTACATGAATTAAGAAATATAGTCAGGAGTTGAAATTGTTAAGTCCTAACAGTGAATTTTGTTGAAAACTTCAGGCGGTTTTGTATTTCTCACATCTATCTTTTGATTTCAACACTAGGGGTCATTCTACAATGACGTCTTTAGTTTAAAGGGCAGGGGGTCTAACATTTTATGACAGTGTGTACATTGATTATACCAAAAATAGTGACTTTGAAAAGTAGTAGACGTCATACTTGAATCACCCCTTAGCTTACAACATTTTCAGGAGTATTGGGGGTTTTTGGAATAGTTTAATGAATCGCCTGCTTTGAGCGTGCTTACAGCGGCACACTAGAGTTAAGTTTCTGAAATCAGTATGGCGAAAGGCATCTAAGGTTCGATTTCTCAAAATTAAGCACCCTAATCGAAAAAATATTTGGTAGGCGTAGTAGCGGACACCATCCTTCATAACCTGTACCAAATAGTTTTTCATTAAAAGTTCCTAATTTTGAGAAAACCAGCGTTAGATGTCTTTCGCCATACAAATTTCTGGCGGTTAACTCTTGCTGGCTATTTTGTGCATATACTATAGCGCCTGGATGTGGCTGCGGCGAGTAGAAAATCAGCCACTGCCAATAATTCATTTATAATTGATGCTGATCTAAATTTTATTGTCTCCAGGCTATGAATAATCATTCCCTTCCTCTTCTATGCTACTAGCTAACTATAACACGCGATCGTTGCACGAATATTTATGTTTGGTTAGAATATTACGTATCATTATCTGAAATCAATTTATTTACGTTCCGGGAATTACCTGCCTTTTGCATTTTTTTTTTAATTTAATTTTATTTTTGCTCATCTTGACTCACTGTACAGAGAATAATATTCATCCTCCGCTATAACATATATTTAAGTATGGTTGACTCATTCTTTCATAAAAAATATGACTCTAAGTGTGTGTTTCAAAAAACAAAATATTTAGTTTTTACAAAGTAATTTTTTTCACATATAATGACACCATGCAAATGACCAACCACTGCTCCAATACTTACATTTTAATCAATAAATTTCGATGATAGCAGTAAAATTTGATTCTATGTTAAATAGATTCGAAAAACATTAGAAAAAGACCAGAAATTTAAAAAAATCGATGTTTTATCTTCAAACCGTTGTATCTCAGAAACGGCTGCACTTAGAAAAAAAATGGTGTGTGCCATTTCCATTGGAAATTCAACGTACTTTCATAAAATCGAATTGATAAAAACGTAAAAATAATATTTCAACCATTTTTGAAAAACTAACTTATTTAAAAAAAAATATAACTTTTTTGTACATCATTTCTTTATCATAACCCATAATGCAAAATAATACATATATCTACTACAACATTCCAAAAAAAAATCAGAAGGGTTATATACAAGATACGACCGCCCGACGTAAACTACGTAAAGCAGATCATAAGATAATAATTAATTTGCTTAGAACTTAGAGTGATTGAAATTTTGACTTTTTCGCTTTCCTATGCTTGAACGATAACATTTGCTGTTTTGATAAACCTCCTAAATTTTCAACTGAATTGGTTGTAATTTAACTGAGTACGAACAGTTTGAAGTTTGTATGAAAATCGCCCCTTATGTGAAAGATCGTTTCGTGAGGCGGCTCATTAACTATTTAGGGGGAGATCCCCCAGCGCAGGACACCTCCCAATACCGGACACTTCTTAAAACGATACTTGCAGAGCTCCCTCCTTCGACTTATTAAGTACAAAAGGAAGCTATTGAAAGGCTTTTAACGGCATGGGATATCAGATCTTCATGTGGTAAGCTTTGTACAAAATTTGAAATTGAATAAAAATGCTTAAAATTTTGATGTTTTGATGATGATGATTTGTTAGATGTAACATGTAATTGTGGTGTTCGAACATTGAGATTCATTGAGATCATAGCCATTTTTTACACCTGTTTTGTTTCACTTACTTCAATTCAATTGTTTCTTCTTGCTGAGAAAGCCACAGAAATTAGCAGAAACAAAAATTGAAGATGACATTCAAAAAGGTGAGAATTTGGATTAAGATGTAAAAAATTTAGCTGAAGAGTCAAATAAGCTTTACTAACAATTTTTAATATTTACAGCTTGAAGCACGTAAAAACTATGATTATTCTGAATGATGTCTTTACTCATGTAACAGGAACTTAGTGACATTTGAACACTAATTGAACATTTGATGCAATACTGTTCGGTACTAGGAGACATTTTTCTGAACCGTGCAATTTTTCGTCGTAAAACGTGTTCAAATGATTAAATATAGCTTGTATGAATCATTAGTGGCCACATTTTATGTATAAGGTATAAAAGAAAACATAATCCGGATAGTTAGAGTTTTTTTTTTCAAATTGCTTATGTGTCCGGCACTGGAGGATCTCCCCCTAAATATAATCAACCCGAAGACTTATTCTTTTACGTGCTCAATTGAATTTCCCACGGTTTAGTATTTCCTTAATAATTTTTCTTTCTTGAAAATATTTTTTAGTTTGATTTTCAATGTTTAACCTTCACAGTGTATATTTTTTTACACATAGCCCTATTGATTACCTAAAACCTAAAACTTTGCCACAGACACCAGAATGATCGGACAAGCCGTTTTCAAGTTATATTTTTTTGAGCGTGTTCAAGGTGTTTTTGCTTAGGCCCTTGTCAAAAGTTACACAAGAGTTAAAATGGCAAACCAGTGATGCAGATAATGTTTTTCAAAATTTCAGGGTAATAAAAAAATACAAATATAAATCGAACTTCGGGAATTGCTCTTCAGCGGTACCTCAGAAATACGAGACATGAAAGGGTCTGCCTCGTAGCTGAGGGTGGAGCGCCAGAAGAGCCACCAACCTAGGGTCGCCTATGGCTTGGTAGACAAGTGGTGCCACTGGAGCAGGACGGGGTGAACACCATACTAAATGAGGACTGTCTATGTTGTGAGATTGCAGCATGGGGTACCTTCTGTAGGGTACCTGTAGGATTCTTGCAATCATTCGAGCGGCATAGGCAGGTGAGTGTTGGGGCACATGTGGTACCAGTATGTCTTGTGCACAAGTGGTGCATCGGGAGTGTTCTTTGCGCTGATCAGAAGCTCAAACACTCAGTTTTTTAAAACTTTTAGTCTAATTTTGTATTGACCTTACTTTTAGTGTAGGTGTGTAAGCGTATGCTGGGCCGGCCGGCGGTAGAGGGGGGTTTTGGGCAAATCTGGGCGTTGTGGCGTTATCGGAATCGTGGAATTGCAGACGCAGGGGCGTCTGATGTCGCGCGTCTATCACGGTCTATCCCTCTCTCTCTCTCGTGGGTCGTAGCACAGGTATGGGGCAGGCCTGGCTACAAGATACCGCCACACGTGTTTGGCGGCCCGACAGTGTCACGGGATTGGAGCCTATTTGCCGAGGCTATGAGTTGGCGGCGGCACTGACAACGTGGCCACACTGTAGCTCAGGGTCCAGCAAATACTTAATGGGTCCTGAGGGACAGCTGGGGAGTTCTAAGGGTTTCACTTTTTAGTCTCAATAACAACAAAAGGCCCTCCTTAGCCGTGCGGTAAGACGCGCGGCTACAAAGCAAGACCATGCTGAGGGTGGCTGGGTTCGATTCCCGGTGCCGGTCTAGGCAATTTTCAGATTGGAAATTATCTCGACTTCCCTGGGCATAAAAGTATCATCGTGTTAGCCTCATGATATACGAATGCAGAAATGGTAACTTGGCTTAGAAACCTCGCAGTTAATAACTGTGGAAGTGCTTAATGAACACTAAGCTGCGAGGCGGCTCTGTCCCAGTGAGGGATGTAATGCCAATAAGAAGAAGAAGAAGAACAACAAAAGGCATCACCCGAAGTATTCCTTAATTGCGCGCCGGGGGAATGACTGGAGAGGAAGGAGCTGGTTTTAGTGGGTCGGGAGTGGTGATCCCATCCCCACAGTACCTGGGTTTGTCACCCTTGGTGTCTGGTTGCAGATTACCATTATCATCGTTAAAAACAAAACAAAAATGATGGTGCGGTTGTGAATCCTTTTTGACCGTTGTTTCTTCCGGAGCCCGTAATAGGCCCGAATTCCACAGATTATGCGCCTTTGTACAGTCGCCTCTCCACATCTCGATATTAAAGGAGATAGAAAGAGATCGACGAATGGAAGGAAAATTGAAATGGGAAATGGGTAGATCCAAATAAGCTCGTTGCTATGAAAAACGACAACAACACAAATGTCGTTTCCTGTTGTTGATGTGTTTATTATTGTCCAAAGATTAATGTGACCAGCAAGCGTCCTGCGAAACGCGGGACGCCTATCTGGATTGCGTCACTGGCATAACCATGGATCCTACAAAAGTGCATTTCGCATAGATTTTAGCCCAAAAAAATGGAAAAATATTTGTAAGGCTGTATGAATTGTAATAAATTTGTAAAACGATGTTAACAAATGCAGCGTCCCGCGAAACGCGGGACGTCTGGTCACATTACCAAAGATGGAACAAAATATGATCAAAACTCATCGAGATGGAGAGATATTGAGAGGGGGAGGTTATCGAGATGTAGGAAGCCCAAATGTATGTAGATTGAAGGGACTGAGGAAACCATCGACATAGGGAGAGATATCGAGATATAGAACATCGAGATGTAGAGAGTCGACTGTATTTCACGACTAACACTATTATCAGCCGTTAGCTTCAAGGCGTTAGGATCCAAGGACCTTGGTGTATAAATTCGTCGACCACCTCGAACGTATTCCCGTCTATCGTAACACTGCTTCTCATGCGGGTCATGTCGCGCTCGGCTCCACCTACTTGCATGTACTTTATCTTCGATGCATTCACCACCAGTCCAACTTTTGTTGCTTCACGTTTCAGGACACAGTTCTGCCACCTTTGCAATGTTCGGCCGATATTGTACAAGTCCATTTCATCAATAAGTTAATGTGCTGCTTAGGAGGAATTCAGCTTAGTGATCGATTTACGTGATGAATGTATAGATAATAAAAAATCACGATAATAAAGAAGTCAAAAAATAGTGATCGACTCCTCTAAAAGTGAGATGAAAAACCCAGATTAATCCACCTAGCGGCGATGATGCCTTTCTCGTGCATCGTAAAATGTACTGAAAAAATCACATAGGAATGGTCAAAAAAGCACTTTAGGGGGATAGATCGCATATTTTCTATCATTTTGCATGTTTTTGCATTAATTACTATGCATTCTTACCATTCTTTAAAAATTTTTTTTTTTCGATTTTGAAATTTTTTTCCAAGGGACCCTTGGGAAAAAAACAATGATTTTTCAATAATTCCGAAATGTAATGTCCGATCAGGCCAATTTTCAATAGCAAACAATGGGACCGCATTCCCCGTCGAATGCAACTTGTTGCGAGTAAATCGGGTAATGCTATGTTCCAAAAAGTGTGTCTACAAAATTTGTACACATACACACATACACACACACACACATACATACATACACACAAACAGACATCACCTCAATTTGTCGAGCTGAGTCGATTGGTATATAACACTATGGGTCTCCGAGCCTTCTATCAAAAGTTTGGTTTTGGAGTGATGTTATAGCCTTTACGTATACTTAGTATACGAGAAAGGCAAAAAATATGTTTTTCACTTTGCAACATACGAGGTTTGTGACTTCACAAAAGCAAAAGTTCTTCTGAAAAACGAGCAATGCGTAATGTTTTAAACATAACCGTGAGTAGACGTAGGACTTGTATATACGTAATGTATTTACAATTAAATTTTTAAATTTATGGAGTTTACTTATAGGCACAGATAACAGATATTGAGGCTGGTATCCGATACGTGTGTAAACATCCGCAACCGTTAATTCAATTATGTATTTTTAATTGGGACCACGTTTGGCAATCGATTGGAGATGGCGCAAGGATCATTGTTATTGAAAACGCAGCCCGAACAGGGATGCCAGATACAATTTTCAAATGTCTGTGTTAATCTCAGTAAAATGTCTGTATTTGTCTGTATGGGGCTTCAGAGGTATACTGGAAAAAAAAATGACTCAATACATTGTTGATATAATCTAATATCAAGACTTCAATAATCTGAAATTCGAAATAAGTTTTCGTTCCATGAAATGATGTATAATAAAAGAAATTGTAATTTATTTAGTTTCCATTAGCGATTATCCAGCTGAAATTCAGCGGTCACACTCCATCTTTCGAGTCCACCCGGATTCACAAAACGCAAATTTCAATTCTGCGTTTTCCGCCTCAGAGCAGCCTTTGCCCTCTCAATGAGTAATGGAAAATCATCAGGTCTCGATATGTTTGGTTATTTCATCATCAAAACCTTTCCCTACTCCGCCAAAATCTGGTTCTGGGGTTGCTCGACCAAGCATGGTCTGATCGAATCTTTCCGGATGAATGGCGGAAAAACCTCGTTGTACCCATCCACAAAAACAACATTTCCTCTCGAGATATCACAATGTACCGGCCTATTTATCTGACAAAAGGAGTCTTCAAAGCCGTGGAAAGGTTTGTAAATCAGTGGCTGTAAATTAGAAGTCGATAATAGGTTCGGCTTTCGCTAACAAGCGTTCTGCCCGGAATACGGCACGGGCACATACTTCGCATATCTGGAAGATGTACTGCACAATGCCTACAACGACGGCAAGCACGCGGATCTAGAACATTACCAAGGCCTTCATCAGGACTTCTAACAGTGGCAAGAATGGGAATTTTCCGGCAATCTCATTGGTTTTACCGGAAGTTGGTAGACTTTGACAACCAGCAAATGCGTTCGAGGACACGTCCTCATTCCGCTAGTTGGGTGACTAACCCATCTCCAACAAAAAGATTGTAGATGTTCTCAGGTCTCCATTGATCGGAGACTCTCGTTCCTTTCGCACTTCCGTGAACTCAAAGTAAATTATCGAACCAGAGACAACGTGGTTCGGACCTTGTCTCATCCTCATCGAACCAACAACAGGAGGTCCTTCAATTCCTACGTTCGAGCCGCCTCAGAATTGTTACTCGCAACACCAGCCGAGGCTGGCATTCTGTATTTTTGCCAACGTGCGCTGGCGGCTATTTGCCGCTAGCCGGCTCGTTCACCGCAGCCACTGCTGGAGAATACAAGATCCCTCTCCTAGCTGAAAGGGGCCGGAATCGACGCACTACGGTCAGCGGTGAATATAAATAGTTTGCAATTTCCGCAGGGGTGACAATTCCGTGGCTCTTAGAAGGTCGGTGGTTGAGCCACAGATATTTCCACAACTATGAACACAGGTTTAAGGATGGGTGGAGTCGGCATTGGTGTCACTGGGACCGGTTTTACTATATCGGACCGCCTCCCAACACGCTCTCGAACACGACCTTCCTTCCCTAGGATCCTGGGGCACTGCGGAGTGCCAGGCAACAACAAGGCGTGTCTCCTTGCTGAAGTCGTCAAGGATGTCAAGGTGATGTCAAAACCTGGATGAAGAAAATCATTTGAGAAAACTGGGAAAACTGGACAACTACATTCGTTTACCTCCGGAAAATTAAAGGGACCACATCGGCGTGGACATAGGTTCCCTATTTTGAAGAACAGCAGATCATCTCCGGCTCCGAATCAGACACAGACGGCCCTTGCATAATTTCGGCAGGAGACCTTTCTGTACTATCTACAATGTCTGTGACGTTAGCATTTTGTCAGTGAATGCTTGTAAAATAAAGTTCTTCCATTCAAGTTCACCTTCGAATTACTTATAATTTACTTATTACAGTAGACGTTATAACTGCAAGTCATTTAACTGCAATGCTTTTTAACTGCAATTCGATAGTTGCAACAGTTTTGCAGTTATCGGACCGCTAAACTTAAAACTGATGTCAAACTTAATGACAACTGCATTGCGCTGCACATTTATATGCACTTTTATTTTGCACATGATTTTTTCTGCTTCGGTTTTCCTCCAAAGATATCAAATGTCTGTAAAAGTCTGTAACATCAATCAAAAGTCTGTATAATGTCTGTAATCTGGATGATGTCTGTATGCAAGACCAAAAGTCTGTATAAATACAGACATGTCTGTATATCTGGCATCCCTGAGCCCGAATGCGGTTGTCAAATGCATTGGCTGCGTTCGACGGTTGTTAATCAGCTGCATCCTTATGTACTGCCGCAATCAGTTGAGTAGATGGCAGTAGTGGGCCAACGTATATCAATTCAAAAGTTTACACAGGATTTTCAATAAAATTTGTTCTAGCTTCAATATCTGTTATCTGTGTTATAGGTATTGATATTGGAAACGACAACTTCCATGCTGTGTATAATGATTAGCAATTTGTCCATTCAAAACTTCTGGAAATAAAACTAATAATTAAATACATAATTAGAATTGCTTTGTTTCTAACTATTAAGCCCTTATTTACTTAAGTAAATGTAAGGCATTTATAGATTTTTCGTTGATGATAGTATTTAAAGTTTAATAATTCCACTAATTATTTTGTTATCTTTGCAGATACGTATTTCGACCACAACTGTGTGTACAACGATTTGAATTTTAAGTTTCCTTCTCGGTATTGATTTGTATTCCCACAAGAAATTGTTTCCAGTTTTGACGAAAATCGTTTCGAATTTCCATGCCGTTGATATGAAATATTTGAGTTTGTTTGTAATTCCATGTGAATTTTTTTTTTTTGAAGTTATAATGGAACTTTTTAGAAATTTTTTGGCGAAACTTCTTTGAAATTTTGAAAGAAAATAACATTTAATTGCCACCTACAAAAATTATGCCTTTTAAAACCTTTAGTGAATGCTCGTCCGTTAATTCATATCAACATCAGGTAGACAGACCAGGGATGCCAGATGATATTTTCAAAAGTCTTCACAGTCGTTTAAAAATGTCTTCAAATGTCTTCAATATTAAAATCACGATCATCATCGAGAAATTTCAAAATCCCATAGGTTTGTAATCAATCAAGTCCTTATTTTATTGATGTGGAATAATGTTTATTTTTTGTTAGAATTTTAGAGAATATTTCTTAAATATTATATGATATTTATATTTAGTTTATATTTAGCTAGTTTCCCTGGATTTTTTATTTAGTCTGGTTCCACGTGAAATTCTTCCAAACTTATTTTTAAAGAATACTTTGTAGGAATTCAAAATTTACCGTGAGATTTTTTGGAGGAACTTCCGGGTAAATTTCTGGAGCAACTTCCGGATAAATCCTTGATGGAGCTTCTTATTACTTATACTAATTTCTTCTGGATGGAGCTTCTTATTACTTCTAAAACCTCCGACGAAATTTCCCGAAGAATTCCTGTTGGAACATCCAAAGGATTTATTGAAGGAACTTCCGGAGGAATTGCTGCAGGATTTTCAGGATAAATTCTGGAGGGATTTTCTGGAGAAGTTCCTGAAGGATTCTCCTGATGAATTTCTGAAGGATATTCCTTAGGAATTACTGAAGGAATTTCTGGTGTTCAGGAATTCCACCGGAAACTCTTTCAGTAATTCCTAAGGAATATCCTTCAGAAATTCATCAAGAAAATCCTTTAAAAATTTCTCCAGGAAGTCCCTCTGGATTTTATCCTGAAGTTCCTACAGGAATTTCTTCTTGTTTAGAAATTTCTAAACAAACTTCCGGAGGAATTCTTGGAAGAAGTTCTGGATGAATTCTTGGAGGATCTTCTTGAGATATTGCTGCAGAAATTTCCGAAAGAAATCAGGAAATACCAGAGTATAATTCTGGAGGCATTCTTGGAGAATCTTTCGGCAACATTCTTGGAGAATCTTCCAGATAAATTCCTGGAGAAATTTTCAAAGGATTTTTTACGGAAACTTCTGGAGGGATCCCTGGAGAAGCTTCCGCGGGAATTCCTGGTCGAACTTTCGGAAGAATTTCTGGAAGAACCTCCGGAGGAATTCCTGAAAGAACTGCTGGAGGAATTCGTGAAGGAACTACCGGAGGAATTCTGGAGGATCTTCCGAAGAAATTCTTGGATATACTTTCGCTGGAATTCTTAGACGATCTTACGGGGGAGCTCTTAGAGGAAATTCCAAAGGAATTTCTGGAGGATTTTTTGGAGAAATCCCTGAAACTTCCGGACAAATTCTTGGAGAAATGTAGGAGGAATTTCAGAAAGAATACCAGAACGATTTTTTTGAGAAATTCGTAAAAGAATTCTCAGAGAAAATACTGGAAAAATGTCCAAAGATATTTCTAGTATTACCAAAGGAATTCAAGGAAGAATTTAACGAAAGTGTATAGCAAGTTTCCTCGGGATTTGACATTTTCATACAGTAATTTACCATGAAGTTCTGAGGAATATCCATTTACCACCAAAACAATTTCAATTTCTTATCGACATTCGTAAGAATTTTTTTATGCAAATTTATTGAGACAATTTTTTTGTGGAAATAAAAAGGGATTTTTTGTGGGAGTTCTGTCGAACTTGTGGAAATTAAGAAAAATTTCCTGCTTACCTTTATTTCGATTACCTTTATTTCTTCTTTACGGAAATTATTATAAATTTCCACGATAATTTTAACTGAATTTACAATTTTTATTCTCTAAAATTTAGACAAGAAATTCCTCATTTATCAGAAATTCTTCTAATCTTACACGAAAAAATCTATTAAATTTTCACTGAATTTTTTTTTTAAATCCACTGGAAATTCAAAGAGTCTCCCGATGGATATTTTTAATTCTAAGCCCAAGACAAAGACTTTTATAACTTTTGTAATATTTATATAGTTTACATATAGAGGTTGCAGAATTTATATAAGTAATCAAATTGTATTTTCTATCAAATAAGTCAAATAAGTATAAAAGTCTTCAAATATTTTGAAAAGTCTTCAAAATGTCTTCACGAAATAAATGTCTTCACAGAGATTGAAATGTCTTCAAATTGAAGACATGTCTTCAAATCTGGCATCTCTGAGACAGACCCACGTTACGCTGACGGAATACCAAAAATGAGCGAGCGAAATGGAAAGCCATAAAATTATGGCAGAAAGCTTTGCAGCAAACTAAACTTTCGTTAGAGCAGATTAAATGCTTTGCTCGTTTTCGCTCTTTTTGTCATGCTTTCTCTGGTCGCCGCTAGCTTTCCGCTCGTTTCTATTATTGGCCTTGGCTATGTTAGTAGTTTTCAAACATAGATTTTATTTTATGCAGTGTCAATGTAAACGAAGACAAATTTTTATTAGCATTTTTGTAACTGATCGAAAAGAGCAGATCGCAAGATTTTTTTGTTTTACTTTCAAGGATAGATACTTCTTCGCTCTAACGTAGAAATGCTCCAATAATGCGGTTTTGTCCTAAATGTATTACAAACACATGCGAAGTTCGATGGGTATCTACAGAGTATCTAATTCACAGAGTCATTGGCAGTAATGAAATTGTTAAAATAATGTTAAGCTTATGCATGTACCAGATAAACTAACCTCAAAATTTTACATGGAAATGCCTCTTGGGAAATAACTGCCAAAAATTAGTAGAATAATGCAACCAATAGGTAGTCGAAACCTTCACCTATGTACTGATAGTGTTGGCTTGCGAGGGAGTGCTCTCAGACTAAAAGAAACGACGTTTGAATATTTGTTTACAAAAGCAGATAAGTCGTTTTGAAAATTTTGTATTGAATTATTTCTTCTCAAGAGTACCGTCCGCCAACATTTGTGAACCACTGCCTAAAGCTATTTTTGTACTGCCTGGACTGAGAAGTTTCTGTTTGCATATATCGGTAGAACTGATTTACGCTCCGCTTACTATATAAGCACCTTCTTGCAAAACGAAGCGGTATTGTTTTGCCGCAACGAAACGGAGATGGTGGAGATGAGGAAGCATTTGATTGAAATTCGTTAATGATAATTAATTACAACAAATCAAAGGGACGTAATTCTGATCCACTTTTTTGTAACGCGAGTTGAGGTTCTAAGTCAATAGTTAGCGGTTATTACTTCATTTTTATTTATAAATTCTATCAATCTGATAATTAAATATCTTCATGTTTTATAGATTGTATAATTAGATTGTAAAGAAAAAGTAGATTTTATGCAATTCGATGTATCCAACAGTTAGATATAACTTAATCATTCTTTAAAATTCCGTCTCAATCCGCAATAGTTTTCATCTGAATTACTTACTTTAGTTGTGTAAGTACCAATCCATCGAGAAATCAAGCATCCTCTCGTTTTCTTCAACGTTGCTGTGAATTAACAAGACCAAGATGGTAATTTAGATGTCTTCACCTGCTGCGTTTTCCGTTGTCGGGTGTCACCGTCGTAACAAATGAAAATAGTTGCCCCATTCCGACAATCAGTTGTAAGGAACGGCGACAAGTCACAGTCACGTGATTGTGTACCGCCGGATCAACGTGACGAATGCGTTCTGAAACTGTAAACTCCCAGATCTGAAAGTCCTGTTTGCGGGACAGGGAGCAAATAAACTTTTCCCGCAGTATGGCACACTTCCTGCAGCATAACTCCTCGTTGGAGCCTAATCCTTCCTGACGCGACGGGACGGTTAGCTACCTGGCGTGGCGAGCGCTCCTTCTGCATCACGTTTCGCAGCTTCATTAATTGGTTGTGTTTGCTTTCATAACCTCAAAATGAGGTTAGAGGTTTCTCGGGTTTCCGGGTTGCTGCCACGAATTGTTCGTAACCCGTGGTAACGATGGAGCAATGCAGACGCGATGCACGATTCAGCAGCGCCTACTGTATATGTGTTTAATCATCGTTGCGATAAGCACTAAACGGGTTAGTAAAGCATGGCCGTAACTCAGGAAAGGCAAGGGATGTGGTAGGACGATAGTGCTGCTGCCATCAGCGGGAACGAATGTGAGCATTGAAACATCCAACAGTTGCTACAACTTGGCTTTTCTTCGGCTGGGAAATGCTAAACACGCATTACCCCAAGGATCTAGCAGACAGGTGAAAATGAATGAACATTTTTCATTTTGACTTGCAGATGTAGAGAGCACTATTATAAATAACCGCCAGATGCATGTATCTTTCTCATATTTGAGATTAATTCCGACATCGTAGAAAAACGAATAATATTTAACGGAGTGGCGTGCGTGATGCAATAAGAACGATTTCGAGTCGGAGTTCCTGCAAATCAGAATGATTGACATGAACATATGAAATGAAGAGTTAATTGAAACGAAAAAGTGTTAATTCAATAAGAAAATTATTTTGAGCTTTTTAGTGGAATGCTTTCACCTGTCATAAGACGAGTTTAAACAATCCCATTGAATTCCACCACTTAATTGTATCCTGACAGATACGTATTTCGACCTCAACAGTAAGGCCGTCTTCAGTGTCTTGTACTTGACTCGACTTGTCAAGTACAAGACACTGAAGACGGCCTTACTGTTGAGGTCGAAATACGTATCTGTCAGGATACAATTAAGTGGTGGAATTCAATGGGATTGTTTAAACTCGTCTTATGACAGGTGTTAATTCAATGTTGCTACTATCAGTGTTATAATGAATCTGGTTAAATTCGGCATTACAATTTTTCAAGATTATTTTTAGGGATTTGGAAACTAATTTAAGATATCCCATCACAAATCAGAATAGTAAACTACAATACACTAAATGGAATCTGCACAGCCAAGGAAAAAGAATGAAGGCAAACCTCAACCTCAAATCCCGAGTGAAATCGGGTGCTGTGCTGGCTTGGACTGTGCAAAAATAATTAACTCCGTACGTACTTAGAATCTAGTGGGAAATCTAATATTGTTCATTTTATTTCACGATGCTGAAGTTTGCACTGACTTAACGTAGCCGCAACATTGTTGACGTATTTGCTGCGTTGATTTGTTTCTTTTGATTTGATTTCGTCTACGTTTTACCATAATTTAGATGATAATGATTGTCATGAAAATCATGTGTACTTGTTTGTATAATAAGGTGTCACACACAGCTCAGGGTAAACATTTGTTGGACGGTTTAGCGAGAAGTGAAAAGTGAGTAGAAGAAAGTAAGAAGTGAGAAGTAAGCAGTAAGAAGTGAGAAGTTAGAAGTGAAAAGTAAGAAGTGAAAAGTATGATATGAGAAGTTAGAATAGAAAACTGATAAGTGCTTAGTGATTTATCTTCTTCCTTATTTCCTCTTTCTTCGACTTTTTTTCTTTTTCCACTTTTCTTTCCCGACTAGGAGAGCATAACAAAAACTGAACTTAATTTTAACATATTGTGATATTTATATCTTATTTTGATAAAATTTTGTTCTTAGTAGTCATTATCTGTCAAATGGTGTAACAGGATTTTGTCACAATATGATTATTAAAATGATTAACAGCGAATTGTCGTACAGTAGGCAATAAAAATAGATGTAGCAAAGTCCCCCTGCCGGATATTAGATATCACAACGCTAATATAATTTGAAGTAGTTGCCTAATTTGTAATGCTCTTAGTTTCATGTTCTTGAAAAATAGTCTGATTGTTGGTCACAATCTGCAGACCTTGTATTTGATTTTATTATAAATTTTTATGAAAAACTCAAAGGTTCAGCCCAATCGGGTTGCACGCAAAGGTGACGTTGAACTACGTAGCTGTATGTAATCTACAGGTTTTCGACTATTCTGTGCGATGAGACCAAAGCTATCGTTTTTCAAGCGCAGCCTGAATCTGCTTTCGATGTGATGTATCTAATTTTTAAACCAACATGAAGATAAAAATAAAAATTTTCAAATAATCCAGGATGAACAACACTCTCAAGCGTTCACTTACCAAATAACCAATAGATAAAAACTCGCTAGAGAGTAAGAATCGTTCGATAATTGTATCTCGATTCGAAGCATTGGTAACAATGCCAAACATCCGATTGAACTTCATTGTTGACATTAAATTGTAATTAATTACGTTTATATTATTTCAAATGATAATCGATTACACAATTTGATAAGCACACGCCTGGCTGATAGTGTACAGCTGCAACCATCACCGACGCAAACTGCTACAGAGACTTACCACCCATCGCTAAGTCAGTTTAAGCCCCTGGTGGCTCATTACAGAAAAACCCATTGCGAAAGCTGGGCTGTCAACGGCGTTATTAATAATAATAATTATTCTATCACGTGAGTTGCGTCGAACTTTGCGTTTACTTCGGCAGACACCTACGAATCAGCAAAAACGAGCCAAAGAAAGTTTCCCAGAACGCATTCACTGCAGCAGCGAAGAAGATTCCGAGCCCCTCTACTGCATCAACAGACGTAAGCAAGAAGCTATCGTCAAATGCCTCCAAGCTTTCCAAGGAAAACGCGCGTTTAAGTTAGCATAAACGAACTGCACCAGTTAAAAGCCCTGCAATAGCGGACATAAAAAAAACATTGAATAACTAAAGAAATGCTGATAAATTACTAAGTTGAAAAGCAGGCCAAGTTCTAGCTGGAATGTAGTTCTATGGAAGAAGAAGCTTGCAATGCACTTACGAGATTGACTGATTCACCGAAACCAAGTGCTAAACTGTTAGCAAATATATTATATTAATATAATATATTTGCTGTTAGCAAGTTTTTAATAGTAAATATTATCATACATAGATATTGTAACACACTAGAGTCGGTTTTACGCGGAAGATATGGGCCGCGTAAATTAATACAAAGTAAAAAAACCGCGTAAATCCCGAAGTATGTTTGAAGGAACCGTAGAAATTCAGAAATTCGCATGAAAAAAAAATTGCATAAAAAACCATTTCTGTAAAAATAACCGCGTAACAAACGACTTCTACATCGGGTATGAAGCGTTGACTCTTCCTTGATCAAATGGTCCAAGAAAATTGAAAATCCATCGTGAAACGGCTGAGATATTAACGATCAAAGTCTATCATATTTTCGTGACGATTTTCAATTTTTTGCAATCGTGAACTGTACCCCAATATAGAAAAGACAGACGTAGTTCTACGTCAAAATTGTAACAAAATTTGATAGTTTTTTTGTTTCAAGTGTGTGGTGGAAAAGACTTGTGGTGGATAAGACTTGAATTTAATTTGAATTGAGTTCAAATTAAATTTGGATTAGACTTGGGTTGTATTGGATTTGTATTTGATATGGATTGGATCTGGATAGGATTTGGAATGAATTTGGATTGGATTTGAATTGGTTTTGGATTTTGATTGGATTTGTATATGATTTGGATTAGTTTTAGAATGGATTCTTATGGGATTTGGTTGGACTTTGATTGGATTTGGATTAGATTTGGTTGGAATTTGATTAGATTTTTATTGGATTTGTTTGGGGCTATAGATTCCCAGGGCTGTTTTGGAGAAACATTTCGTAACTTTAAATGCAAAATAAAATTAGATTGAATTTTTAGTTAATTCAATTGAGGTGATAGATTTCCAGGGCTGTTTCATGAAGAAAGGTAGATTGAATTTGACATTAATTTCATGTTTGATTGAATTTGGATAAAATTTGGATTGCATTAGAATAGGAATTGATAGAAGCGATAGAATTCCAGTGCTATTTTATTGAAATAAAGATGAATTTTGGGTTTGATTAGATTTGGATGAAATTAATATTGGTTTTGCCTTTCTCGTATACTAAGTATACGGTAAAGGCTATATGATCGCTCCAAAAACAAACTTTTTATAGAAGGCCCGGAGACCCATAGTGTTATATACCAATCGACTCAGTTCGACGAATTGAGGTGATGTCTGTGTGTGTGTGTGTGTGTGTGTGTGTGTGTGTGTATGTGTGTGTGTATGTGTGTGTGTGTGTGTGCGCAAAACTACTAAAAAAAATGTCACTCATTTTTCGGGCACTTACCCTTAACCGATTTGCTCGCAACAAGTTGCATTCGACGCAGGATCCTGTCCCATTGTTTCCTATTTGAAATTGGCCAGATCGGACTATGGGATCAAAAGTTATGGCCAAAATACAAATTCATACGAAAAAATCGCGTAAAAAATGTCACTCATTTTTCGGGCACTTACCCTTAACCGATTTGCTCGCAACAAGTTGCATTCGACGCAGGATCCTGTCCCATTGTTTCCTATTTGAAATTGGCCAGATCGGACTATGGGATCGAAAGTTATGGCCAAAATACAAATTCATACGAAAAAATCGCGTAAAAAATTTCACTCATTTTTCGGGCACTTATCCTTGACCGATTTGCTCGCAACAAGTTGCATTCGACGCAGAATACTGTCCCATTGTTTCCTATTTGAAATTGGTCAGATCGGACTATGGGATCAGAAGTTATGGCCAAAATACAAATTCATACAAAAAAATCGCGTAAAGAATGTCACTCATTTTTCGGGCACTTACCCTCAACCGATTTGCTCGCAACAAGTTGCATTCGACGCAGAATCCTGTCCCATTGTTTCCTATTTGAAATTGGCCAGATCGGACTATGGGATCAGAAGTTATGGCCAAAATACAAATTCATACGAAAAAATCGCGTAAAAAATTTCACTCATTTTTCGGGCACTTACCCTCAACCGATTTGCTCGCAACAAGTTGCATTCGACGCAGAACCCTGTCCCATTGTTTCCTATTTGAAATTGGCCAGATCGGACTATGGGATCGAAAGTTATGACCAAAATACAAATTCATACGAAAAAATCGCGTAAAAAATTTCACTCATTTTTCGGGCACTTATCCTTAACCGATTTGCTCGCAACAAGTTGCATTCGACGCAGAATCCTGTCCCATTGTTTCCTATTTGAAATTGGCCAGATCGAACTATGGGATCGAAAGTTATGACCAAAATACAAATTCATACGAAAAAATCGCGTAAAAAATGTCACTCATTTTTCGGGCACTTACCCTCAACCGATTTGCTCGCAACATGTTGCATTCGACGCAGAATCCTGTCCCATTGTTTCTTATTTGAATTTGGCCAGATCGGACTATGGGATCGAAAGTTATGGCCAAAATACAAATACATACGAAAAAATAGCGTAAAAAATGTCACTCATTTTTCGGGTACTTATCCTCAACCGATTTGCTCGCAACAAGTTGCATTCGACGCAGAATCCTGTCCCATTGTTTCCTATTTGAAATTGGCCAGATCGGACTATGGGATCAGAAGTTATGGCCAAAATACAAATTCATACGAAAAAATCGCGTAAAAAATGTCACTCATTTTTCGGGCACTTACCCTCAACCAATTTGCTCGCAACAAGTTGCATTCGACGCAGAATCCTGTCCCATTATTTCCTATTTGAAATTGGCCAGATCGGACTATGGGATCAGAAGTTATGGCCAAAATACAAATTCATACGAAAAAATCGCGTAAAAAATGTCACTCATTTTTCGGGCACTTACCCTCAACCGATTTGCTCGCAACAAGTTGCATTCGACGCAGAACCCTGTCCCATTGTTTCCTATTTGAAATTGGCCAGATCGGACTATGGGATCGAAAGTTATGACCAAAATACAAATTCATACGAAAAAATCGCGTAAAAAATGTCACTCATTTTCGGGCACTTATCATCAACCGATTTGCTCGCAACAAGTTGCATTCGACGCAGAATCCTGTCCCATTGTTTCCTATTTGAAATTGGTCAGATCGGACTATGGGATCAGAAGTTATGGCCAAAATACAAATTCATACGAAAAAATCGCGTGAAAAATGTCACTCATTTTTCGGGCACTTATCCTCAACCGATTTGCTCGCAACAAGTTGCATTCGACGCAGAATCCTGTCCCATTGTTTCCTATTTGAATTTGGTCAGATCGGACTATGGGATCAGAAGTTATGGCCAAAATACAAATTCATACGAAAAAATCGCGTAAAAAATGTCACTCATTTTTCGGGCACATATCCTTAACCGATTTGCTCGCAACAAGTTGCATTCGACGCAGAATCCTGTCCCATTGTTTCCTATTTGAATTTGGCCAGATCGAACTATGGGATCGAAAGTTATGACCAAAATACAAATTCATACGAAAAAATCGCGTAAAAAATGTCACTCATTTTTCGGGCACTTATCCACAACCGATTTGCTCGCAACATGTTGCATTCGACGCAGAATCCTGTCCCATTGTTTCTTATTTGAATTTGGCCAGATCGGACTATGGGATCGAAAGTTATGGCCAAAATACAAATACATACGAAAAAATCGCGTAAAAAATGTCACTCATTTTTCGGGTACTTATCCTCAACCGATTTGCTCGCAACAAGTTGCATTCGACGCAGAATCCTGTCCCATTGTTTCCTATTTGAAATTGGCCAGATCGGACTATGGGATCAGAAGTTATGGCCAAAATACAAATTCATACGAAAAATCGCGTAAAAATGTCACTCATTTTTCGGGCACTTACCCTCAACCAATTTGCTCGCAACAAGTTGCATTCGACGCAGAATCCTGTCCCATTATTTCCTATTTGAAATTGGCCAGATCGGACTATGGGATCAGAAGTTATGGCCAAAATACAAATTCATACGAAAAAATCGCGTAAAAAATGTCACTCATTTTTCGGGCACTTACCCTCAACCGATTTGCTCGCAACAAGTTGCATTCGACGCAGAACCCTGTCCCATTGTTTCCTATTTGAAATTGGCCAGATCGGACTATGGGATCAGAAGTTATGGCCAAAATACAAATTCATACGAAAAAATCGCGTAAAAAATGTCACTCATTTTTCGGGCACTTACCCTCAACCGATTTGCTCGCAACAAGTTGCATTCGACGCAGAACCCTGTCCCATTGTTTCCTATTTGAAATTGGCCAGATCGGACTATGGGATCAGAAGTTATGGCCAAAATACAAATTCATACGAAAAAATCGCGTAAAAAATGTCACTCATTTTTCGGGCACTTACCCTCAACCAATTTGCTCGCAACAAGTTGCATTCGACGCAGAATCCTGTCCCATTATTTCCTATTTGAAATTGGCCAGATCGGACTATGGGATCAGAAGTTATGGCCAAAATACAAATTCATACGAAAAAATCGCGTAAAAAATGTCACTCATTTTTCGGGCACTTACCCTCAACCGATTTGCTCGCAACAAGTTGCATTCGACGCAGAATCTTGTCCCATTGTTTCCTATTTGAAATTGGCCAGATCGAACTATGGGATCGAAAGTTATGACCAAAATACAAATTCATACGAAAAAATCGCGTAAAAAATGTCACTCATTTTTCGGGCACTTATCCACAACCGATTTGCTCGCAACATGTTGCATTCGACGCAGAATCCTGTCCCATTGTTTCCTATTTGAATTTGGCCAGATCGGACTATGGGATCGAAAGTTATGGCCAAAATACAAATTCATACGAAAAAATCGCGTAAAAAATGTCACTCATTTTCGGGCACATATCCTTAACCGATTTGCTCACAACAAGTTGCATTCGACGCAGAATGTCTCATATTTTCTTATTGAAAATTGGCCAGATCGGACTATGGGCTTAGATGTTATGGTCAAATTACTATTTATTGTGAAAAGAGTTCGATAAAGTCTAGCTCACTTTTTAGCACTTAGACTTCATCTACTGACGCTCGCAACAGATTGCATTCGACGCAGAATCTTGTCCCATTGTTTTCTATTGAAAATTGGCTAGATCGGACTATGGGATCGGAAATTATGGCTGAAACACCATTTTGCCTTTTT